>NW_019174404.1:20795628-20795959 GCF_002260705.1 Seriola dumerili
GGGGGGTGGGGGTGGGGGGGGGGTGTTTGGTCCCTGTTATGCAAGATGGAAATGAGTTTGCCACGCTTTGCTGTAGCCAAGCTATTTTGGAACGGCTCACATCAGAAAACGCTGGGCCGAGCAGGAAAATTAGGTCACTTACATGAGCAGGGCAGTGCCTTCTTTTCGGGAAGCGAGCAGCGCCAGCGGTGGCTGCGAGGGGTTCAGACTAAAGAACTAAAACGTGTAGCGCTATTTATTCAGGACAGGGAGGGGGGGGGGGTTTTACACAGATTTGAGTCAAATGAACAAGATGGGGGGGGGGGGCTTAACACCGGCGAAGCAGAGAAGC
>NW_019174404.1:20795984-20797526 GCF_002260705.1 Seriola dumerili
ACTTCAGCGATGTTCTGTTCCTTCCTCCGCTTATACTACTGGATAGATACAGATCCTATAATACAGGATCGTTTGGATCATGCAGCTTTACACAGACACATCATACCAGTGTCGTGGTGACATAGATAGTTCTCTCAAGTCTGAGAACCCACCACACCACGTCTAATAACAGCCTCTTTCTCAGCTATCCCTTACTTCACTAAGGGCTGATCTGTCTCTGAAAACAACATACAACCATGGAAATTCGATATAAACACAAACACCACGCATCACATTCGGAGCTCAGCATGGATGCTGGGAATTCAGCAATGTAGTGCGAAATCTGTCTGTTGTCATTGTTAGAGCTGACAAACCTGCTGCGTCGATTGTGTGGTAACAGGGATTTCTCCTCCTGAGCGTGTCACGAACAGTAGCATGATTAGTCCAGATATACTGAGAGGGAAGGATGAGGCGTGGGTTTGGGGGTGGGTGGGGCGCTATGAGGGGTTGGGCACTGGGGAGGGGATGGGGGGGGGCGCTGCGCGTGCCCAGTTATGCGTGGGCCTGTTCAGCTGTCACGTTTCCATCTCCGATTAAGCGTTATAGAGGGTATGGAATAGACCTCGCTATTACTGTTAACGATAGACGGGGATCCTGGGATGCATCATTCCTTTATTTCCCCCTAGATGCACGAAGAAGCAATGTGTGGTCCGCATCAGGTACCGCATGCATAAAATAAATCAGACCCTCGAGTGTCAGCACGTGGTCTACATTTGCATGGCAAGAAAGATAAGTGTGTATTGATCTTCCCTTAGGAGTCATAAACCAGAGAGAACAATCTGATAGCAGGATTCTCCGGTGCCTTCCCTCGCCTCACCCATCGCTGCAATGTATTAGGTCATCTGCCAGGTTGTTAATGCTCAACATGGCTTTGCGATGCGCGAGAGCTGGTGTCAGCTGGGAATATGAGTCAGGTAGTATGACTTCATTGCTTTTTACGGGTATTAGGTCATCTCTCTCACTCACTTTCCCTCTTTCAACCCCCCCACCCCCAAACCCACCCTCTCCTTCCCTTTCTCAGTTATATCTGGACTAATCATCTACTCGGACAGGGAAAATCCTGTTACAGAGAGCAGGATAACAATGAAACAGAGATGCACTGCAGTCAGAGCCAGAGCTCAAGGATGGAGAGATTTCAGAGAGACAGACAGGTGAAGAAGGAAGGAGAGGAGAGGCTGCAGAGGAGTGTGTGTGTGTTCACAGACTGAGAGACACACACACACACGAAGGCGAAGATGAAGGAATTGACAGAGTTAGCGGAGGAAGGACAGACAGGGAGAGGGTACATGAGGAGAGACAGAGCAACTAGAACTGTGTGTGTATGTGGCCATGTAGGTGTGTGTGTGTGTGTGTGTGTGTTGGGTGAAGTTAGGAGGAAGGCCCAGAGGTGCCTTGTCAGCGGTTTCAGGGGTGCTGTCTGAGGAGGCCTCCAGGTGGCAGGTGGATATGCCCTAATTTAAGGAGCGGCGTCTCTGTCTACTTCTACACACACACACACACACA
>NW_019174404.1:20797686-20799735 GCF_002260705.1 Seriola dumerili
GGGGGGGGGTTTTACACAGATTTGAGTCAAATGAACAAGATGGGGGGGGGGGGCTTAACACCGGCGAAGCAGAGAAGCATTTTAACAAACCTGGCAATGACCTGAATACATTGCAGCGATGGAGGGGAGGAAGCGAGAATCCTGCTTCAAATTTCTCCTGCGTTTTGTAGAAGATCACACTACACACTGTGACTTTCTTGTCTTGCATGCAGAGACCAGTGCTGACACTGAGGGTCTGATTTATTAT
Organism: Seriola dumerili; assembly: GCF_002260705.1. Lineage (NCBI taxonomy): Eukaryota > Metazoa > Chordata > Actinopteri > Carangiformes > Carangidae > Seriola > Seriola dumerili. Next base: position 20,797,934 of record NW_019174404.1, read on the forward strand.
GCATGGGACTGTGGGGCACAATTGGTGAGGGGGAATAAGAAATGATGGCATCCTCCTTGTTAACAGTAAATATGTGATCCATCCCCCTCATTAACCGCTGAACTGAGAGGAAGAAGTGAAGCCAAAACTTGCACCGACCCCCCCCCNGAAGGCCCAGAGGTGCCTTGTCAGCGGTTTCAGGGGTGCTGTCTGAGGAGGCCTCCAGGTGGCAGGTGGATATGCCCTAATTTAAGGAGCGGCGTCTCTGTCTACTTCTACACACACACACACACACACATACACACTCACTGAGCTTAGAAGCTCACACACACAGATGTACAGCAGACAAACACACGAGACTTTCTCTTTATCACATTTTCCTAAATATTTAACACTTCAGTCCCTGAGGTGCTGCTTCGCTTAGCCAAAGCTCACAGTGCACAGACTTAGTCTTTTATTGTTCCTCTTAGAACTATGTTATTATCATCAAAAGCTTTAGTGATGGCTTTCAACATGTCATCGTTTTTAATGTAAATATCAGGCTTTATAATGCATCTCCGTCAAAACTCTTATACCTTAAAGACTTCCAAATCTCTCTCCGCTTCTTGTGATTCCCTAAAAGTAGCAACAAACAAACTGTTGTTATTTGCGATCACACGCTGAGATTGCGTTCTCTCGCCTGTATGCAATGGATTTACTGAAAACGTGAGCTCCTCTGACAAAAATGTCGCACTGCAACCAGGTTCCAAAAAACCTGGACTGAAAAACACACAGTGATCGATCGGACTCAAATGCACGAGAGAGAGAGAGAGAGAGAGAGAGAGAGAGAGAGAGAGAGAGAGAGAGCAGAGGAGAGGAGAGCGGGAGAGAGAGAGAGAGAGAGAGAGAGAGAGAGAGAGAGAGAGAGAGAGACAGATTATCTAAACTCAAATGGCCTTTCCAATTCAAAGGATCATTCTGACCCCCCCCCCCCTCCCTTCAAAAGGAACCAAATCAAAAATGAGTGTGTTTGAATTGCTGTCTGACACAATCCTTTCTGCATCTGAGTTTGATTTTCAGAGCTAGACAAAGCGAGCCATAAGCACTAGGTGGTCAAAACCGAATCCAAATCATTGTTCCCCAAACAAAAGCTGTATGTTCATGAAACAAAGCTATTGATCTGCGCTGTGTTTCCTGGGAGTTTGTGTGTGGACATGTGTTTGTGTGTGTGTGTGTGTGTGTGTGTGTGTGTGTGTGTGTGTCAATATTTATGCATCATTGTCTGTTTATGTTCCAACTGTTGCAAGCATTTGCCTCAACTTGCACGTTTGCATGCATGTGTACACATATGCCTGCACGCCTTCGCACATTTGTTATGGCATGTTTGCGTTTGTGTGTGTGTGCCTGGGTGTGTGTGTGTGTGTGTGTGTGTGTGTGTTGGAAGAGCCGTCAGTCCTAAAGAGGGGCTGTACTGCTGTCATGCAATGACACCTCTCATTTGCTGCTGTCCTGTGAAGTGGAGCTGAAGGCAGGGGTCAGGCCACCCTCACAGAGACGCTGCGACTCAGAGCACATCATGTCTGCCTGCCTGCCTCCCGACACTGTAGAATAGGCCTCACACACACACACACACACGCACACACACACACACAAACACAAACACACACACACAAACACACACACACACACAAACACACAAACACAAACACACACACACACACACACACACACACACACACACACAGATTCATCGTTGTCTAAACTCCACAAACCAGCCGCGTTTATTTAAATTTTCACTTTCGTCTACTTCTTTTCAAACATGCGTCACATATAATTATTGAGTA
>NW_019174404.1:20799760-20982554 GCF_002260705.1 Seriola dumerili
ATAATTAATCACAAGGAGAAGAGGAAAATTATGAGGCCTTTAAGTTATTTTTTAGCAGTTCTACATTCTTTTTTATGCGATGGCAAGCGGAAGGGAAAGGGCTAGCATACGTAAAACCTTGCTGTTCACTGGACTCGCAAGTCAAAGGTATCGCGGAAACAATGTATGAAAGAAAAAGATTAAAGAAGAAAGGAAAAGCAAAAGAAAAAAAGGAGGATCTCTGCATAGGCCAGTCTGGGGGATAAGTGGTGTGATATTCGGAAAATGGATGTACAAACAGGCATCCCATTATTCAACCAGGGCAATAGGGAGGGCACAATCTCCTTCATTTATGCTTAGCTCTGTAAAATCAGATTTGTCGGTTTTGATCACTCTAAATCTCCAGTCACACGGCGTGCAATATTGGGCGAATATACACTGTCTAATGGGTGAATTGATGACGGCAATGTGACACCGTGAAAATCGAATGGACGGCCCTAACAGGAGACAAGGAGGGGGGAGGCTGGAGGTGTGGGGAGAAGAGATTGATGGAGTGTTAAGTGTCGCATTGCGAGAAGGCGTATTACAGGTCTTCCCTCATATTATTAGACTTGAATCATAGTTTCCTCTATGAATATCAGAACTGTATGTAACTGACTAAGAGGGCATTGTATAGTTATGTGTTACCTTCCGACAGTGGAAACAGCTGACTTTTTTGTGATAATACCAATTTTTCTGTAGATTTTTCTTTTGTGTTACACACACACACACACACACACACACACACACACAGATTCATCGTTGTCTAAACTCCACAAACCAGCCGCGTTTATTTAAATTTTCACTTTCGTCTACTTCTTTTCAAACATGCGTCACATATAATTATTGAGTAAACACAAAAGAAAATCTACAGAAAAAATGGTATTATCACAAAAATCAGCTGTTTCACTGTCAGTAACAATAACTATACAATGCCCTCTTTAGTCAGTTACATACAGTTCTGTATTCATAGAGGAACTATGATCAAGTCTAGATAATATGAGGAGACCTGTAATACGCCTTCTGAATGCGACACTACACTCCAGTCATCTCTTCTCCCCACACCTCCAGCCTCCCCCCTCCTTGTTCCTGTAGGCCGTCCATTCGTTTCGATCGGTGTCACATGCCGTCATCAATTACCCATTAGACAGTGTAATATTCGCCCAATATTGCCGCCGTGTGACTGGGAGATTTTAGAGTGATCAAAACCGACAAATCTGATTTACAGAGCTAGCATAAATAAGGAGATTGTGCCCTCCCTGATTGCCCTGTTGAATAATGGATGCCTGTTTGGTAATCATTTTCCAATATCACACCACTTTCCCCCAGACTGGCCTAGCAGAGTCCTCCTTTTTTCTTTTCTTTTCCTTTCTTCTTTAATCTTTTTCTCATACATTGTTTCCGCGATACCTTGACTTGCAAGAGTCAGTGAACAGCAAGTTTTACGTATGTAGCCCTTTCTCCGCTGTCCTATCCAATAAATAATAATGTAAAACTGCCTAAAAAATAACTTAAAGGCCCCATATTTTCCTCTTCTCCTGTGATTAATTTGAAGTGTTGATCCATAAGAAGATATATTTGTGGTTTTAAGAACCAAAAACCATCTCAATGTAGTTTTACATCTCTTCTCTCAGGCCTCTCTCTGGAGCTCTAGTAACAACAGGTCGGTGAGCCAATCAGAAGAGAGGAGGCTCTGAGCCTCTTTTCTGATTGGCTGACTGTTTTCTGAGTGATCCAATAAAAATACATCAGATTTCAGGTAAACACTCAGAGAGACAAAATCCTGCAAGGTTGGATGGTGGGTCCAGGTGGGCGGGGATTGGGGCATGGCTAACAGTGGTAACTGCACAGTTGTGACATCACAATAAAAGTCCTGACGACTGGTTTTAAGGCTCAGTGTCTGAATACAGGCTGTGTGCATTTCTCTGTGGACTGAGGCTTTGATACTTTCACAGTATTAATACAGAGCCTAGACCTGCTTTATAATCAAACAACACATGGACATCTGCCTTTGTATAATATGGAACCTTTAATAAAAATGTGGAAACTTACTTGACTTTCAGTCGTGACGCTATCACTGCAGCGCCACTACTGAGGAGGTGGGTGTTGTGATTGAAACATTTGCTTTCCTGATTCATCTTGTTTATGGTTAAGAGAGAGAAAATGTCAACAGCAGTGAATGTTGCAGGTGATTCAGTAAGAAAATGTAGATGCAAATCAAATTTACTTTTAAATTAAGTTAGCTCGCAGTTATGTTAGGCTTGGTTCAAACATTGGTTGCAGGCTTCAACTTGTTGCAAGCTTCTACTTTTATAAGAGGGAACTCATTATTCATGTTTCTGCACATTTAGAATGATCTGATCCTAAACATGCATTTGATCATACTTGCCTTCCCTTGTATGAGTGACATCAGGCAAACAGTTCAGTCGACGTTCAGCTACAGCTTGATGAATGGGAGCTTTAGCTCACTAAACTAGCTGGAATTAGACTCTGATATTTCCTCCTCCCTGATGGTGTGTGTGTAGGCAGAGGACCAGGGGGGTGGATATAGAAAACATTACCATACAGAAGGTTTAGCAGGGGGCACAAAAGATTGAATTGCCTGCGTGTGTGCCTTCCTTTTTCTATCGCGGTTTGCATGCACAACCTTCAGTTCAGATTAAATGCAGTACTAAAACTAATTGTAATCACATGACAACAACACAAGCAGTCTCAAGGTCAGTGCTTTGATGATATCGTAGCAGCGCTCTCAGCAGCTGGTCCTGTGCTTCTTGTAATATTCTTCAAGGCACAGTTGTGCCTCTAATGGGAAAGGCCAAACCAGGTTATGAAAATCCTTATTTACAGCTAGCTGCCTGGCTGTGTGAAGTAGGTCACAGCAGCTCCTGAAATGGAACGAACCTCACTCACACCATTTAATACTTTTCTTTTGAATGCTTGCTGCCTTACAATGGCACCAGAGGGAAAGACACAAACACACAGGTTTCACTCCTCCTTAGCAAAAAGCGTCTAGACTCTTCTGTTAAAAATGTGTCTGCACCCTGTGGGAAAGTCCAGCTTTTACACAACGAAACATCAAAAGATAGGCAGCGACACCAACTCTGAAGCCTGGAAATATCAACAGAGGGCAGAGGTTCAGCTATTAATACTATAGGAAAATTCCAGCAGTTGTATTTCCATAATAGTATATCCTCTCGTCTACATGTAACGGTCTCTAATGTCTCGCCGGTAAAAAAAAAAAATGCAGAGCGACACCCAGCCCACATTTAGTCAGGATGCCGCCTTACACCAAATGATCTCAGTGGCCTCACAGGTCAGGCAAGCTAATCATAGATACTCTAATCTAGTCTGACACACATCATCACACACTCAGACATTGGCAGCTTATATGTGCGACAGTGCCGGATGGGTGTGGGGTCTGGTGTTTAGGTGATCGTTGTCCCCTGAGGTGATGGATGCCTGTGGGAGGCTGTTATGCCACAAGGTGAAAATGTCCATTAATCAGCCCCACTTCCTCCACTGCCGTGGCTTTCCCATTACCAGCGCACTTCAAGTAGCCTGATTGGTTTTTAATTGGCCTGCCCGCCAGGAGATAGATCATGTTTTCCCTGAGGAAAGGCACAGAGGTGTGTGTGTGTGTGTGTGTGTATGGTGGGGGGCACCTGAGCTATCTCTGGAGGGATACCCACGTCGTATTTCTCTCTATTATCTCTATTCTCTCTTTATTTTACAAGAGGGACAAACAACCAGATCTAGGCAGGAACCTGTCACATGCAGTTTTATTACCTTTGCCAGTAACAAGTAGACACAACCTTTCTTTTTAATTCCACCAGTGACATGACAGCTACCAATTATGCAATTAATTATACAAGTACATCTCTTACATATGAGGTTGACATTGGCATATCCAACCACATTAGGTGTTTTCAGTAAATTACTTATAATATAATGTGAGAATTTATTTAAAGCTCCCTATTTTCCTCTTCTTCTGTGTTTTATTTGAAGTGTTGATCCATAAGAAGATATATTTGTGGTTTTAAGAACCAAAAAACATCTCAGTTTAGTTTTACCTCTCCTCTCTCAGGCTTCTCTCTGGAGCTCTAGTAACAACAGGTCGGTGAGCCAATCAGAAGAGAAGGGGCTCTGAGCCTCTCTTCTGAGCTTCTCTTTTGATTGGCTGACTGTTTTCTGAGTGAACTAATAAACAAATAAAGCAGATTTCAGGTAAACACTCAGAGAAAACAAATCCTGCAAGGTTGGATGGTGGGCGGGGCTTGGGGCATATCTGAGAGCTGTTACTGCTTTGTTGTGACATCACAAAGTTACAGGAGTCCTGACGGCTGGTTTTAAGGCTCAGTTTCTGAATACAGGCTGTGTGCATTTCTCTGTGGACTGAGGCTTTGATACTTTCACAGTATTAATATAGAACCTAGACCTGATCTATAATCAAACAACACATGGACATCTACCTTTATACTATACTGGAGATTAAAGTAAAGTTGTAAAAAAAGTCAACTTTATCTGGATGGAAGCATTCTTTACCATATATACAATAAACATACAAGAACACAAAACAACAATGTGTAGTTTACCTGGTCGCAACACAAGAGAGTTATTTAGTAATTCAGTAATTGTATTAACCTTTAAAATGAATAATGTGTATTGTCACTGACTAGTTTCACCTTGTCCCTCTGAAGACTAGTATTTAAGTTATTGCACACAGCAGGATTAACACAAAGTTAGGATTTCCAGTGACTGCTGCAACTCATGAATTTGGGTCTGAGTGATGAATGTGCCATAATTAATAGCCTGTAGCAGCAAGCGTGGCAAGGAATGCATGTGTGAAGGACACGAGAGCTGCTACATCTTACACTGAGTAGACGTCAGTATTGACATTGTGTCTGCTCAAATAGATCAATCCCTTCTCCACCCTGGCCTGACCGATCGCATTGATTCCCTGTAGTATCTTCGCAGAGGTTCACGAGGATACACGCTCACAGCACAACCACGGACTGATCCTTCTGGCCTTTCCACAAGTTAGGAAGTGGAAAAAATAAATTCTTTTAATTCGTGACGAAATGTTAAAATTTTTCTTCCCAGAAACCTAATCGATTTGTGCCTTGCTATGATTCATCATGAGGAAAAACAGCAGACACCCTCAACGGTGTCGGCAGATATATTGCAAGCCAGCAGTTCTGTAGGTGCACGCACACAGTCTGACGTCAAGGGCAAGCTATGTTAGAAGGCCAGCCTCCCTTAGCCTTCACTGCAGGGAGAGAGGAGTGATCTGCTCTGTGCTGGGGAGGTCGCACAGGACAGCAGAGTTACTGTGACAGACTGGGCACCAGTCATCATCTTCACCAGTTTACAGGTGGAATACAATTCACAATTTTACAGTCCCTACTTTTTGTCATAGTAATTTTTGATGTAGCATTGTGTTGCATTGTATAAGGAGATTCACACGGACGGTATGAGGTTCACACTGTTCTCTCCGTGCAGGCGTCAGCCAAGGGTAGGAATTACCAGTGCAGCAACAAGGATGTGATCCCTCTCCGGCTTCCCACCAAATTATATTTGCTGGAATCCAAATTTTAAATTAAAATAACATTTTTCTATCTCATTTTTTTTATATATCATTTTTATGTAAGACAATTTCAGCATTACTTGTTGGAAACTGCACTTGGCTTCCATTAGAATTAAAATGAAATACTAATACATACATATATTTAAAACTGTCAAAATATTCAAATATGTTTTTGAATACATTTGCATGTTTTTTTTAATACATATTTTTGCACATTTCCAAATGTGAAGGCACTTGCAAGAGTGACCACTACAGCAGTTTACACACTCTGGCATGAATGCAGAGTCATGCTATGGTACTATATGGCTCAGACATACTAAGCGTAGCGTGAGGATGTCTGTGGATTCTCAAGCCGCTCAACATGGAGGCTAATATTAGCGCGAGGCTGCCCCCCCCCCACACAGCCCCCAGCCCCCAACCCATCCCTGCCAGTTGCATGCAGGGGATCCCCAGGAGGCTCTTTGCCACTCATCCATTAGGCTGCTGAGGAATAGGAGACATACAGTGTCTCCCATGCAAGGCTGGAATATAAACCTCCACCCATTCATCCACCTGAGTCTGTCTGTGTCTCTACATGTGATCAAACTCTGCAGCTTTTCTTCTTTTCTGTTATATTATATTATTACATTTAGACAAATATGAATACTTACAAGTTAGAAAAATAACAAAATAAACAACAATAGTTGCCACACATTACAGTGCCGAGTACAGTGCACCAGTACATTTCTTATGACCTTACAGTCCATATTCAGCAATCCCATCAACACCCAATTTCCTCTCCCCTCCAGCTCTGACTAGACTGTTGTGATTATGAGGGGCTGGGTTCTTCTACTTTCATACCACAGCGAGAGAGGCAAAGAGAAAGAGATGGTGAAAGAGTGAGAGAGAGGGAGAGAGAAAGAGAGAGAGAGAGACGATGGGAAGGAGGGAGGAAGGGAGGGGGTTCCCGCAATGTTGGTCTCAGTAAGACCTGGGTAGCGTGCTTTCCCTCTATAATTTAATCACATTCAGCTGTCTCCCTGTCCTCGGCTCGCTCGGCAAAGCACATCAGGCACCGTGGTGGCACAAACACGCACACACACAGTCTCACACACACACACACACACACACACACTCTCGGCACACCAACACAAGTCTCCCTCTAACAAGCAAGACATTTCCTTCCTCTTCCAGCTAAAGGAACATCCCAAAGAACATGGCTTCACCTCCTGCTAAGCGGCTTGTCCCGGCCACCTCAGTAAAGTGACACAAAGATACAGACTACAGAAGGAAACTATACCAAATACAACAGCTCACCACTCTTACTACTACTCCTCTCTAACAATGGTTTTACGATAAAAAAAAAAAAAAAAGAAAAGACATCAGACTGAATCTATAGCTGGAGACTTACAGATACATTTACTGCACCTACATCCTGTAGGTTGGTTTGTTGCCAGCAAAAATCTTGGCATGGGGAACGCGCTGTTACAATCCCTCACACTATCCCCAGATGTCTCCAAATATTGTCTCCATCATTTGTTGACATGAGAAACACTCAGTATGACACATTTTGGGCAAGGGAGACATAAGTAGCTCACTTTGTATCAGAGCTTTGTTTGTCTTGACAGAATGAAACATGTTGCAGCGCATCTGCCTTCTGCTGTGTGTATACAGTATATGCCACCCACAGGAGCACGCGCACACACACACACACACACACACACACACACACAAACAAACACAAACACACACATGCACAGGCACACAACAACAACAACATCTGCATTGTCTTTTGTTACAAACCAGAAAAATACAGTGTGTAGGATGAAATACTGACCGGAGGGACCAGAGCGCATGTGTGCATGGTTGTTTATATGCATCCAACTCGGGCAAAGACTTGTCTGGATTTGAAACTCTTTCAACTTCATATCCTTTCCAGTCCCCCCCCCCCACCACCAATCTCTTCCCTGTCTCTACTTCCACCACCTCTAATTGTTTTGTGGCAGTCACAGCGCCTGTACACCCCCCCCCCCCACCACCCCCACCCCGACCCCCCAACCCCCCGGATACACAACAGAGTCCTCGCAGACGTCAAAGTGAAAGCAAAGAGGACACACGCGCTCAACAAGAGACAATTTTTTAGCTCAGAAGTGAAATGAACAAATAAAAACATCATTAAATTCAATCAGAGTGATAATAATATAGTATTTAACAGCTAAACAATTGTATATGTCTTCAAAAAAAAAAAAAAAAGTCTGCTGTTCAACACAAAAGTTTTGCAGAGCAGCTTTATCCGTGCGAGGAGCTCAGAACTCACAGGAGAAACTTTTAAATGGGTGTTCCTGTTCTGAATGGATGTCACTTCTAGATGCAGCTTTGTGAAATGAATATGAAGTGATTTATGTCTAATTCAGCTGCATTCAAGAGGGGAAACATCTCTCAAGTTCAGGAGCAATTCTCGAGAGTCAAAAGCAATTTAAAATAAACGTTATATTATAGTCACTGCTGTGCAACATGGCTGGAACAATAATGAAGTAAATGCTCTCAGCTTGCTTTTACTTTCTCTCACTGCACCTGTACGACAAGACCACACTGCTACACCTGTCTGAACAACAGGACACTGGAGCAATTAACACACACATACACACACACACAAGAAAAAAACTGAGCAGAATTAAAACTCTTCTGTTGATCTACCTCACATTAAAGCTGCATTTTCTTTCCCCCCACTCCACTCAAATATTATCTTTGCAGAATTGCAGATGTATCTTACACCTTCAGTCAATGCAGAAGCTATAAGACATAAGAAGCCACGAACAAGTGCAAGTTACCTACCAACTGCAGTCTTCTCTTTAAACTTTTCCTCCTGCTGCTCTCCACAATGCGCTTCCTGTCCTTCTTTTTTTTTTTTTTCAAGTCTTTTCCTTTACTTCTCTCCCAGTTCACTCTCTGTGCTCACTGCAAAGTTCTGCTCTCCTCCTGCATGCAAATCATTTTTACGACTTGCGAGATGACTGGGAATGAGGGAAGGAGGGAGAGCGAAAGGGAGAAAGGATGACAGAGGGGTGGAGGAGTGGAGATAATGGCTGGAAGGCGGGCGACCAATGGGCCCGAAGCCTAATGGAAAAAGAGAATCAGGACACACCAATGAGGCACAGCCTGGAGAGAGAGAGAGAGAGAGAGAGAGAGAGGGAGAGAGAGAGAGAGAGAAAGAGAGGGAGCAGGGATGGCGAGAGCGCAGTCGGGAGGAGACGGTGTAACGCAGACCGAGAAAGACACTGAGGGAGAGGGAAGGCACACAGAGAGAGCACAGAGAGAGAGAGAGAGAGAGAGAGAGAGAGAGAAAGAGAGAGAGAGAGAGAGAGAGAGGAGAGCTGAACATAGCGGATGTGCACAGTAGGAGGAGAGAGGCGAGCATCCCGAGCGTGATGGAGAGACTGCACATCAGAGAGAGGGGGGAAAGAGAGGAAGGCTCAAAGAAAGAGAGAAAAAGGGAGAAGAAAAGCAGAGAGAGGAAGGATGAAAGGGGGAGAAGGAAGGAAAGCTGACTTACCCGGGTGCCGCCAGTAGCATCCTTCACACACTGCCTCGCAGACTCCACACACACATATACACATGCACCCACCCCGGCGATAGAGGCGCACGCCGCGCTGCCGCTAAGACTAACCAATAGCAAAAACAACAAAAGAGAGGACTGCCAAAGCCGACTGGTATACCCTAAAGCAAGTGTGCCTGTGTGCGTGTGTGTGTGCGTGTGTGTGTGTGTGTGTGTTAGGGAGAGAGGGTGGGAGTGTGTATGAGCATGTGTATGTGCTGGGAGGAGAGGGAGAGAGAGGATAGCAGGAGGCTGAAATGCTCTCTCTCCTGTCTCAGTCCTACAAGCGGCTGAACTGCTTTTCCTCCCTCTCTGTGAGTCTCTTTCTCCCTCTATCTGTGTATCTCTCCCTCTGTACACTGTGCATGTATGTCCTCCAACACTCAATATGTTCTCTCTCCCTCCCTTGCTCTCTCTCTCCCTCTCTCTCTCTCTGCCTGCTAATGTGCCCTCCCTTCCCCTTCTCCCTCTTACATACATTTATTCAGGGCTGCAGACTGTCTGCTCCCACAGTCAGTTCTTCCCACGGCCCGGGTGGAGATGGAGCGAGGGAGTGAGAGGGAAGAGAGGGAGAACGGAGGAGGGGGTGATAGTGAGCCATGTGGAACATGTGCAGTGCATTTATTTCAAATGGGAGAGACACAAATTTGTGACAGAATGAGCTGCACTCGTGCTTCAGTGCACAGTATTTGGCCTGAGATCATTCACAGAGCCGAGACAGATACAGGATGCAAAACTTAAAGGAAGTCTCTGGCTCATCGCTGGCTTGGCTGTTAATTAACACTTTTTTCCCCCCCACATTTCCAGGCTTCAGGCTGGCTGAGCTCCAGCATTAAGAGTGCACAAGATGAATGAGTATTGAAACAGGCTATAGTTGTAGCCATGTGTTCAGTGATGAGCACTGCTCCTAAACAGGAGACAATATTTACAATATAATCATGCTCGAACCAGAAGAAGGTGACATTCATGTGCGCTCTTGTGTGAATGAAAATGGGAATACTAACATGATGATTTCCATATTTACCCAGATATGCAAACACGGAGAATGCTAATTTGATCCCTGAGACATCATCATAATTAGATTATAAATTAGGTTCATTTCTTACCGGACAAGAGGTGCTAATTCATTTATTTTCCACCAGTGGGGGAGACTCAGCTGAAAATGTAGCAGCCAGCCTATAGGCAGTGCAGAATGCTCCTATGACAGAGACAAACAATAATATATTCAAATCAATTCATGTTTACACATAAATATTCAGAATAACATTCAAAGACATGGGACTATGTTGTGCTCCTCCAACCCAGTAAACATGTATATGAGCCACGTTGTTTTGATCTTTCCCATATCAGTAAACAAATCAAATGCCATACAGCAGTATTTTAGAGAACCACCAAGCACCGCTCTCTCCAACAATGCTGCCAGGCAATTGTGGAAGGCATGATAAGTACTCTGGTGGGTTGGGACACAGATGCCCTCGGGGCGCTCAATATTAGCAATCTCAAACTCTTATTTGGCTATGTTAATGCCAGTCAAGCACAATTAATATACCACACATTCTTAAACAAATAAACAAAGAGGAATCTTCACACATTTGGAATATTAGCCAGAAATCGATGTTTAAGTGAGTGTATTGTATGACACTCATGTATCAGCACAGAGCCAGAAGCCTCAGTGATACATCAGTGCAGCGCTGACTGTTTAAACCTGGATATTTTAAAGCAGTGGGCTCCCTCAGTTCAAAAGTGATTACAATGTAAATCGGTCTGTGGATAAATCGCCTGGGGGGGAAAAACAAAAACAAAACATGAAAAAAAAAAAAAACCCAAACTCTACAGTTGACACCATCTGGGAATTGTGGGACTGTTATGTGGCCCTAATGTATTTGCTGAATATAGCTGTCTGATTAATTTAAATACATGGTCTAGTGTTTGCCTTTTACTGATATTGTTTACTTGGGACCAACATTGATTTCATTCTACATGCAATGTTGACTTTTTTTTTTTTTTTTTTTAATTTTGTCATTTACGTGAATATGAGCTTGTGTTCTTCTATTTTACAGCATAGATCCAAAAAACATATAGTTAGCCCTCTCTCACTGTGGACAGTTTCAAACACAGGTGTAACCAGCATCATTAATAACAGCTGTTTTCCACATGTGTGTGCTAGTGCCAGGGCCCTGCTATTTCACACAGCGCAGCACAGGAAAAGCACAGGTGAAACAAATCTCATTAACGACGGCTCCGTTCCATTACGTGTCCCGGTCAGCTGCGCCAGTGAGCTCAGAACGCACAATATCAGGACCCGGAAACCGGCGCCCCTAAATGGAACGCAGCTGTAATGGGAACAATTACAGGTGTGTTTTTTTGATGATACGAGAAGATATATTAGACTTAGATATAGATACATTAGATGTATTATAAATACATTTGTATTAATATAATATAATATAAAGACATTCTGTTTACTATCATAGAGGGTTAATAAAATATTCACATGTGACTCGGAACCCTTGATTTTTTTTGCCATTTGTACATGAAAACTTACTTTATGAATTATTAAAATAGTTGTTGGTAAATGTCCTGTTTCCTAATTGATTAATTAGCTTATTGTTGTAGCTCTAAATCACAAAGTCGTCACGACCCACTAAAGGGGCGGGTATTTACAGTGATTTAGTACAAAGAAGGCAGCAATGTGACTTCCTTTGTTAAGAGTCAAAAACACATAGAAAGAGCAGTGTTAGACGAACCAAACTGAGTTGTTCAAAGTCCTTGTCTTGTAGCTCCCCACCACAGTAAAGGAAACATGATCATCAACAAAGAACTACCGCACCAGAAGAGCTCTACATAAACCGCAATGTTACACAGATACTTGTGCTTACACGTACCTAAGCTAAGCCTTCATTAAATTTTGATATTTTTTCAGGTGAGAGAGTAACCTAATTTAGATTTTAAACATGAGGTCAGTTTATCCAAGTAATGTCTGTTAAGTATTGGAAATTTGCTGTAACGTGTTGTGAGGACCCGCCGTAAGTGAGAGCGGTGGTTCAACTCCAGAGATGACCGCCTGGTCAGACCGTCATCCCGAGGAGATCAGTCTCATCTCAGCAGGCTCTTCAGCCATTCATTGCTTTCTCTGTTGTCCATAGCATTTTCTATTTTGGTCTCAGAGTTGAAATATTATATAGCTTTCTGTCAGTTTGTTTAAAGGTAAAATTGAACATGAATGAAAAAATATGAACAGATAAATATTCCATTTCAATAAAAACAAATATATATATATTTAAATATATATATAAATGAAAATGAACCACGGCAGTGTGGTCTCTTGAATTTAGTTGTGATTGTTAATATATATTACAGGTTGGATAACTTGTATCTTTAACTATACTCACTGTCAACTGGATCTTTTTCCCCCTGAAAGAGTCTGTTTAGAGATAAGTCTGTGTGTAACGTTGCTGTTTATCCAAATCCAGCCCATCACTCTCCCTCGGGTCCCGGAGCACTTGTGGTGCAGCAGCTCTTGTTGCACATCTTTTCCCTCTTTGCATGTGTTTTTGTATTTGCTGCACTTCTGGATTTGTAGTGCATTTCCCTTAATGTCTGTGCTTTCATGCTTGTATGTATTTTGGTATTTGTTGCATTTGTGGATTTGGAGCACTTTTCCCTTATGTATTGTGATTTCTCCCTTGTAAGTGATTTGTCCGTAGAGGCCACTGCAGTTACTTAGTTGAGAAAAAGCAAAAAAATAAAAATAAAATTAAAAAAATTAAAAAAAGCACATATGTGAGACTAAAGAGCAGAATGAAAAGGCATTTTTTTTAACATTTAATACAGTGAAAATGTCAATCAAAAAACATGACTGAAAGAATATCTTACCCTAAATCATTATGCTCCACTTGTTTCAGAAAAATAAAATACTGAATATGCCAACGCTTGCTGTTAAGACATTTTTTATGTGCATGCTGAAAATTGGGCCATCAAATCAAACAGGCAAACTGAGAACCAAAATTACCACCCAAACACCTAAATGAGTCCAATCAATGAACAGTCGGCTGTCCGCACTGGAATGGCATGAAAACAGAAATCAGGTAATCAAACACCGACCGACAATAGAGCAGCAAGGTTAGTCAGTGACTACACCTAGGGGCTGTTTCATTGAAGCTTAGGCCAAGAAAGCCCACCACTGACCATTACTCATACAAAAGTAATGCAGTGTGTGTCACTGTACAAACCTCCAAAACAGGCAGTGTGTTGTTTTCTCCTCAATGAGTTGGATATTCTTACTCTCAAACAATTGACAAACCAATTCCCTGATGGTTGCTGCTACCACAACGTCCATAAAAACTTCACATCTATAGTTTCATGTCGAATTTACATTTTCACTCACGATGCATGAGTGAAGGCATGCAAGCATGTCCCCAGCAAAATGAGCGGCTGTTTATTTTCACAGCCATCTTCAGTCAGTATACATATGTATATTGTAATGAGTTTGCTACTCGTCATATCTAATGCTGCCACAGACTCTAGATGACAACATTTTGTTAAAAGTAACTTGACAGTGCAACTCTGGGACGCCAGCTCCCAGGTTCACTGACTTGTTGTAAAGCTTTTAACAACTGAGCGTTCACAATCTGCTGATAAAGACAGTCAAAAGCTGAGGAAGTGGGCCTTGAGTTAATGTTTTGTCAACTGCTGTTCGGGAAACGAGCTGTCACACTCAACTTGTTGACTAACAAGAAAAAGAAGCCCAAAAATTGGCAATGGAGAGTTTAAATGTTTACTAACAGCTGACCTAACCTGCTGAGGACAGTTAGTCAAAAGCTCTGGAACAAACAAAGCTACATCAGCCTCACACCAAACAACTTTTCAAGTGATTTCACTGTCACAGACAAATTTCCGATGTTGGAATAAAATCATGAAAGTTTTGCTGGAGTTGCGGCGCGCTCCAGTCATGTTGATAGCTTGGTTTAAGGTGATTGTCGGAGCTGTCTAAAGGTCAAACAGACCTGATGATTCTAACCGTTAAAAACATTAAATAAAGCAGTTTCACATTAATAGTCAGTGTTTGAGCGACGCTGTACGGAGGACAGAGACTCACGGGAGAGTTCGAGCTGCGCTTGATGCTAACCTTTGTTTGGATTGTTTCTCTGGTAACTTATGAAGCTCACATTCAGCAGGTTTTTACCGGCAGCCGAATTATCCACAGGTGTCCTCCTCTCCATAACAAACACACAAGGGGATTAAAAACCGGCAGAAAAACACCAATAAAGCAGCTTCACTTTAAAAATCTGTAATTCGCCAACGCTATTCAGGCAGACAGAGTAGCTGGAAACTGACACTGCTTACCTTTGTTTCCTTAATGATTTGTGGATCGGGTGATCAGCGGGTTTTTACCGGCAACCGAATTATCCACAGAGGTGTCCTCGTCTCCATAAAAAACGAACCAGGGAATTAAAATCGGTAAACGAATAAAACGGTTTCACTTTAAAAATCAGAGGTTCACTGTTGCTCTTCTACAGACACAGGACAGGACGTCTCCAGCAGCTGGGAGCTGAGCTGTCTAACATTTCCTCAGCTTGTTTCTCTGGTAACTTCAGATCCAGACGTCCGACGACTAAAATCCTTCATCTGGTTCAAACATAGAGCTGAAAACCACCAAGGTGTACAAAGTGTACTTGGATTAAAACTAGATAAAAGTCCATTTTGAGATTTCGGCAGGAAACCACAATGCCAATCCATGCTCATATGGGATATGATGTCATTGACATGCGACCAAATGATTTGTTTTTAATTATTATTGTTTTTAATCACAAAAAAAGGTATAGGAACATTATACAAATGAACAATAGTACATAGTTCATCAGAATAAGCAGATGTATAAACAAATATACAGATTAACAACCACAGGAAAATCAAAAAAATTAAAATTAAGAAAACTATAAAAATAAATTGCCACAGGGTGAATTTAAGGTATAATGTTAAATGAAAATATTCTAACGTAAGGAAGCATCATACATCTTAATTGCTTTTCTATTTGTACCTCTAGAAATGGTAGATATATAATATAATCAATCTTTAATCAAAGCAAGAAAGAATGGTTTATTATTTGAAAACTTACTCTTATGGATGTGAAATTTTGCATTAAAAATAACAAGATGTATTAAATAAAGTGTATTGTCACCTTCAGTACTTGGGTCATGGAAACCAAACAATACATATTCCCATTTAAGGGAAAAATGACAACAAATTCTGGACGTAATAAATGCAGTCGGTTCCTTTCACAGACTTCTGGAAAATTTGCAAAAGGCGACCAAATGAAACAGACCATTACCATGATTAAAATCATATATTTCTCTGGTTTTAAACTTGCTGGAAACATTTGGGATAATGTAACAATTCAAAAAATATATATAACATAAGTCCAGTCATTTTTAGACATTTTAATGTGAAAAAGTTACATATTATAACTTTAAGTCAGTCTTTTTTTTGTCTTGACATTCTGATTCAATCAAATATGTTTAATATTATCATACGTTTTTAGGCTTTTCAGTCTCTTCAGCACGAAGCAGCAAACCATGTAGATAGTGAGCATGGAGGCAACACAAGCAAAATAAAACAGGAACACATAGATACAAAGTCCAGACAGTCATTTAATAATAATGATGATGATGATGATGTAGAATTTCATAGAGCAAAAAAGTCTGGAGTCCTGTAAATGCCCACCAGGAGCATGATGGGAAATAATCTTAAAGGAATCTGGTCAAAGTCTTCACAGTCTATAAAATCTTATAGTGTGAGACTAAAAACTGTGTGACTTATGACACATTGTCTTTAGATGTGAGAGGGTGTCAGACTTTCTATTAAAGGTCTTTTCAGTCTTCTAAATGAACCTTGAGATCGACTTGTTAAATGGAACCTGCTTCTGATAGTACAAACTCTGCAGATGATCTCAAAATACGGATGTCATTAATGAAGAGTTTATCTTATGTAAATATCTTCTTGAATTAAGGCTCTAGTTAATGATTTTAAAATGACATATTCCTCTGCATTCTTCTATACGTTGGATGTAGTGATTTCGCAGGCTACCGCCTTATATAGGCAACACACTGTGTATGCACTGCAGTATAATATACAGAGAAATGTACTCTAAGTAAATAGTTTGAGACATCTACTCAAACAGAGATGGGAAGCGTGCACACATACTGTAAATTAATAAATGTAAAACAACACTACAACCTCCTGTCTTAGTTTGGAGTGAAAATGAAGTGACTGAATAGAGAGACAGAAAAAGAGTGAAAGAAATGGAGGGAAACCCGCTGTTGCAGCAGGGATGGAGCGAGCGGTTGTTGAGGTTAGAGGTTTTGATGTTGCAGAGTCAAAGTGAGCCGAGAGCCAGGGAGCCGAAGGAGCGGGAGAAAGAGAATCAGTGCGTTTTGGGACTGAGGATGATAGTGTGGGAGAAGGTGAAGGCTTGTTGTTCGGTGGGACCGAGGGAGAAGAGCAGGTGGGGTGAGGGGAAGGGAAAAGAGGAGGAAGAGGATACCTTAAGGGAGCAGAGAGAGATGTATAAGGGAGGAGAAGTTGCCTTGTTTGTGCATTGGGAGTAAGAGAGAGGAGGAATAACAAGCTGCAGCCTACATATGTACAGTATGGTGTGTTTCTGTGTGTGTGTGTGTGTGTGTGAGAGAGAGAGAGAGAGAGAGAGAGAGAGAGAGAGACTTGTGTCTTTGGAACAGGATGACAAATGTGCCAGACATAAAAGACCAGAGCACACACAAACCCTTAGGAAGCCACTTTACCTGCACACACACACACACACATGCACGTACACACATGGCGGGAGTGGCACACACATATACACAACAGTGGCTTCAGGGGGATAAACACACACACACACACACACACACACACACACACACACACACACACACACAGGTTTGTATGACTATACTTGTGAGGACCCTCAGTGACTGGATTCAGTTCTTTAACCAGCGACTACATGCCCACAGCCTCAGCACCATATCCTAACTCATTAAAGCTGCAGCAATCACCAAACTACATCTATTGTCTGTCCAACAAAAGATTAAATGTGTAATGTGAAAAGTGTCAGACCACATAGAGAATCATCAGCCTCTAAGGAGCTTCTAGTACGGTGGCCCTGAGAGCTCAATGCACTGCAATTTCAGAAAACACATGAGAAGAGAATAAACATGAATTCAGAAAACATCTTCATCAATTTGAAAACACGTGTGCTGCAAATATTCACAACACGACCAAATACACAAACATGCTGCAAGTAGCACGTTTGTGTATTTTGTCAACATGGTTCATTGCCTCCTGTTTTGTGTTGGAGAGACAGACAAGACAAAAAACTTGCAATAATATTAAACATATTTGATTTTATCAGAACGTCAAGACGAAAAGAAGACTGATTTAAAGTTATAATATCTAAATTTTCCACATTAAAATGTCTAAAAATGACTGGACCTGTTTTATATAATTTTGAGTTGTGTACTTACATTATCCCTAATGTTTCCAGCAATTTTCAAACCTAGAGAAATATGTGACTTTAATCATGGTAACAGTCCATTTCAAATATACATACGTGCTGGGGCGCCTCGGTGGCTCACCTGGTGGTGCGCTTACAACATGGGCTTGGTCCTAACCGCAGCCACCATGGGTTCGAGTCTGACCCATGGGCCTTTGCTGCATGTCATCCCGTCTCTCACTGTCCTATTGGAATAGAGGTAAAAATGCCCAAAAAATAATGTAAAAAAAAAAAAAATATATATATATATATATATATATACTTATACTGTATATCACAAATATAATATATATATATTACATTGAAATACTATAATTAAAGATAATATAATAGTACTGTATATATAATAGTAACGTACACATACTTGCTGCCAGTAGCACGTTTGTATATTTGGTTGTGTTGCCAAATTGATGAAAACATTTTCTGAATTTGTTTGTTTTGTCTGTTTGCATGTGTATTCTTAGGTTGCAGTGTTTTGATCTCTCCCACTGTATTTTAGCCTCTTTTAGCTGAATGTTTTCCCAAATTCCTTTTGAGAACAAAGCACAATGGAGTCAATGATGGCAGGTAAAGAGTCTTTACCGGAATGTTACAACAAAGGCAAACAAACCAGGTATGCAAAGAGGTGGCAGGCATATATATATATGTATATATATATGTATATGGAGAGAGACAGAGAGAGAGAGAAAGAGAGAGGGGATGATTAGGTAAAACGGATCAGGTGCGCACAGGGGCGGAGCAGCCAGCAGGTGGGAAACTGGGCAGAGGTGTGTGGCTGGGACTGACGTGACATGAGAGTTAGTTAGAGTGAAAACAGAGGGCTGGCAGATAGATTGATGTGAGAGCTATAACATCCCCACAGACTCCTCTCATTACCTCCACCACGCAGGTTATGTTTCCACCTGTGTCTGTTTGTTGGTTTGTCTGTTTGTCAGCGGGATGAACCAAATTTGGTGGAGGGATGAGGCATGGGCCGTGGAAGAACCCATTTAATTTTTCATGCGGCTCCAGGAGTTTTTGATCAAATTCCCCAACATTGCAAGATATTTCCATATTTTCACCTACAGTATTTCTCAGGAAATAATGTTTGGGTCTTGATCATCAAATCAGACATATCTATGGTGTTGAGAACTGTGACTTTGCACAATTTGCTGCAGATCCAGATAATAATCTGGATCTGACAGATGTGTGCACGATTGTTTGGCCTTGGCCGAGGTACGCACTCTACTGAGTGCTGCTCTAGTTGAACCTGTTTCCAGCTGAAGCAGGCAGCAGTTTTCAGTTAGAAAAAAAAAAAAAAAGAACAGGGGCATAATGACAATTGACAGTAAGGTCATGTTTCTAGTTTGTCTTTTCTCGGAATTTGCTTGTATTATTAATTTTGATTGAGTACAAATTCATGTCCAGGCACATATAGTTTTTCTGATGTAAAACAGCATTTCACCTGTTCATAAGCACACGTGGTTTTCAGACATTTCACATATGAAATCGTGGTCCTTCAGAAGCCTTCAGCTGTCAGGCTCCTCTCCTGTGGAACCAGCTCCCGGTCTGGGTGAGGAGGAGGCAGACTCCCTCTCGACATTTAAAATCAGGCTTCAAACTGTCCTCTTTGATAAAGCTTATGGTTAGAGCTTGATGCACTGAGCACTTCCTCTCTCTCTCTCCATGCATTTATATCACATTACTGCGCGTCCGTAAGTTTGTGTCATCTCTCTTCTGTAGTTTGTGCTCCTCCTCTCTCTCTCCCTCCCTCTCTCTCTGTCTCCGTCCTCATTCTGCAGGTATCTCTCCCCCTCTCTCTCTGGTTCTGTTGCAGGTTTGGAAAGTTGAGATTTTCCTCTCCATTCTCACCAAGTGCAGCTCTTTGTGTGAACTGTTGGGTTTCTCTCTATAGCATTGTACGGTCTTGACCACTCTGTAAAGTGCCTTGAAAAAATGTATGTTGTGATTTGGTGCTGTACAAATAAAAGTGAATTGAATTGAAAGGAATTTTAGATTCACTTTTTTTATAAGGATAAATTTGATCAATTTTAGGGCAACAAATATGTCCCAGTAATATGGAGAGGGCTTTGAAACAACGTTTAGACTTTCATATTATCTTATAAAACCATAATTTAATAGTTAAATTAATACATTTTTTAAATCTTTGAAGGGTGGGTGGGGTTTGCACTGATAGGTCACTCACAACCTCATGTTTCTAAAATCCTGTAAAATTAAAACAAACAAACAAACAACAACAACAACAACAAAACTCACCGTACGCCACCTGCACCAAAGAGCAGATGGTCAAGCTCAGTGACTTGCTGGTGAACGCAGGAGCATTTAGCAGCTAATGAGCCAGATATTTTTCTCAAGAGCTGGTGGAGAGATAAAAGAGGAGTGAATATTGGACTTACATTCATCAGGTGGACACAAACACGACTCCACATGAATGCTAATGTTGCTCTGCTGGATGCGTAATCATGCCATTGTTTGCCAAAGCATTAGCCATAGCACTTTCATAAGATGATCATATGTCGGGTGCTCTATTTTCAGCCTGTTCCAATCAGGCTTCTCTGAAGATACACGTACACGTCTCTGCAAACTTAAGCACAGCATGGTGTTATGGGTAACCATATGGAGCTCGCAGAAGCTTGCTGACGTGCACACCTCCCAAGCCGTGATTACAGCGGACCTACGTGTCAAGCAAGGTGACTGTTTGATTCAACTCCTCTCTGGAGGCAAGATCAAAATGAAGACAAAAACAGTCAAACCCATTAGGTACATGTGTGGAGGAAACACACAAGTGAAAGTATCCGAGAGACCACATGCTCTTTCGCAAGTGTGGAGCCCAGAGCCCATTCCAGTTTTAGTCAGTGCTCCAATCCAAAGTCAAGAAGTAGAGCTTGAAGAGGTCGGACTGACCAAAATGTAATTACTTAGTAAATATATAATATGTTCACTCTGACCCACACATATACACACATACTGTAAAGGAAATATATGCATTCACACAGAAAATGCAAGGACTCATGATGGTGAGTACACACACACATACGCACACACACACACACACACACACGCACACACACACATAGGCACATGCTTATGTAAATTCAGAGGCACCCACATGAGAACAAAGGCATGGCATGGGTATAAACAAGAGGGCATACATAAACATTACATGTCCATGCATTATGCAGACATATGCACATATCTGAGCTCCGATAGACACTCAAACACACACATACAGCCCATTTACCTCATTCATAGAGGTAAGACCACGCATCATTTCACCCCCTCGCTCTCTTTCTCTCTCTCTCGAGTCCCCAAATCCATGGCATATGACCTTCTGTGGGACAGATAAAGAATGTGCTTATCAGTCATGCAAATGAGGCTGAATTCATTTTCCACAACAGATGGCCCCATAGATAATGATGATGGAGGAGAGAAAATTAAATGTCTCTTGCTCGGTGACCATGGCAACCGCGCCTCTGCGGCGTAATATCAATAATAAGTGCACCGCATAATAAGGTTGTCAGTCCTGTGAATCAAAACCTCCCATGATGGGATAGGGCAGGGGGGGGGGGGGGGGGAAGGCTTTTGGAAAGTTTGGTTGACTCTGTAGGGCACTGTGGGAGGTCTGCTGAGGTTGTATTGTACTGGCATTAAAAAAAAAACAACTTGTTCACTTTAACAGAGTGACTTGATATTTTGATTTAAACAGCTGACTTGTCTGGTACCACTCTGATAAATCAGCCTTTGTTTTGGGTTGAACGTTGGGCTTTTTTAACGGTTTATAAAGCACTCACTAGTGCAACCTTTGGATTGCCAAGATGTGATCTCATTGGCTGGTTTATCACGATCTTCGACCCCTACCCTTCTGGAAAATAGATGTTATAGTGGACCAGCATCTGTTGATTAACAGCTTATTTACATTTACAATTGCAGACTTGATGGACTGTTGTAATCCATCCATGGCTGGGTTGCTGTGGCAGCAGCACGGTAGTCTAGTCCTCCCCACCAATGTCTTGCAGCCCTTCCCGGGGCATTTCCAAATCAGATGAGACATATAATCCCTCCAGTGTGTTCTGGGTCTATCCTGGAGTCTCCTACCAGTTGGCTATGCCCAGACAACCTCTAAAGAAGGGCACCCAGGAGGTGTCGTTATCACGTGGCCGTACCACATCAGCTGGATCCTTTCAACGTGAGGGGCTTCCGCTCCAAGCTCTTCACTCAATGTCATCTTGTTGTAATAACCCTTTATTGAACCCCATAAAGGGATAGTTAAATATTTTGGGAAACAATAAATACAATAAATAGGAAGCTAGAGCCAGCAACCTGTAGCTGTGTCCCAATTCAGAGCTGTATCCTTTTGGAGGATGTGGTCTACGAAGGTGGCTCTCGTAAAGGCATGTAAACTGACACGGTGTAGTCTACGGTGGATTTTGGCCAGCAACCGCCTAGCAACCCTGACAACATGCAACTTTTTTTTTCTTTTTTCTTTTTTTTTTTTTACAAAAACTTGTGTAAAAGTGTAATCCTCAGGCTCTCTGATGGGTTCATTATTATTATCATTTTCATTACTGGCACGCAATGAATCTTGGGATAGGTTTGGCCCGTTGAAGCCTTTGTTGCCCAGGAAAAGAAGGAGCCTTTGAAACAGGACAGAAGGGTCGCAACGCTGTGATGCTATCGGTCTTTAAATGCAGCCTCCGAAGGATGCGGCACTTGAATTGGGACACAGTTTATATCTTAGTGGGGTGCAGTGACTTCCTCTGCTTTTTTTTTTTTTTTTTTTTTACCGTGAGGTTGCCAGGCATCCAGCGAAGATTAGTCCCCTTAATTCCCTGTTGGCTGTAGCTTCATATTTAGCGCACAGACATTAGAATAGTATTGATCTTCTTATGTAAGTCTGAGCAAAAATAGCAAATAAGTGTAATTCCCAAAATGTCAGACTAATCCTTTAACATATAACAGCAGACATGACTCATTAGAAAGTGAGAAATACAACTATTAGAGGTGGAAATTACAGATCACTTTGCTGATTTGAATCATTTTGTGCAGCTTATATTCATAGTCACTGACTGTGTAGTTCAATCACCTTTTTCTCAGCTAAGCGATCACATCACAGATCCAATCCCAGCCAGTGCGTACATCAGTAAGTGCAGGGGCCCTGTATGCGGGCAAGGTTAGGACAATTCTCAGGGCATGTGACTGAATGGGGCCCTAAAAAGTTGTTATAACATGAAGTAATTTTTTTCAATATCAAAATATTAACCTAGCATCATTAATAGGATAGTTTATTTACAAGATACTAATAAGACTAATGGTTTCTATCTTTTTTTTTCTTTTACCAAAAAGAAAACATCTCGAGAGCCTCTGTATCCACCTGCTATTTACATGAAATGGTTCCATCCTGCCCCCAAACCAGGTGCGAGCAGTAGTAGACCAGCAGCGAACTGTGAACGCCCTTAAGACAGTGGAGATGATCGTGGTGTGATGATACCCCATCCCTGTGGAGCTGAACATCAGCGCCCTCATGAAGACAGCTCATCAGAGGATGTACTTCCTGGAGGAATTCAGCCTGCAAAGAACAGTGATGGTGCACTTCTACACCGCCATCACTGAGTCCTTCCTCACCTCCTCCATCACCACCCGGTACGCTGCTGCCACTGCCAAGGACAGGAGCAGACTGCAGCTTATCGTTCACTCTGCCGCGAAGGTGATTGGCTGCAATCTGCCATCCCTCAAGGACCTGTACATCTCCAGGAACCCGAGGCGAGCAGGAAAGACTGTAGCCGACCCCCCCCCACCCCGGACACAAACTTTTCAAGATACTCCCTTCTGGCAGGAGGCTGCGGTCCTCAGGATCAAAACCTCTTGGCACAAGAGCAGTTTCTTCTCAACTGCAGTTGGCCTCATTAACAAGGCTAGAGATCCCCATCGTCACTGAAAGGAAAGAGAAAACTGGGGGCGACAGTATATCACCTAGTTTCTCTCCCAAAGAAAGGTGGGCGTAGTCCATGAGTGGTGTAAATTAACCTGTTATCTTAGTCCATCGTAAAACAGGCTACTTTTGCTCCCCTGACATTAGTTACTTAATAAATTCACCGAAAAGTCTGAGTGTTTACATTTTTCTCCTATTTTAACCGACATTTAATTAATGCAGGAAAACTTTTAGCAAGTTATTCACACTCAATGAGTTGTCCCCGTCCCCAAAACCCCTACCAATGAACCAGCCCTACTCCCAACTGATGAGGGAGGTGAGAAGCATTGTGTTGAATGACATGTCAGTCGGTTTAATTGCAAGGGGGTCGTGGGAATTTCTTTTTTATTATTATGAAATAAAGGAAAAAAATATTATATCCTTTTCAATGATAATAATTCAAACACTGTAATTACTTTTCCACATAATGATCAATCTGTAGTCTGTGTTGAATGCTGGACAGTTTGAAGCATTGTGTGACTCAGTCCGTATTGAACTGACAGCTAATATTGAAATAATACCTTCAGTTCATATGGCCAAGGTGCTGTATGTCTCCATGACTTTGATGCAGAGTGAAATATTGTCAAATGCAACTGTAGGTAATTCAATATTCAGAGGGTTTAGTGCAGTCTAATGTTTTCTGTGGTGTATGCAGATAACTTAAGTCAACAAAAAGGTAGTAACTGAGATTTTGATAATGATGGTAAGATGATATAATTAATGTTTTTAATTTTACCACTAAAATTACATTTAAACTGATGGTCTTGAGCTGTGGAGGTGGACAGCGTATGATATCTTTTCATGGGGCCTAGAAAGCCTGAGTAAGTGAACACCTCACGTTTCATATCCCTGTGATGTTCCATGCTGATTCTGACTGTCTTCACTTCAGTAGTATTTGGTTAGTTGCTGGTTCAACCTACAACCTTACATTTAGCTCAGAACAGCTTTCTTCAGCTCAGCACTCACCTACTATATTAGCAACAGAGTCATTACATCATCTTTGTTTCCGTGGCTTTTGCAGTCTTTCAATAAGGTTTTATGTAGTTAGCACCGAGCTGTGTGTCATGGCTGAGATGACAGTGGTGCTCTCAGTCACCACGTAAGAAGATCCATTCAGTCAGTGACAGTGAGGATTCGGTGTTAAAGATTTGTTCGTAAATGTACTGAACATCTCTACCAACAGCAATCCATCAAGCCTGCAGATGTTCACGTTAAAGATAAAGTGTTCCGGTCTCAGCAGACTCCTCATCTGAGTCTGGGTCTGACTGAGGCTCAAACATGAGGCTGAGTCTCTCTGATGTTTCCTCCTCTAACCATCTTGATGCTCTCTGCTCTTTCACCTGTCCACCTGGAGCGGGGTGGAGGGGGGGGGGGGGGGGGGGGGGGTGATCCAGTGATCCAGCTTAAGCCCCAATTTTCCTTTTTTTCACTTTTTTTCACTTTTTATGTGTGAAAACCATGTGAAACAAAATGTCAATCGCTGCAGAGGAAAAGGTATTAGTAAACCAACTTTGGTTCAGTTGTTGAACATGAGTCAAAACAGTTAAAGACAATGGAAACTTTTCTCAATTAGTTTCTTTCTTCAGGTCGGTTTGGTTGTTTCAGATGATAGCTGTGTTTTGAAGTGGGTGGGGCTCAGTTGTCATGTGTCAGCTGGTTGCTCAAAGCTGAATCATAACTCATATTGTGGGGTTGTTTGTCCTTGTTACCAAACTAAATCTGACCAAATCACACAAACACAGACGTCTTCATTATAGATACCTAACCTCTTAATTAATGATAACACTGTTAAAATAGGTTGTTTTTTCTAATCTTTAACTTTGGATGTTGCTTATTAAGACATGAATATTTAATGTTATAGAGATATACTTCAATAAAGCAGTTAGTTGTAACTTATAAATACTGAGTGTCTTATTACAACATAGTTGTTTGTCCTGTAGTGAAAATTTTAACATGTCTTTTGTTCAGGTGAAAGGTAGAAGGTGTCACCATTGGAGGGTTTCAGTTCAATTATGGGGTGTTAGGATAAAAAGACAACACGCCTCGTCCTAGTCATCAGCGAAAACTACATTACATAGTTTTTATGGTTCTACTTTTACAGTAAATAACTGAAATATGAATGGATCCCAACTCCCAATACTAAAGCCACTTTCTAACTGAAAACTATGGTAGTGAAACTCCTATTTCACTTGAAACTCATGGAATACATTCAGTCTAACGTGGTGCTCTGATTGTGGACAAAAGTTTGTGTGCCACTGGGCAGCATGAGTCCTTCTTCAAGAGTTCTAATTGAATCTGGATAGCTCAGACCATTTTGGGGGCATGCAGAAAATGAGACAGTTTGTTGCAATGAGCACTGCAGCTCCAATCTTCTTTTTTCTTTTACACCAGTTTGTCTAATTACACAGCTGATTTATTTGCTCCATTATTTAATCTCAAGCCCCAGCAACACTGGTCCAGATGAAAACAGTGATTACGGCCCAAGTATGGGCCATAGCGGTGAACTGGACTTTCAATTAGGGAAGAGGAATTGTTCAAAAGATGCAGAGACTGAGACATTTGTTTTTTTTTTTCTCACCTTGGGGACTTTTCAACATCATCTTAAGTCTTTATTGACCCATTTCTGAAGCACACATGCTTGAGTAATCGTGCTTTCTCCTCTCTTCCAATACTGGTTTCTGTATTGCCTGGTCTGCTCCGGATTGTGCCTTTGTTTTCTCTCTTCACTGCTTAAACACAAGTCATTGACCCCCCCCCCCCCGGCCGCCGCCCCATTACTATAAGTGTAAATACAAATCTCAGCTTCAAACAATATGAAGTATCAATTAAGTGGTGGTTCAACATTTGACTTTAGTCTTTTTGTGTACAGCTTTCACACTGCTGCCTGAACTGTATGTGATGGATTTTGGACCATTCCTCATTAAAATAAAAAAAGGCCACTGAAGAAGTTTGTCTGGGCTGTTCTGATCATGAAACCAGCAGGTCTGAGAGGGCATCATAATGTCTGGTACTTGAGACTGGACTGACCTCAAGTCCGCTCTTCTTTGCTTTGCTGGTGTTGCCTTCGATTTTACTGGATTTAAAGGGATTCACTGTCAGAGTGGAGAGCTCTCTCTTTTTCACTAATCCCTTTGGACAATGCAGCCAAATTCCTGCATTTAAATGGACAAAGCTTATTTGTCCATAGCATTCCCAGGCTCATTTCACACAGGCTCATTTATGAGTTATGTAAAACTTTATTTACACTTCGATTTGAACATTTGCTGTGTATTTATTTGAACATCGTTATAGGAATGCCATTCAAAGGCCTGTTTCATCTGACTGAGGATCTCTCCCAGTATGAACACCTGTGGTATCTGCGAGTGGTCAAGTGTCTTGGGTGACATATTTCTGGAAACTGTCACAGTGCCCTCGAGCCTGTTAAGACTACAAACATGTAGAAGTTTATCAGTGCTCACTGGGACAAGCTTGATTAATGAGGCCATCTTCAAGCTCATGCAAACACAAGTACATGGATCGTTTGAGCTCTCATTTCTTTATAGGGTCTGCCATAC
This sequence comes from Seriola dumerili, assembly GCF_002260705.1. Classification (NCBI taxonomy): domain Eukaryota; kingdom Metazoa; phylum Chordata; class Actinopteri; order Carangiformes; family Carangidae; genus Seriola; species Seriola dumerili. Next base: position 20,827,007 of record NW_019174404.1, read on the forward strand.
AGCATTACAGGTGCAATCTGACGACAGAAGAAAAACAAACACATTCAGCAGCGGAGAGGAGTTATACAGGTAATAAAGATGCCTTCTGTACTTAAAGTGATAGTTCGGGTTATTTGACGTGGGGTTGTCTGAGGTAGTTGTTTTACCTGCAGAAGATTCAGATCGGTCGAATCAACCAGTTCAGAGAAGCAGCTGGGAGCACTGGCACAGAAGCTGAGCGATGAGCTGCTGTGGACGGGGTCAGCAGAAAAAAAGATGTTTTAGCCACTTTGAAAAAAAAAAACGCCCACTGAAAAAATCTAATATCAATTGAAGTATACGTTTTCTTTTGGATATTTTCAACACTTTATCTTGCTGTCAAACAGCTCTTTCCTTTGGAACTACATTTTGTCAACCATTGAACTATCGTATTACTACGCAAAAGTGCCCCACATTACATACTTTTCTTTCATTTCTAATATAATGATACTCAAGTGCAGTTTTTAATATATCAGCCAATCATGAGTGTGTGCCCCATTCTCTGGACCAAAGTGGTGCACCAGCCGACAAATGAAGCCTAGCGAAAGCTCAGTCAGAAGGACTAAGTCACAAGCACCGTTTCCTGCTATCTCTAAGCTCCGCCAGCTCATTCTTGTCTTCATCCAATCACGACCTGACGCTCTCGTCTTTAGCCAATCGCTCGTGAGCTGTCAAACGTTAAATGCCTTCACCACCTCACCTGTGGATGCCTGACCATCTCCAACCAAACCATCTGATCAGCAGTTTCCCTCTCATGAAGCTGTTCCCATCCTCGAGCTCCATTCCTCATCACCGCCACCAGTGTCAACGCCCCGGGGGGGAAGTTTCCTCTAATTGGAAGCAACTATGGACTGCTTCCCGACTGCTTACTGTTACAGAATAATACAATAATAATAATATACATTGCATATTTAGTTTTATTTTACCTTTTGACAATTCTGTAGTCACATAAATTGAGAGTGCTGACTATGATGCACTAGTTTCAGATTCATATCCCTCTGAGTCTATTGCCTTGACTTGTTCTTGCCACCTTTTCGACCTCATCTCCTTCATTCAGGACACCTTTAGGAGACCTCAACAAGAGCAGGGACATCAAGAGGAAGCAATATTTGAACCAAGGATGCAGCAGGTTTTGTAATATTGCCTGCAGTCATGGCATCTACTCCTCATATAGGGAGGAGTGGCTGTGGCTATGGTAATTATACACACCAAACTTCTAAGCTAATGATTCACTGTAGCTCCTGCCATTACACACCCACCTCCGACTTTAATAGATACTAAGAGCTGGAGGCTTTTTTGTTTTTCTCCAAATATAAACCCATCTGGATGGATGGGAAAGACTGGATGACTCATCAGATGATTTTCTATTTCTCAGGGCTCCAGGTCATGTGCTTTTTCAACTAGTTATGTATCTTTATGCAGCAGCGTCATATACAAAGGTTTTCTGCCGGAGAACCTGAGCATTAATGTCTGTTTAATAAAGATCATATTGGAGAGTTCTGTGAAATCATAGCTTTGCCAATATAAAGAATAAGGCTGATGAAATTCTGTATTTTTGTTACTGTCAACAAATCCCATGAAGAAGAAGAAGAATGTACATTTGTAGTTTTGGACATCTTTTCTATAGGTTATGATAACATTGAGCTCATCTAGTTAAATGTTGAGAAACTGACTGACTTCACTGATGTGATGTTACTTCAGTGAATATAATGCTATCATAAATTGAAGTTAAACCTATGCAAATAAGTGTTGTTGAGATTATCCCATAAACATGCACAAGTTCCTTTCTTAGCCAATTGGGCGGCAGCATGAACAAACTGTAAACTCTGACATATTACCACCTTCTTTTAAAGCTGCTGTAAATCAATATTTTTTTATAATAATAATGTATCAAATAACAATGTGAAAACAATGTGATTTCTGTAAGAGGTCACTGACTGAATCTGCAGCTCCTCCTTTACAGAGCGTTATAGTGAACCAAAACTTTACCATTTGGGTCTGTTCTCAACTAAAAAGGCAAGTAAAGTACAGTGGGTTTTTTTTTCTAGAAATGGTTTACTGAAAACAGCTGCATGCTGTTGATGAGAGCCATGAGAATCAATCCAAAATAGTCAAACTTTTGGATCGTGAAAGGAACTGCAGCATCTGATGATAATTCTCTGTGGGTTCATCACTACAAGCAACTCCTTTTACATTACATGTAATAATAAATAAATAAATATACTGATTATAGCATCTTTACGCATCCATCTTTCCTCATCAGTGATCAATTCCTCTTTCATGATGAAGTTTACCCACATTTGAGTAAGAGTTCTCATCATTTCCAAGTATTCACCTTCTGAAAAATGATTAATTTTTGTCACAATTTCTTTTTATAATTTTTGAATTTATTTAGGTTGCTTTGAAAACTATTGTTGTTTCAGACTGTATACACCCACTTGACCTCAATCAATCCATTCAAATAATTTGTTGTTGTTATATATATATATATATATATATATATATATATATATATATATATACTATATATGTAGGTGCTGTATGTATATGGTTGTATGGAATTATCTAACTCTCTTTCTGTCTTTGTCTTGCTTGTCAACCACTGTCTCTCCATCTCTCTCTCTCTCTCTCTCCCTCCCTCTCCTCCATCTTCATCATGCACTCTCGCGCCCTCCTCTCCTCTGTGTCTGCCAGCCAGACGCTCTCAATATAGCTCTGCTCATAAACACAGAGACAGAGGGAGAGAAAGAGGCAGTAAGAGAGTGAGAGAAAGGCTCCTGTGACAGTAATAAAAATGAGTGAGGGGCAGGGGAGAGATGGAGATTGGGGTGAACGAGTGGGAGGAGAGAAGGAGGGGGGAGAGGACACACTCATGTAGAGCAACCTAAAGTATGTGTCTATATATGTGTGCGTGTGTGTGTGTGTGATGGAGAGAGCAAGAAGGACAGAGAGATGAATCAAGCAAAGCAGAGAGATAAGGCAATGAGCAAGACAGTGGGAGAGAGAAAAGAGAGACGAGAGAAGGGAAAAAAAATGCAAGAAATGACGCAAGACAGCAGGAGAGAGGAGGCTGAGAAAATGAGAAAGGGCGACAAAAAAAGATGCAGGTGTGAAGTGGTAAATCAAGGAAGGAGGAGAGAGCTGGGGTGAGAGAGGTTGAGAAAGAGGAAGAGTGAGAGAAAGGAGAGCAAGGCACAAGAAGATATCAGGGCTTCTCAGTGCGGCAGCTTTGAAGGCCAGGCTGTCCTACTTTAACCACTCCTGTAAATAATGAATCTTGTGGCTGGAAGGACCACACACACACACACACACACACACGAACACACACACAAACACATGTGCACACATATTTTGCCCTCTACTCATCTCTCAAATATTACCTAATTTGTTTGACATGCTTGAGCACAGCACAATAATAAGTATAAAATCTCTCCATGCTACAAAACACGCAAACATATACAAAACTGTGATTAATGTGAGATTCATTCATCTTAAAGCTAATCCAATCAGTATTTTCTATTCCAACAATTGATCAAATGGCAGTAAGTAATGTAATAGGGGCTGCCTACATTAATGAAGGCATAGAGAATTATCACTCTGAAGCACTATGGAACTTTTTTTAGCTTTTTAGTCTTTTTTAGCTCATGGTTTTTAGGCCCACTGATTCTACACTCCAGCAGCAGTGTGCAGCTGTTTTCAGCCAAAAAGACAAAGCCACTGTGTGCTGCCTGCCCAGCAACAGAAAGCAGACATACTTGTGATTGATGGTGCATTTATAATCTAAAAAGACCTAGATACTTTTTTGGTTGGACTGGCAACAGGCCAGCGCTACATGCGTAAACGTCTGTGACTGAGTGAGTGATAGGGTTGAGTGAGTGATGGACTTACACCATTGGTCACCCGGCCAAGTGTTGGACTTTTCCAATTGGTCATTGCCCTTTCAAAATGATTTCTATTACATCATTGGCGGACGTTTGCAGCAGATCCACAACAGTTTTCAACCGTATTTCCTCAGATAGTGGCCGAGGCCTTTATTTACCTCAACTGCAGAAGGTAACAGGCACTTTATTTCTAATTCCCACTGTTTGATATGAACAATTGGTCCTGCCACTATTTTAGTACGATGCTTAGTTTTGATCAATTCCCATCTGTCCTGTTAAAGTTACTCCATTATGCTCTAACACCAACTCAACACTTCCTGTAAACATTTCATATTAAAAGCTCCAGTTTCAGTGGAGACAAACCCTTTATTTCTTAACAGAGCTTTTGTTTCTGTGCTGACGTGCTGCAGTAGGGGTATTGTCTCATTTCTGTTTGCTAGTGTTTCTGTTGTTTACATGCTGGTCAGATCTGCTGTTTTTTTTAGCTTAGCAGTTACCAATGGCTTCTCTCTCTCCCTCCCACTCTTGCTTTCTCTTGCTCCGTGTCTCTTATGTTTAGTTATTCCTCTGCCTCCTGTAGCAATAATGGTGCATGTAATACATGTAGTTTATTTGCCATAATGGAAGCATGGCTCAGTGAAATGGAAGCGTGGCTCTTCACATTGGAAACCTAATGGTTAGCTGCTGTAGTTAGCCAGCCGCCAGTAGCTGGTGAGAGCCTACCCAAGTTTTTTCTTCGCCACTAATTTTGGACATAGAGCAACGTTAGCATTAGCATTGCAATTTGTGTTCCTGGTCATGTAAAAAACTCTTAATTCTAATATTCACTTTCCTTTTAGGTCTGCTTTGCTCGCCACCATCTCCTGAGAGAAATATCTGGCTTTTTAAACAATAATTGTTGCTGCTACTTACTTTGCCTGTCTCCCATTTAGCTCTGTGCAGGTAGCATACATTTTATCACAGCTTTTCATGCTGATAACAGCTGCATGCTGCTGCTAAAAACATGATTAAAAGAAGCAGTGACCCTGAACTGAAGCAGCAAAACCGCAGGCCATAAGTCCAAGGCAATGAGCTAAAAGACGCTAAAATGCTCTTAAGAGATGAGAGTTAACTGTACAGAGACGGGTAAAAATTCTTTGTAGGTTCATCCAGGTTTCACTCTGCCGTTACAAGCAATATGACCCATTGTTGATATAAAAATATTGATTTTAAACTTCTGTCTATCGGGTATTTTTGAACGATCAGGTCATGATTTCTGTCTCAGGCCTGTTTATCGGCCTCCTGTCATACTTCACCCGCCCACCAGATGTCTGCGGACATCTTTCCTGTTTCCAGATCCACCTGCTCACCTGTTTTCCATTTCCAATCACTGGAACTGGAACTTCCCCACCCACCTACTCACTTGTTCCTCATTTTCTGCACCTGCTCCCTGGTATTTATACCAATCCTGTTGCCCAGTCAGTTGCCAGATCATTTGCTAATATCTCTGTCTGTTTACCTACCTGTTCATGCTGTGGACTCCCATTCCTGTGGCCTGTATGTAGTTGCCTGTTGTCTGTGCCTGCGTGCCCATCTTTCCATCTGTCTGTACGTTTGGTTTTCATCACTTAATCTATTAAAGTTGCTTCACTGCACCAGCCTGCCTGTGTGTCTGCACTTGGGTCCTGTCTACGTGTTGCTCCTATCACCAGCCATGACACACATAGCTAAGGTCTACTGCGTAAAACTGCAATATCCTGGGTTCAAATCCAGTTTTGGAACTTTTAATTTTCTTTTCATCTAATTTTCCTTAAGCTTTGTCCTCTATATTAATCCAAGAAGATATTTCATTCAATAATGCAACCTCATTTTCATGTTTACACAGTTGCATACTAATACTGCCATTGCAGGAAATAAAGCAATATTTCCATTGTGCATTGTTCTTTGATCTGTGTTGATCTTTGACAATCAAAAATAAATGCCTTAGAAAAATGTAAAGAAACTGCCGGTGTGACCATGACTAAAGCTGTTGCACTGTGTCTCTGTATGTGTCATGTCTATGTATGTCTTTATTTAGCCAATCGCCCCCAACTTCCCATTAACCTTGAGCACACAGGCATGTAAGACAGAAAGGCGTGAATGGCTGGAAGAGTGAGAGAAAGATGGAGAGTGTGAGAGGGGGAAGACAACATTGTAATTACCGGCTGCATGCTGGCTGGCAATCATAACCTCTCTCCTCCTCTCTTGTGTTTCCTCCCTTGCTCCTCCCACCATCCTCATCTCCTGCAGACCTCTAACATCTCCTCCGCTGTTCCTCCTCTCTCTCTGATGCTCTCACAGGGGGTCCGAACAGGCCCGTGCAGGTGGGGTGCAGCTTTTGGCATGGGTGCCTGCTGGGCAGCTGTCGAGGTACTGTAGATAAACACGGTAGCTATCAGACATCTACTTACTCTTTTACACAGAAAGCTGAAGAGAGTGGGGGCGGCTGAGCTGGAGACAATTACAGCCATCACTGCCCTGCCGACGTAGATGATGCCTTAATCCTATGAGGGTCTTAGCAGCCTGCAGGTATTCTTTCCTCCGCTAATGTTGACTGTGATGTCTGTGTTGGAGGAAAGGCTGCAAAGGACATACTATATATTTTTACTTTATGTACCACTATATGTGTACATGTGATAGGCTTTCCATAACATTTGTATGGCATAGTCCGTGAACCTATGATTATGCCCCGAGAGCCGGAAGCATAATTGTCGAGGTTGTCCGTCTGTCCCATTCTCATGGACACGATATCTCAGTAATGCCTTGATGGAGCTTCTTCAAATTTGGCACAAACATTCAGTCGAGGATGAACTGATTAGATTTTGGCGGTCAAATGTCAAAGGTCAAGGTCACGGAGCCCTCACAAGACATGATTTTGGCCTTGTGAACACAGTATCTGGAGAACTCCTCAAGGGAATCCCTTCAAATTTGGTAAGGTCAGTGTGACCTCACGAGACATTTTTTAGCCATTACTCAAGACTTCACTCAGCAATTATGACAAATGGATAAACAGGGATGTTATCTTAAAGTAGTCTGAGCAGAGGAGGCAGACAACCACAAGGAGGTGATTCTAGTTTCATATATTTATAGACCTTGCGTCAGTCATGTCATTATTCTCGTTATTAAATCATTAGTTAAAACCACCAGGGTGCGATTTATGAAAAACGAAATCGCTGAGAGCGTGCTGTGTGTGTGTGGCCCAGGACTGGGCTCACCTCACTGACACGACTGTGCTGGATCTGATTGAGCAGGCTTTCCTTTTTCAGTCCAAGAACTGCAGCTTGTAAAGAAATAGAAGCTTCGTTTTTGAGTTTTTTCTGACAAATCTTGTCCAACCTTGAAAAGCAAGAGCAGTAGAATTGAAATGTGTGCACACCAGTAGCTCTTGTCCATTACTGTTTATACATATTGCTATGTATGGTGACAGAATCTGTCATTCATTGATGTAAATCTCAGTACAGAAAGCCTGGTATCTGCTATGGTATATGTAAGTCGGGGGTAAAGAATCAGAGGTGTGAACATCTTACCTATTCCAGTGAATCCATCATGTGACACCCTACAGTGTCCCATTATTATATTATAACACATGGGCACAGTGAGGTATGCAGGGGTAATCAGGAGGGACTCTCCTGAGGGGACTGAGGTTAGATCCTGGATCCACTGCCCCGGCCTCATACTGGAGGTATTCAACTATTCATGAGTGGAGGAGCCTCCTGTTCCCCCCTAACTGAGAGTGTGAGCTGAGACAGAAGGCTGGCAGGGGGAGGGTGGGACGCTGCTGTGTTTCATACTGCAGAGTTTGGAGTGAGTGAAGGGCAAGTTTTTCCTCTGTGCAGCTGCAGAGGAGGTTAGAAACATCAGGTCTCTGTGTGGTGTCTCCCAGAATCAGCGCCAGGGATTTCTTAGAGGACAGATGAGGGGAGCTATGGTGCAGCATGCGGCACGGGGCCCCTCGCAACAGACTGTGATTCACCTGAGAGTGTTAACGACTTTATTGAACATAACCGGGTGTGTCAGCTTGCGTTGGTGTTCTCTGAGGAAAGTGGGAAAATAGACAATATTTTCTGTAGAGTCATACATCCTGGGGTCAGTGGAACCTACACTATGGGAAAGGGACAAAATGTGTGTTTGGCAAAGTATACCTCCAGACTATGAGCTTGGCAACTGAAAATACCCCATTATTTACGTAATTCACATAAAACAACACACAGCATGTAAAATTTACAGGTTTCACTTCATCAATGAGCATTTCTTCTTCTTCTTCTGAGAGCAAGGTCTACTCTGGCATGCCTGTTGGTGTATTCAGGGACATTAATATCTGAGGTTATGGCTGGCTATCAAACATCAACCTTTAAATGCAAGGAGGGTGTTGGATAGGAGAGTTGATCATTTGGTTTCTGTGTGTTCAGTGAAAAGACCAGCCTGGCACCTCTTACTCACAATGTCCACTGGACCTGGCTGAGTTGCATTCAGTTTCCATCGCAACTGCAGGAGTCAGTTCACTGCCTTTCTGGCCAAGGTGTCAGTGTCTCATTTGCCGCTCAGGATCAACATGTTACCTCACGCAGCAGCACGCTTTACGCACCAGGTTTTTACCAGAGCAGTTTGCATTTTCTGATGTGTTCAGTCACTCACTGTACAGCATCAGCAACTACTGCGTTGCCTAGCAACATAGCATTTTGTCAGTTTGTCAGCTGCGGCCCCTGTGGAGTTAATATTGTTGATACATCTTCACCTTTTCTGCCGCTAATTCTATAAGAAAATGGCAGCTGTTTGATTAATGTATCTTAATATTGCTACATAAAGTCTATGGACACCTCCCGCGTTGTCCTGGTGTTTCTGTTTTGTCCCCTTTGTATGAATGAAGTTAAGTTAAATGGCCGAAACACCTCCCTGTACAATGCAGACCAGCTGAAGAGCACCACACAATACACCCTCCAAAATGATCATACAGTTGAATCAACAACTCTCTGACAACAACTGAGCATTATAAGCAAAGATTTAATGCTAATACTCTTGTATTAGACTGCATTAGTTTTAGTTAGCTAGCTAAGGGCGGCACGGTGGAGCAGTGGTTAGCACTGCCACACCAGGCGGCCGGCCGGGGCCTTTCCTTGTGGAGTTTGCATGTTCTCATTGTGCCTGCGTTGGTTTTTCTCTGGGTACTTTCAACAGTCCAAAGACATGCAGGTTAGGTTAATCGGCCTCTATAAATTCCCGTAGGTATGATTGTGAGCATGTTTGTCACTACAGGTCAGCCCTGTGATAAACTGGCTACCTGTCCAGGGTGTACATCAGCCTTACCCAATGTCAGCTGGGACTGGCTCCTGGAATTTATTGGTTGCTTTTGGTTCTCACATCGAACAGGATATATGCATTGAAATACCAATGCAATGTATATATGCTTGGTAGCCTACATATGCCATTTAATTTAATAGTTTTATCATATATCATTATAGCCACACAATTTTTACTCCTTTTTTTACTGAGTACATTTTAACTGATTTACTTTGTCCTTGGTTCTGATGACAACAGTAATTCAACTTCTACTTGAGTTAAGTTTCTTTTAAGTATCAGTATTTTTACTTGATGCTCTTTCCACCCCTGGTATGCAGTCACTGTGGCTAAACCAGCTGCTGATGGTCACTACCTTCGAACCATAAGCTGTTGTTGGTGCTTGTTAAAGTCCTGTGTCTCTTCTTCACATCTTACGTACACACAGAAGATGTGACGTGTGTGTGTGTTTGTGTGTGAATGTGTGGCAGCTTTAAAGTTGATTCCCACAGAGTTCCTATATTGGCTGGATTTCAGTATGGCTGCAGATGTTATACACACACACACACACACACACACACACACACACACACACACACACACACACACGTACACACATAAAGAAACACACATAGCAGAGCAGTTAATGACACCAGCATAGCCATTCATCCCTGTCAGTCGTCATCATATGATGTTCACAAAGAGAGAGAGAGAGAGCGAGGGTTTTTCTCAGAGAAGAGTGTCACTGAGTCACTTAGTCACTGCTCTGTGTGTGTGTGCATGTGTGTGTGCGTGTGTATGTGCGTGTGCGTGCGCAGCTATGCTTTGTGAGTTTTAAACCTTGAGATTGAGGACATCTTGGCTGCTTCACCGTCTGACACACCTGTTGAAGGTTAAGACTTTGTTTTAGAGTCATGGTTTTAGGGTTGGGGTGAAGAATCTACGGGCTTGAGAGTGCATTATGTCTATGAGTGTTTGTGTGTGTGTGTGTGTGTGTGTGTGTGTGTGTGTGTTTCTGTCATAAGCTATTTATTTCAGACTTGAGACCAGTTTTAGTTATAATATATAATTTTTCCACATTAGATTGTCTAAAAAGGACCAGACTTATGTTCTATATGTTGTTAAGTTGTGTTCTTACATTTTCCCAAATGTTTCCTCCAATTCTCAAACCAGAGAAATCTGTGATTTTAATGGTGGCGGTCCATGTCAATTGGTCGCCTGTCAATGGTGTCATATCCCCTATGCACATGTGTCAGCGTTGAGGTTGTCTGACAGAAGTGGTCAAAAGTTTTATCGACTTTTAAGCCACATTTTATGATACATTTCTCAGATGTTGGTCGTTTTCAACTGTGTATTTGAACCAGATGAAGGATTTTAGTCATTGGACGTCTGGATCTTAAGTTATCAGAGAAACAAGCTGAGCAAATGTTAGCGACAGCTGCCCGCTGAACAGCATTGATGAAACACTGATTTTTAATCTGAAACTGCTTCAATCAGTGTTTCTCCCTGTTTTAATCACCTGGTCCATTTGTTTTGGAGAAAGGACACCTCTGTGAATAATTTAGCTGCCGGTAAAAACCTCCTGAACGACTGACACTGAAGGAACCCAAACCAGGAGCTGATGGCAATGGCGGTAACAGTGGTGAAGACAACAACTCCCATGATCCCACTCTACTTCACAACGTTTAATTGGGGACAGCTTGTCCAATTGGGGACAAAATCTGTGTCCCCAATTGGGAAAAAACTGATGTCTGGGGCAGTGGGTAAGGTTAGGGTTGTTTCAAGGTAAAGGTTAGGGTTAGGCTGGGAGTGGTTCTGGTTAGTGTCCAGGAAATTAATGTAAGTCTATGTAATGTCCCTGAGAGAGAGTGTGTGTGTGTGTGTGTGTGTGTGTGTGTGTGTGTGTGTGTGTATTCATGTGTGTGTGTCTGAACATGTATGAGTTCCATGTTAATCAGTATGTGTGTTTCATGTTGTATGTACCCACAGCTCTTAATGCATGTCCTTCCTTCCTTGCGTGTTATATTTCATCTCTAATGTGTGTGTGTTTGTGTGTGTGTGTGTGTGTGTGTGTGTATGTGTATGTGTGTTTCATCCTTACGTGTTTCAGCCACAACAGGGCCAGCGAACAGACAGGAGATCTGATTGGCTGACTCTCCCCAGACATCTGACGAGGCACTCTGTCAGGGTGCATTCAAATGCAGCAGGTCACCTCATTTCCTCTGACATGCACGCACACATACACACACACACACAACACAACACCACCACACACACACACACACACACACACACACACACACACACACACACACACACACACACACAGTGCAAACATAAATCATTGTCAGAGTTAACATTATTCAGCAGCTGGTTGCTTCTTACTAAATGGCACAGCAAACAAAAGCTTGTTGTTATTTACACTTGGCTGGTTGTTTACCTTTATCATTGATTTCCAAAAAGCTCAGAAGCTCAGTGCTGACTTAAAGCAGATTTTTCTGGGTTTTTTTTTTTTTTTTACAGTTTGATACCCACATGGAAAAACAATCCTTTTCCTCAAATCAATGCAGTTCTGTCCAACCGGCACCAGTGGAATAACATCAGTGCATCTGTGTTCCTGTTTTCCAAAGCATGTAAAGCCAACGAACATTTAGAAAACTAAAGAAAAAAAGAGGAGACAGCTGTTAGTTGTACATCTGTGAACAAGTATGCCCCCTTTGCAAAACTCTCCGCACCAACACAAAGCACAGTTGATTTCATGCACCAAAACACCACACTTCTCCGAGGCAAATCACTCTGCAACAAAGTAAAACAATGCTACTTTTCTCCCAGCCACAGTACTTCAGCTCCTGCTTAAGCTGCATGAAAAATATCTCTCATCCATGTGCACTATGTTTAAAAGTATAATTAAAATTTAGAACAATTTTGGTCTTATTTTTGTAGGTTTGGCTATTTTTGTTATAATAACATTGTATTTGCCAGAGTTTTAAATGTGTAACTTTCCCGCATTAAGATATCTGAGTTGTGCACTTACATTATCCCAAATGTTTCCCGCAATTTTCAAACCTAAAAAGTCAGTAATTTGGTCAAGGTGGCGGTCCATTTCATATGGTCAACTGTTAATCTTGTCATATGCCCTTCGCTGCTATGGGTAGAGGTTTCATCACTAGCTTCATAACAGTCACTAGATGAAAGATGTGCAATGATTACAGTTCTCACGCTGAGAGCTGTAAATTCTCAGGTCCTGCTGTACAACACAGTCCTTCTTCTTCTGATGTTTGTTGGAGGTTGACATCATTTTTTTGATAACAACAGACAGTTTGGGTTATAATTTTACTGTATGCCTTTGTTTTTTTTTCCCCATAGAAGTTTGGCTAATCCGAGATTTGTTTAAAACCTGATCACCAATTACTCCGACGGACTAAACTCAAGAACAGAATCCAGAGCTAAAGTCCCTCTTGTGTATTCCAGTTTGTGCATTTAAAGAATCTTAAAGATTAGGTAAATTAGATGGACAAAGCTGCTTCCGTTTTCCGGAAAGCAGCAGCATTTTTTGAGACATAGCTTTTTGCTATATTCAGTGAGAATACAAAACAGCCATCACATTACTTATTACATATTACATTACACAACATTACACATTATACTCTTTGTGATGCTTAGAAAATATGATGTCAGAATGGATGTTGGAAAGGAGATCGTCTGAAGTAGAACGGTAGACTGAAAACACAAGAAAAGACTGCTCAGAGTCCCTGCTTATCAGAGGAGGGACTCTGAGCCTCTTTTCTGATTGGCTGACTTTTCTGAGTGATGTAATAAAAATATAGCAGACTACAGCGAGCAAAACACTCAGAGAATCCAAATCATGCATAGTTGGACAGTAGGTCCAGGTGGGCAGGGCTTGTGGCGTGGCTGAGGGCAGTGACTACTTTGTTCTGACATCACAAAGTTACAGAAGTCCTGACGGCTGGTTTTAAGGCTCAGTTTCTGAATACAGGCTGTGTGCATTTCTCTGTGGACTGAGGCTTTGATACTTTCACAGTATTAATATAGAACCTAGACCTGATCTATAATCAAACAACACATGGACATCTACCTTTATACTATATGGGACCTTTAAGGCTGAGACTGGTTTTAGGGTTAAGGTACTGTTAGGATAAGGATTAGAGTTATATAGAGTTATATCAATGAATGCGAGTATGTGTGTGTGTGTGTGTGTGTGTGTGTACAAAACTTTGCAAAAGTTAAGTTAGGAGAACTATGTGTTTTGCAAATGCTTATTTTACATTTATGCATACAGTCTACAGTACATCCCATACTGTCAATTCTGTCAGCTGTCTCATGGCACTCCTCCTTTTTCACCCTCAATCAAACAGGTTGCAAACTTTTTGTCAACCAATCATCATGTGACTGTCATATATTCAAGGTGTCCTCCTCTTGTCACTTTTGTGCTGCTGATTTGGTTCATCAGCATCAACTCCAGGGAGAAATGTCTCTAGTCACCAAAGGACACATTTACAGTTTCTTGGTGACGGCACGAGCAGAGGGTCATGCGAGGTCACCACCCAAGAAAGATACATTCTCCATAGGGTCTCATTGTCAAAGGATATCTCTATGTCTCTGCCCAAATGTCTACCATGAAGTCAGTTAGTTGATAATATTCTCATTATTCTCTTTCATTTAGTGTCTCCAGATTGAAATGTGTTGAACACAGACCACACACTGCATAACCGTGACATCCAGGAGGGAAAGGGGTTTAGTTTAAGGGTTTGGTTTTTGTGATCACAGTAAGCTGCTGTAATTTATCCACATGAATGTTATAGCAGAGGCATTATGACCAAGGACACAAGCCATTTAAATAATCCTGAATAGAATAGTCTGTAACAACAAAGTTGGCAGTTGTGTGATAAATGTCCCGCCCCTCCCCAGAAACAGCCAATCGTCTAGCAGCCGATATCAAGCCAATCGTGTTGTTATACTGACGAAAATGCAGTTGGTGCGATAGGCAGATAAAAAAGGGCATTTTAAACCTTATGTTGAGGAAAATTCATGAAACTTTTTAAAATAGATTTTATGTCCTTGTGACCATTGAAAGTGAAGCTATGGATCTCTCCGCATTCTTTTAGATAGGAGCTTGTTAGCCCCACATAACATTGGCAATATGATACAATCTATAATGATAGGCAGTGTAACAGCAACGTGCCAGTCTGGCTGCTGTAGCTGTATTTCAGACTCTTTCCCCAAGGTCTTTTCCACTTTTTTCTATGAAACTGCCCATTTTCTCCCGAGACACAGTCTATTTTTCTTTGGCTTCGCTAACACACACAATATGTGCAGTATCAGTTTACATCTACAGTATCATGACAGTGATTTATCTGTTAAATTATCTCCCATGAGCTGATGTTAACGAGAAGAGGAGGACTCAAAATCCTGTTGCATATTTCAGCAATCACCATTGGCCTTGTGTGTTACAGCCATACTTCACACAAGATGTCTACTGGCCATGTTGACACCTGTTTCCCACTACAATAATTTTAAATATGAATTCAATTGCAGTTCTGCTAATGTGATGACAACAGTGATAAAAGATTTTTTATGACTTATTATGTGACAGCAGCTGTCACGCCTCCTCCTCATGCTGATGTTGTGTGTTGTTATGCAGTTTTTGTTCAGACTGGGTGCAGAAAGACAGTGTGAAACATTTAGCATATCATCAGTCACTTTTGATCAAGTTAAAGTTGAGCAGTGCCATGGTGAGAATTAGGCACAAAACTCCATGTTCAACCTGCTCAGCTTCAACTGAACTAAAGTCAGGCAGATGTTCAAGTTGTGATGGTATCTTGTCTACACCCGTGTCTACTGTGGTAATAGAGTAGAAGAGTTTTAATACAACAGCAATAACTACTTGAGAATCTGCATGGTCAGATACACAACATACAAAGTTTCCAAGGCTGACCGTTGTCTTGTTTTGTAGACATATATTTATTGATCACAGTCAGTGCTAACTGATAAATACAACTGTGACAAATACATTGTTTCCTGTAGTTGGGAATGAACGCGCTAAAAGAGTGACTGATGTCTGTTTTTATCTTCGACTGGTCAAGCACTGTTTGTGTTGCTTGTTGTTACGGGACGCCGCTGATCAATACATAAAATTGCGCTGGCTTACATGTTGGATTGTTTCTTGTGAATCTTTCACGCTTCTGTAGGAAATCTGAATCCAGCGTCGGAGTGGTGGACTCCACTGCTACAAATATAAAGAGTAATTATTGATAAATTTACATTAATTACACCACGGTGTTGCAGACAAAAATGCTGCATCACTGTGGTGTAATTTAATGCTGTTCCACAGTCATTCACCACTGAGAGGACATCTAATCAGCCAAAACTCTGAACCATAGGTGTGCAGGTGCATTGAAAAATGAACTGGCGACAAGGAATATTCATTTATATGTACAAACATTTACAACAGAGCTACAATGGATTCCATATGAAGTGTCAGTCTGGGGTTTTCATTCAACGGTAAAATAATTTGCCAAGTTGAGAGAGTCCAAAGACATGCAGGTACGGTGACTCGCCAAATGACAGATGGGATCGGCTCATAGGATTGGCTCCAGCCCCCTGTAACCCTTCAAAGGACAAGGGGGTGTATCTAATGGGTTAATGGATGGATGGATGGATGGATGGATGGATGGATGGATGGATGGATGGATAGTTCAGAAGATTGCTTTTTTCTAATCTTCTCTAATCTCTTAAAGTAGCCTGTAATTTTGCTTCATGAGATTGTTTTAATATTGAAAAGAATTGTCAGTCAACTTTCAAGAAAATTGGATCCTACACTTCCCATAATGCTGCTCATGAGCATCTTTTCTCATATCCCCCACCCCACTAGAAAATTGACTTTGTATGCAAAATTGGTGGAGTGCTCCTTTGAGAGTCTCAGTTAAAATAATTTTGTCTTGAGTAAATTCCCATTATAAAGTGTAATGATATAAACTGATATGATATTATGCATGCAGTGAGTTTTAGATCATTGTCTCTGTGCACAGTGAGCTGCTCCCCCACAGGTCAGCTGGCTTTTTGCATTTCTTTTAACTCGTGTGAATTATTTCATTTCCAGTTTAGCAGTGTAAACAGCTAAATGTGCATGGCAAAGAGTGTAAAACTGCAGGAAATGTTTTTTGTTTTGTTTTTTTCTGGTGGAGGACTACTGCCCCCCCCTTCACCATGTAAATGGTCCACCCACACAAACCATGACTCACTATTCCACCCATGATACACAGAGATTCTTATCCCGTCAGCAATGCTCAAGTACTTTATTAGATTGTGTAGGTGTGCATTTTTGATTGACAGCAAGTGTGAAGAAGTTAATTGTTCAAGCCAGTATAACATACAACAGAAACACAGTAGGTTCTACAGCACTGTGGAAAAAGACATATGCATCCATATAGACAATCATGCATACACACACACACACACAGACACCGAAGAGCCAGTATCTTGGCAACAGCAGTGGTCAGGTCATTGGCAGGGGTGCCAGACGGCTGCAGGGACAGACGAGTCAGTCACACACACATACATGAAGACACACACACACACTTGGCACTTACTCTGTACTGGGGTCAGGGTGAGCTCACCAGGAAAATGTGTGTGTGTGTGTGTGTGTGTGTGTGTGTGTGTGTGTGTGTGTTTGATCTTGTAGTACAATGTCCATTTGTGGTGACTACAGCATTACTGAACTTTTTTATGGTTGTGTTTTGGCTCTCACAGCACTTGGTTAAAGAAGCTATTTGTAAGTTTTGCTATTGCTACATAGGCTACGGCCATACTACTACGTTTTAATTTGAAAACACATCTCTTTTGCTACATTAAGTCCTAAGACGGAGACTTCTGGAAATGCTGCTGGCCACGTTTTAGTTTGAAAACTCGGGGGTTGTGTTGTTGTGTGGACCGGCAAAAATGGAGACCTTTGAAAACGATGACATAGACACCCACGGTCGCGCCTTGATTGGGTCTTATCAACCTCGACTACCAGTGAAAGCAAAATGAATATCGAATTATAAGCGCTGTCTTCACTAGCAGCTGTTGTGCAGTTAAATTCTGTATTTTAATTCTGCAGCTGTCTTTGCTGTTCCTCGTTCATTGTATTTTGTGCAACTAATCAGCTGAAGAGTAGACAATCTGCTTCCTGTTTACACCGGCTCGCGCATGAATGGTCATGTATGTATGTGTTTTCAGGTGTGTTAGTCTGGACGGAGACCGTTTCTGATACGAAGCTAAAACCGTCGTCTGGATGGAGATTGTTTTCTTTTTAAAACAAAAACAACTTGCTTAGGTTTAGGGAAAGATCACAGTTTGGGTTAGAATAAGTACGTTGTTCAGGTTAAGTAATCAAATAATGACTGACAGTTGAAAATGGGAAACAAACAGCAGTCATCTGTATCTGTGTCATCCTTGTCGCAAATACAATGTCAACTAAATGTATAAATGCGCTCCAAATACTCACAATGCAACGGCAGTGTTTCCAGGGGACAGTAAAAAGTGATGAACCTGGCTGGGACGCACTCGCTGTTCAGTGTTTTGTGACATTTGTGTGCATGGATGGCACCCCCACATTGCTTTTATGTGTCTGCAGCAAACACTTCCGCTGTGCTGTGACTATTTGCAGTCCATTTGTTTATTTGATTGGTGATTGATTGATGAACTGATGAAGATGTTTTCTGAATATATTTGTGTTTTGTCTATTTGCATATGTTTTCTTAAGTTACAGTACGTTGAGCTCTCAGAGCCACCGCGGTTTCACGACTTGAGCTGAGAAACCACTTGTGTTTGTCGCTGTTCCCGAGGTCACGCTGATCTCAACAGGTGTAATGTTGCAGATGGTAATTTACTCATTCATCAGATGAGAAACATTGCAAAGCTAAGAGCCTATGGTTATCTTAGATTAACATGTTAGCATGCTAACATTTTATACTTAGCACTGAACAGAAAGCACAGCTGAGATTGATGGAAATGTCATAAAAAAAAAAACTTTGGTGATCACCAAAGTTTTTACAGTTTTTTTTTTGAATGATAAATGTGACAGAATTGGGACACTCAAATATAACATGGTAGGTGGTGAATATGGAGTGATTTTGGACACATTCCTTCATTCACAGTAACAGACACTCACATGGAAACCTCTGGATCTTCCTCACAAAAAAATGGCAGATTTAATTAAAGATTAATTTATATTGAAAAAGGAAAATACTAAAAAAAGAAAAAAAAAACGGAGATAACTACAAACATCAGAATGAAACCAGAAATTCACATTAATGTTTATTTATCAGTGTATTTCATTTCAAGGTCACATAATCTCTTTATTAGAAATCAGGAGCTAAATCTCCCCAATCACCCGACCCTCTGTCCTCTGTGTCTCACATTCAGCTGCAGTCAAATATTCCATGAGGTCAGGATTATGACTTGATCTGTTTTGCAGCTTTTAAAGCTGGACAGTTACTGTAACTGTCTCTCGTAACACTCTCAAGTGATGGCTCATATTTTATTCCCTCTCCAGCTCTGTGAGACCACATCCTATCAAGGACTTGGTGAATTTCTTGGCCTCTCAGAAAGGGAGGTGTTAAGGGAAAGTGTTAAGACTAAGACAGTATATTCCGCGGGTTTGTTTGTGCGTTTTGTGGAGGGGCACCAGTATGTGAGTGAGTCATTTGTGTGTGTTTATGAGCCCATTGCTGCATAAATACAGGTGTAAACATGCACATACTTGTAATTTACAGCAGTTAACCATTTTTTTCCCATCTGTTTGCAGAGAGAGCCAAACAGGGTATTAAAGTGTACACATGGGCTCATGTGGACACACACACATACACATACACACACACACACACACACACACAGAGGGTCAGGTAGAGGCAGCTTGATAAACACCCTTTCCCAAATACCTACATACGCACTTCTTGAAGGGCAGCCAAACCACACTGGATCAGGGTTACATGGTGTGTGTGTGTGTGTTTCTGTCATAGGGTACCTTTGGGGCCAAATTTTAGACTAGCCGAATTTTGGGTCACAGGGCAAGGTCAGGGTTAGGTTCAGGGTTAGACAGGGTAGTCTCCAGTAAAGGAGTTCAAGTCTATGGAATGTCCCCAAAAGGGTACCTATGACAACGTGTGTGTGTGTGTGTGTGTATGTGTGTGTGTGTGTAGGTCTGTGCGTGTGTGCGTGTGTGCATGTGTGTGTGTGTGTGTGTGTGTGTGTGTGTGTGTAGGTCTGTGCGTGCGTGTGTGTGTGTGTGTGTGTGTGTGTATGTGTGTACTTTTTTGAGGGTGCCAGCAACAAAACCAGGACAAAGCTATTTATACATCACTGATGCTGATGGAGTCTTATCTAGCACCAACGGCCTCAAGCCCCCTCATACACACACCATTACCCCACACACACCGCTGCCACACGTACCCTCCACACACACACACACACACACACACACACACACACACACACATACACACACACACACACTGCACCACTGCCACACAGCACAAGTTTTGCCCTGTTAACACACACTCAGTGCATCACAAGGGTTTCGCATCCAAGTCCAGAGCCCAGTACTGTTATTATTTTCCACATCAGTGGGTTTGGGCCACATCCAAGCGTGAGGATGGGAAAGATGTGAGCATCTGGTGAAGCACGCGCAAAGTGGATTGTAACAGTTAACTGTTTGCTAATTAAGCGGGCTGCAGAGTTTGATAGCTCTGGCGCAGAGAGCGCTGCAGCTGATCAGAGGTGAAGGTGACGTGTTACGCTGATTATTCTTAGAGCTTATTTGCTCCTCTTTCACCTTGTTCTGTTAACACCTCTGGATGTCAACAAGACAGTCACAGCGACACTGATGATGTTCAAGTTCTATTTATGGGTTGGATACGTTAAATGAGACAGATACACAAGTGTCGTAGTAAGGTGTTGGACCACC
Organism: Seriola dumerili; assembly: GCF_002260705.1. Classification (NCBI taxonomy): domain Eukaryota; kingdom Metazoa; phylum Chordata; class Actinopteri; order Carangiformes; family Carangidae; genus Seriola; species Seriola dumerili. The sequence goes on from NW_019174404.1 coordinate 20,847,164, forward strand.
AGCAGCCTCCAGCGCAGCTTCTGTGCACCTCGTGCAAAACACTCTCTAGGGGGAGCTTTAAGTGGAACACCTTAAGGTGAAGCTTGCTTGACCCAAGAGGCCAGCAGGTGTTCTTTTATAGATTTGGCCTTGGTTTTTACCGTATTATAAAAGAGCAGGTAACGTAGCAAGCGTTAGCATGCTCATATACAGTCTATGGATGTACGGGTGTTCTGTATTTGCAGCGTGTTTGCTGTTAATCTATTTGTTTTGGCTTCCTGCAGCATGTTTTTTCATTTGCAGCATGTTTCCGTTGTTGTATTTGTTTTGTATTTTCGTATGATTGTCGTATAACCATTCAGTGAACCTGCAGTAAACATTATTCAGGATTTGCCCCTTGATTTGTCTGTAGGTGTTAATTACTTCTGTAGTAAATAATGCACAAAATATATAAATTAAGGTAAAACTATGTTCCTGTACCTGTCTTCAGTTAATCAGTGATGGACGAATTATTTACTTTACTTAATTAAAAGTACCCCTGGACTGGGGATGGGTATACAGAGACAACCATTCATGCTCACATTCACACCTATAGGTAATTTAAAGTCGTCCTATAACTGAACCTGCATGTCTTTGAATTATGGGAGGAAGCCGGAGCACCTGAAGGAAATCCATGCAGGTGAGGGGAGCAACAAAATGCAAACTCCACTTTTAACCAGCTATTGGATAGTTTATTGTATAAGCCTATATTATATTTTGATTTTAAAATCTTGATCTGCAAAGTGGTAATATAGCTGTCACATAATATGGTGAAGTAAAATACTAATAGAACATAGTCAAGTAAGGTAGAAGTCAGTTCTGTATTTAAGTATAGTACTTAGGCAAATGTACTAATGTGTATTATTATTATTTGTACCACTAACATCAGTGTGTTTCAGTGTTTGTATTTTTGTATGATAAAAATGATCCATATGATCTGCTAAAGTCTGCTCTGCCATGACACTGAGATGTCAGTTGTTAGTATTTGTGCTAATTGGTGATGACAGTTTGTCTGGGAGGCCCTGATGTAGTGTGATCAGCCAGCCGCGTCTGCTCCACGCACCCCCTCCCACACACACACACACATACATACACACACACACACACATTTGGCTTTAGGTAGGAGGGTCAGCAAAGCCCAGGGTGGCTGTGATGGATGGGCAACTGTTATGGTGCATGCATGTGTGTTGAATTTGCTTAAAGCTGGAGATTAATCTGCTTTTGTGGTAACGCTGTTACACACTTGACTGTGTGTAGGTGTAAGCTCAGGTGTACATGGGATGGAGGGTGACAAGAGCTAAGAAGTGATAAGTGTGATTCTGATGGCTGACGCGTACAGGCAGCGGGGCTGAACCACTCTCACCTTCAGCTCTACTGCCCCACTTGGGTTGGCCTGGAGGAGTGGGCAGGGTGGGGGGGAGTAGCAGCTAGATAAATGACCTCTCCCTCGCTTCACTCCTCCCTCTGCTTGCTCTCTCTTGCTCTACCCATTTTGAGAAGGTCAGAGAGTCAGGGGGAGGGAGGGAGCTCTTCTCCTCTCTCACTCTGTCCTGAATAAGGTGTCCTGCTTAGTGCACTGCATATAGAGAGCACTACAGCAGAGCTCTGAACGCAACCTTTCCCCAACCAAACAGCTCACCGCCACACTGCTGAGTGTGCTTCAAGTATGATTACAGTTATTTTCAACCTGGGCTTTATTTTCCTAGTTGTTGCGGACATGACAATCGATGGTGTTCAGAATTTCATCATTTACTTCACTGTAGAGCTTCAGATCACCACTAGGGTTGTTCCCTTAATACAGACCCAGAGGGACACAGCAATCTGTAACAGCTGAGTCTAAGAAATGATTAAACATGTCCCCCTCAACACGACACTTCCACTGCAATTATACATCTTTAAATAGCTGTGAATATCAAAAACAGCTCAGTAATCAAAGTATATTTGATTGCTGAAAACCCGCATGCAGACATTTTCCTGTTTTAGTTGAAGCTGCTAGTATTGTGGTAGGTTCAGATATTAGGAGAGACAAACTTTAGCTGCTTCAACTTAGCTTCAGAACGTCTTCCATTTAAAAATGATGGAGTCCACTGTGCTCTTGGGAACCTTCGAGGCAGCAGAATTTTTTTCAAGAGAAATGGGAGAGACTCAGCTAAGTTTCGAGTGTCATAACAAAGTCTCTGAAAACTTATGTCAATGTGATATTTCAGTTTTTCCTTTTCAACACATTTGCAAACATTTCTAAAATTCAGTTTTCACTCTCTCATTGTGGGCTATAGAGTGTAGATTGAAAAAATGGATTTAAATTTATTTCATCAAAAGGCTGCAACATAACAAAATGTGAAAAAAAGTTGTCTGAACACTTTCTGAATGCTTTGTAAATGACAAAGTCTGTGCCTTTCAAAAACAACCAATATGACTGTTTATAAGCTTCACTTTAAGCAACAAAACCTACTTGGTTGATGTTAGGGAAAGATTATTATCTAGCAGCCCGCTATCTCTGGAAATGTCACTGATATATATATATATATATATATAATCACTTTATACAGTAGAGGACTCCTGACGTGTTGGGCCCCTGAACCTCTGTCCAGCTGGCCGGTTACATAATCCATCCATGACCGTGATCCTTCCCATCTAACCTTGGCAAGCAGATGTTTTGTAGAAAGAAAAAATTTCACAATAAAAATTTTTGTCATTGAATGTAATCAAAGTTCCAGTATCAACGATTTGTCTGGTAATTAGGTTGGGTGTACGAGACAAGATGCAAAAGGTGAGAGACTTCCTGACAGGAAAACATGCAGGAAAAGACACACGAGTCATTTTAAGAAAGAGAAATCAGAAATCACTACCTGTACTGTGAGGTTAGGCAACAGTATGGTGTAACTCAGAACACAGGTTTAAGCAGGCACATCACACACCTACACAACTACACACACACACGCACACACACACACACACACACACACACTTATTCAATCTGCTCTAAACATGTTACAGTTGCTGCTATCTGGACTTGCTGGTGCTAACTGCCATTCACTGGTCAGTATCTTCACCTTATCACTGTGACACAGCATTTGGAAATCTATTTTAATCATTTGATATATTATCATGTGTGTACAGACAACAGTGAGGAATACTGTTGTATCTGGCACAGTTCAGTCTGTTCCCACAGAGAGGTTTTGATTTTTCCTACCCAGTATGACATAGATTTGTGAATGGAGCTATTCCTTTTACATTACATTATTAAGGTCCATTTTAGAAGCCTAGCTATTATAGTGCACTATGACAGTAATCTATCACGATCAATTCTTTATAGAAAGCCCAGGTGTGCACAGGTAAGTGAAATAGTCTCAGTTGTTAGTTGTCCTGCAGGGAGCAATTAGAGGAGCTATTTGTAAATTTTGCTACAGCCAACATTAGCATTAGCAACTGTTTACTTAACAGTCTTGGCAAGAACCTCAGCCAATCGTTGCATTTACAGGACCAGAGGTTATAATATACTCTCTGAGCAGCACCACTTCTCCAGGGCAACCTAGACACCACAGTGACTTGGTATTGGACAATACTAAGACAGTTTACCTGTGCTGGAGCTAGGTGGTTAGCATGCTAACTTCAGTAGAAATAACATTGGTGTTGCTTTCTGCTGGAGACAGCTCTTGGTATGTAGCCTGACGGAATTAAGATTGATGCTGAACTTGAAACGTTTCTTCTAGACTGGTAAGTAAACACCTGTTAATGCTAACATTAGCTATGTAGCAATGGCAAAACTAAATAGCAGTTAAAAATGGATGTGCATTGATGGTTTCATTTTAGACACTTAAATCTTCATTTCATGCCTACATGTTGAAACATTTCAAGACTGATGGCATAAGTGGAGTCCTTTATAAAGCTATCTTACAACTGACACTGATTAACATGCTGCTGCAGGATCCACAAATTTGTGTTTTCAGTGAGAGATTTGAACAATAAGATCACACATCAACACGTCCTTGTGACACAAAGTCAGTGGTAAGAAGAAAAAGAATTCCCCTGCTAGAATCAGTGTAGCATGCGTATCATAACAGTTGTCTTTACAATAAGTGAAGCAACATCAGCACACTGCCGTCAGTGTATTAGAGGAGTTGCACTGTAAAGTGGTGACTGCGCGACATCAACAACCTTGAATTATCCGTTAGGATAAAAGCAGCACCAAGGTGACTCGTTGCAACTATTGTCAGATGGTCCCTGTTTTTTCTTCAGCAAAGCGTGAAAGTGAAACGACCCACTGATTCCCTCAGCGCTAAATGGAAAATATCACATTGCACACACTCCTGCCTCCAAATTAAACACCACTTAGGAGAAGAGGAGAGAAACTGTTGTTCAATATTTTGTGTGCGCTTGTTATGTAGAAATGTATAGACGTCAATTTATACAGAAAAATTTGAACTGCTATAGTCATATGGAAGCCTAAATGCTCTAAATAAGAAAAATATCTTCTATGTTTCAGTGGGTAAACTACAACATTAAAGTGGTTACATTAGATGTCCCATTGGGCGTACCCATGCTACCAAGGAATGCTTGATGCTCATTTGACTCTAATTTGCCCCTAAATGGCTCCTGTGTTATATATATATGACATGTTCTGCTACTTGTTAGCTGGTGAAATATAAACTGTCTCAGAAAAGTAGCATTTCTCCACAGACTCATAAGAAACCAAGCAAAATAAAATTGTCAGATATGAAAGCCTCTGATCCTTCTGCACTATATTGCTACATGTCTACTTATCAGTTCCTGTGTTTGCAGGTCAGCCTTCTCTTTGCTTCCTACCATGCCCCGCGTTCCGAGTGAGCTTCCATGGGGTTTGTTTATATCCTCATTTGTTTGCTTGTTTGTTTGTGCATTCGCTCTGCTCTGCAGCTGAGCTAACAAGGCGCCATTTTGCCCGGGCCGCTGGTACGGTCCAATTAAAGCGTGTGATCAGCCAGAACGCTTTAATGATGGTTGTGGTGCCGGAGTTGACCGGCTTACCACGAGACAGAGAGAGAAAGAGAGATGGCATACTGTGAGGTGGTGACTGCAGCACACCAGTGTTGTGGCTCAGTGGCTCCACTGCAGACAACAGACAGGGTAAAATTAGCCTTCCTCTCCTTTTGTCATGAAGAAGGGAAAGGCCAGCCAGCTGCAGGAGCTGCCTGAAAACTATTGTTAGAGTCTGTTTGAGCACGAGCACCTTGTATTGTTTTCACTGCACAAGGCATATTAACTTAATAACAGTCATATCTGTCTACATATGATCAATGAAGAGTGTAATAAGCCAGACATGCCGTGTTGGGTCATGTCATTTGAAGTCATTTGTATGGGGTTAATTTTGTCTCTTAATAAAAAGTACAAAAAAATGTGGAATCGCAGACCAGTCAACATAAACTGCAACACAGAATTACCATCATTCAAAAATATGACAAAGACCTACAATGTGAAATTCAAAGAAAGGTTTATTCACAGCTTGTATTGACTGTGTTTTGGTTTCTTATTTTTGGTTTGCAACTTAAAGTTTTTCATTGAAACTGTTAAGTTTTTATTTGCACTTTCCTGAGTTTTCTGAGTTTGGTCACTACGGTAAATGAACAAATATAAGTGAACAAATAGGGATCTTCTATTGGTCTGATATACAGTTGTATCATGTCATACCCTACAGGGAATTCTGAGAAGTGGCTGCAGCACTCAGTGCTATCAGCCAGTACCTTCCTTTTTATCTTTGTGTTATTACTGAGCCATGTGGATAGCTTCTCTTTTTTTTTCCAAGATGACCTTGTGTTTGTTTTGTTGTTTTGTTTTATTAACTTTGGTATCTTCCAAAGTTACAGTCTTTATATAGTGATAATAATAACTTCAATACTAAAACTATAATAGTAATTACTTTATGCAGTACTTTTCAAAATAGAGTACTTAACATGGTTTTCAGCAGGAAATCATGCAGTAAAAGTAGACAATTGAAATAAAATAAAACAAAAGAAATGATCTTAAAATACCCCAAATGTAAAATAAAACAATAAAACAACAGAAAAAAAAATTATGAAACTCTCAATGTTTCTCTAAGCTGCAGTGGAGAGCAGCAACACACTGAAATGTTGTACTAAAAAGACTGCAACCTTGAGAGATACACATTTGAATTGTGTAACTCAGACTGCTGAAGTCTCACATTAACGATAAGCTTTTGAATACATTTCCACACAGAATGAGGACTGCAGATTTTGTCCATCATCGATGCATTGGAATCAGATTAAGGATCTTTTAATGGCCAGTATGAACATGTTTACAGCTAATGAAACCTGTTTCTTCAAGACGGAACTGAAATATTGTGTGCCTTTCCTTTAATGGAAGGGCGCTATATAAAATAATTGACACCTATTGAAGGATTTAGGGTCACGTTCCAAATCACAAGTCACACATCCTGTCATTCACACACTCACACACACGGTGACACTATGTACAGTATGTTTGTTTTGTTTATCCACAGCACTACCGTTACGTTGGAGCATGTTTATGAAATGCCCTCACGTATACACACACGCTGTCCAACCCAACCGTGCGTGGGTGTATGTGGGTGTGTATTGGTTTGTGTGTCCATGTGCAAGAGTGAGTATGTTTGTGTGTGTGTGTGTGTGTGTGTGTGTGTGTGTGTGCGCGTGTGTATGTGTATAGCATCCGACCCTTGGCTCTCAGCAGAGGCCAGCGTCTGTTGTGGAGCCCTCTAATGGACGCCCAGCTGGAGTCAGGCACACACAAGGGCAGCCAAGGTCACAGCCACTACCTCTTAGGACCCCATCATTTGGCAGAGCTCTGCAGCCTGCAGTCTGCTCTGCTCTGTGTGTGTGTGTGTGTGTGTGTGTGTGTGTGTGTGTGTGTGTGTGTGTGTGTGTGTGTGTGTGTGTGTGTGTGGTTCTGTCTGTGTGTTCATGTGTGTTTTCTGACTACTGTGTATGTGTCTGTGTGATATTGTATTTTTCTGTGTATTTGAATGGGCGTGGGTGTGTATGTGCCTTGAAAAGAAAGCATAACAAGGGAACAGTGTGACTCAAGGACCACATACTCATCCTTGTCACACATACATGACTAAAATACAACATTTTTTTCTGATTAGTTGTAAATAGAACAGAAGCCACTATTTGTTTTGGTCCAAATATAAAACTAACTTACTTAATTAAAGCCCAGTCAAACAGCAGTTGTCAATCATACAGTGGGTCTGATTGCTGCCTTTGAAGTTCTTTCAGTTTGTTTTGTAATTACAGTGCATGGAGCAAACAAAGAGGCAAGAAGTCAATAGCCACCCAAGGCAAATACAAGGAAAAATGCAGAAATTGTGAGGGTAAAAAAAACTGTGAATAAGTTCTGAGAATTTTTTTATCTTTCAATCCAATATTGTACATTACCCATTTGTTCTAGACTTGTGCTGCTGGTTTGATGTGTAGAGTCAGCACAGTAGTAACTGTTCTTTAAACCACTGTGAGAGAGAGAGAGAGTGAGAGAGAGAGAGAGAGAGAGAGAGAGAGAGAGAGAGAGAGAGAGAGACTTTAACAAGAAACTCTATGGAACTGAAAATAATGTCACTTTTACATAATACAGAGAAGGGCTTTTTCCATTTTTCCTCAGTGCATCCTGACAGCATCGCTACTGTCAAGTCAGTGCACTGTGGCGCTCTCCACGGTGCTGGATAGCTCCCATAGCCCGGCAGCAGGATCAGCACCTTGGAGAGCGCCACTATAAGAGAGGATGTTACTGGTTCTACAGTGTCGCTAGTAGTTTACAGCTTGCTGTTGTGAAAGAATGCATTTTACACCATGAGTAAAGTTATGTGTACTGTCAGTAACATCCCTCCAGTACATGGCTGTCTGGATATGTTTTAAAATGGGGAAACAAACTAAGAAAGATAATTGGGTCTGGGGTCCTCCCCCTGAAGAAAACTGAAGAAAAGCACTAGTCTAGAATAGTTAGACTGAAGTGCTATGAAAACCATCAAGAACAGCTTAGATGGATCTACAAGAAGAATCGCAATCTCATATTTGAAATTATATTTTTAAAAACATTATGTAGGCTAAAATGTAAGTAGGTTGCAGGCTACTAGACCATTTTCAGTGTCAAACAGGAACAAACAATTTATATAAATGAAACGCATCACAGTATGACTTGGATAATTAAACCTGGTTAAACAAGGTTAAACTTGGGGGTTGTTATTCTCAACAACCACAAGGTCATCTTCAACTGAACAACTGTAAGTGCAAACAATGTGGATCAATGAAATGGTCTCAACAACAATTATAATGCCACCTGTTTATTTTACTCACACGTTCTATTCTCACAGCACCACTAGCTGGTATAGTTGTAAGGTCATACAGGAATCAATAATCAATACTTCAAAAGCATTTGAACCTACTTTATCTCAAATAAAGGTTTATTGTAATGCACACAAATTGTGTGCTCTGGACTCTGGAAATTATGTATTTTATATAATTATATATACATATAATTTATTTTATTATTATTTTATTTAACATAATTATATTCCTTTATGGAGTGGGTTTGAGGCTTCCTCTCTGAGATTTTGATTTGAGAGAGATGAAAGCATGTTGGTAACCCGAACAAAATGTAAAATAATGTTATATTACTATATTACCAGAGTGTGAATTATACAGTGACAATCAGGGGTGTCAACTTGTTCTCCAGGGTGAAAGGGAACAGCGCAAGCATGTGGTACAGTGAACTGAAAGCTGTCAAAGAAATGTAGTGGAGTAGAAAGAACAATATTTTTCTCATTGCTCTTGACTGAGCACCAGTGTTTTCTAAAATTAGATCATATATGACATTTTATATTAGTAATGACATGACAAGCCAACACTGGAAATTAAAGGCAGCGTTATCAGCAGTAATTCATGTCGTAAGTAACTTTAAATTGGCTGAATAAAACGTTTGAGTGACTGAACTTTGTATATAAAAAAAAATAGTGGAGGCTCTCTGTCACCCTTTACAGAAGGCGTAAAATGGTTTAGTCCACCCCTGCACAGGGATTCCCCAAAACAGAAACACAGCTAATTGCTAGTTGTGCGACTGCTAATACTGAAGCGCTAATTTGCACGAGATAGTTATGTCTTTCCCCAAGAAAGGGAAAAAAAATTAAGAAAGAAAGGAAATAGAAGAAAAGCAAGTTGAGGGAAAACAACTCCTAACTGATTTCTTTCAAAAGAAAGATGAGCTCAACGGTTTAAGAATGGTTTAAGCTAATATCAGCAGTTGTTTAGATTGAAGGCAGTCAGCGAAAAATAATTGCATTGTATAACATGAATTAATCAATATCATAAATTAATCAGCATTATACCTACAATGTTATATGACATATTTATCAAATAAATAAAATACCTAGCAAAGCTTAACATCATGAAACACATGGCCCTTAGTTTCAGAAACAGCCACAGAGAGTGGAGCAGGTCACTCATCACCTCCTGATGTTACTGAGGATGTGAGACATGGTGAGCTCATCTAGTGACATATCACAGATTATTGTTACTTGTTTAAATGTGGTAGTTCATTAGTGGCTACCCTAATAACCGATTCATGTGTACAATTGTCTGCCCAATTATTTGTAAAAAATTTTTTTAAAGATGAGTGAGATACATGGATCAAGAGAGGAAGGGGGCCCACAGAGACTGCTTTTGTATAGGGCCCAGAGTTTTGTGCGACACCCCTTCTTGTGTGACACAGGGAGCAGAAACTTGAGGACGGGGCCACTGATGGAGGGAGGCAGGCAGACTAGATGTTACAGTCCACTTAAGGGGTGTCTGAAATCATATTACAAAATTCTTCCAGATATGAATATGGGAAAAATATTGTAATATTTACAATTACAGGTAAGTAGCATATATACATGTTTCAACCCCCCAAACTGTTGTTTTTACCTTTTTTTTGAAAGAGAGTCCAAGTCTTAATGAAGGGGGTCAAACTCCCACATTCCCCCCATAATTTGAACCCTATATGTTACTAAATTTCAGTATTAAGGTACAATTACAAAGGCATACTAACCTAAAAACTTGTTATTAAGAATCATGAGAAAGGTTCAGAGCCCCTGAGACACAGAGCGTCGCCTTAACCATAGTAACTCACTCGCACACCTGCGTGCCTGAGAGCGGAGGTTGAAGAGCCGCTGACTCCTCTGAGCAGCATGGGAATAAATTACAATATAACAGATTGTTGATATTTCTCTGTTTCCCCCGATGGTCTGAGTAAGTTGCTGCTACTGTTCGGTGCTGCTGCTGCTGGTGCTGCTGCTGCTGCTGCTGCAGCGCTGTCAGATTCCTCTTTAAGCGCAGCGACGTTATCAGTTATAGATTTGTTTTTCATGCTGCACCTATAGTCTACTGGCTCCAGGTGCTGTGGAGCTTTTGTGAGCTCATGCAGCTCATATCTTGTGAGGTCCCTCGTTGGTCAAAGCCCGTGCGTTAAGGCGCCAGTCGACACAAATAGAGCAAGAGTGTGTGTGCCTATGCCAGACTTGTGTGTACTGTGTGGCCCACTGTTTTGATCTCTCATGCAGGCTGCAGTAGTTGAAGTGCAGAGCATCAAACAGAATGCTACAAGATGGTGAAGGTTCTTCCTCACGCTGCTTAGAACAGTCAAGTCGCTGCTTGATTTGTGTGTGATGCACAAATGAAAACCATTCTGGTTGCAGGCTTTGTGTTTTGCCATCAAAAATACAAAAAGTCATTTGCAACAACTTGCAACAAAAGCCATTGAAAGAGAACTTATTCTTGACAGTTTATGGCATGATTTCAAATTCCTTTAGATCAGGAACACTGAGATTTTTCTGTTTCGTTTGTGGTGGCCACAAGAATGAAAAAATACATATAAAAAGTACATATAAAAAATCAACAGCAGTGTGTCTTTCCAGAGACAATTTCCCGGTTACAGACCTGAGCTCCTTTTTAGTTAAGAAACAGAGAACCAGATTCCTGACATTATATCCTGGCACGCTGCTGTTGAGCTAGCTTGTGTAACACACAACTCTCAATGAACATTTCTTTCATTGACCTTTAAAAAGTGAAAAACTCCTGATCAGATAAATAAGTATCTACTACAAAACTTTAAATTAGAATTGAGTAAATCGATTTCAACTAAGTTAAACAAAAGTGCAGTTTATTTACCATTGAACATGATCCAAAAGAAAGGTGTTTGACTGAAGTCAGGAGACAAGTAATAGTTTTTTTCTTCTATAAAAACTCTTGTCATTGTCATGTTTGAAAATTCCTGACACTGAACATGAGGCTTTTCGTTCAGTATTTGGGTGTACAAATTTCATTTACAGTACCATCTGTAAAGGTCATCTCTCCTACACCCTTTGCACTCATGCAGGCCCATATCAGCACACTCCCACCGCCATCTTTCACAGTGGGCACTGTGCAGTCACTGTGGTGGTCCTGGCCAGGTCAACGCCAAACATGCTGGACCCCATCTGATCCAAACTCATTTATTTTGGTTTCATCTGACCAAAGAATGTGCTGCCAATATTCATCATGCCTCTTTTCATGTTCTTTGGCCGAGTGTTATCTTGCAGTTTTGCGCCATTTTGTGAACAATGGTTTTCTTCTTGGATGACAACCATAGAGCTTGACCTCATGCAATGCCTACACACTGACTGATCAGTCACTGAAACACCAATTTCACCGGATTAACCTCTATGCCAAGTCAGAGGCATGTGCCTCTCTGTTCTTCAATGCAAGGTTGCGTAAATAGTGAAATGTGTGTGGCATCATTTTTTGAGGTCACTGTTCCTTCTGCTATGTTAGGAGGCATGGCTCCTCCTATACCTCCTAACTGTGTTGTACTTATGTTCAGTAGCCTGCTGTTGCTCTTGTCCCCTCTCCCATCTTACTTGTTCAGGCAGCTCCTCACTCTGTTGAGCCATGATGCATTAAAAGTTGCAATTGGCCTTAACTGGAAATCACAGGTGTAGCCACTTTTCTTGCATTGAGGTTATTTGTTAGGCTCCATATTTTCATTATTGTACATCTAACCCTTTTTGTTGTTTATTTTAATCATAGATGAGCTCAAATACCCTCTAGCAGTGGTCCCCGCCTATGCCAGTGGTCCCAGTTCATATAGACCCACTAGGGGGCTGCGAAGGTATTGCAAGTGGGCCGACAAAACAGTACAATTTTGGTAAAAAGATCCACCAATCAGAAGGTCTGCGGTTTGGTTGCGGACTCCTCGAGTCCAGTGTCCTTAGGCAAGATACTGAACCCCAAATTGCCCCTGATGTACCATCAGTATATGAGTGTGTGTGATAGAGTTGCACTGTCTGTATAGCAAGTGCTGTATGAATATGAATATGTGTGTGACTAGGTGAATGCCACAGGTAATGTAAAGCACGTTCAGTGGTTTGCATTCAGTCCATTTACCATATCTATCTATCTATCTATCTATCTATCTATCTATCTATCTATCTATCTATCTATCTATCTATATATACACACACACATATATACACACACACACACATATATATATATCTATATATATAGATATTTATATATGTATTTATATGTGTATGATATATACATATACATATACATATATACGGTACCAGACAAAAGTTTGGATACACTTTCCCATGTATATATGTATGAAATGGTTTTAAATGTTTTAAAATGAAATGATTATGCAAAGCTATTTTTCTTTTCTTTTTCTTGTATTAAGACCTATCACTGTGATAAACCAATGACAGGAACTTTCATGTAGTCGCTGGGCAGACCACATTGTATACTTTTTGACTGTGACTGTGCGCTAAAAGATTACATCTATGGCAAAAACTGGAGTGTCAAAATTGATAGGTGGTTAGCAACAGGAAGGAAGGAAGGCCAAGAGACAGACGGTGAATCAACAAGTGATCTCACAAAAAAGAATGATTGAGCTTCCCCTGCTTTCAGTTCAGTCCTGGATGTTTGATTGTTATTATGCATTATTTGACCTCCGTATTGCTATGAAGTCAGATTTGGTTCTGCCAACATTTTTGAGATTTTCAAGTGGGCCATGAGTCAGAGAAGGTTGGGAACCACTGAGTGTGTGTGTGTGTGTGTGTGTGTGTAAAGGGCGTAGGCATAATATAATTGCATGTGAATCATACTTTTCATTAAGAGTTAATTGTGTTTTTGCCTTTAAGGAGCACATGAGCGGCCCACACATCTGTTCTGAATGTGCCTGAAATGCATGTGAACATCTGTGCCTGACACATGTAACTGTCTGCCTATCTGACTGGTATCTATTCCATCAGTGTGCGGACAGTATGTGTGTGACTGTCTGGGTGAGGGAGAGTGAGAGGGTGTCCTTGTGTGGCTGCAGGTGTGTGTGTGTGTGTGTGTGTGTGTGTGTGTGTGTGTGTGTGTGTGTGTGCATCTGTAGGAACACCACCACCAGGGATTATTTTCCTTCATGCCTGTGATCTGAGGGGAGAGATAAGTGATAGCATTAGCCCATAGATCAACAGTAGGGCCGGGGTTGGGGAACTACACATGGTCAAAATGGCAATGCAATTCATCTTGTGAACAACATAAGGAAGCTCTATGTGTTCCATCTCAGAAGCATTGTGCCTTTTGGAGCTGCTGATAAAACACCTCAAAACACAACATTCACACAACACATTCAAACAAGATAAATCTCTACTTTCAGAAAAATATTCAAAATGCAGGTGAAGTAATAAATAAAACGAAGACATCTCACCTTTTTTTTAACTTTTTGTTTATAATTATTTGATAATTCTGCATTGTGGTATGGAATGCTGAATTGGTGTGCACAAATCACTACTGTTGTATTTGCCTTTAATCATGTTTGCTTTGGAGCCATACACACAATGCCACCAAGGTGGTGTATTATTACACAGTTTGACTGACAGGTGATTTTTGTGAGGTGCAATGCAGACATAAGTGCTTTGCACAAAAGAAAGCATCACGCGACATTACTTGCAAAATAAACCTTAAATAAAACTAAGCAACAGCATGTTGGCATCTTGAACACAACAATGGTTCAATATTTTAGTACAACATTTAAAGTAGCATCATAAAACAGCTACAACATACTCTTAGGTAACAAGACGCCAAAAGATCTGACTGTGTTTAGTCCAGCTTTGTCTGGTTGGAGATGAGTGTGAGAATGTGACCGGCAGTCGGAGCCTCTCCAAGACTTGGATAGGAATGAAACGATCCAGGCTGAATCATCAGTGCAACTTTGTTAGAAGGACCCGTGTGTAGAATTAAGTGACTTCTAGTGGTGAAGTTGGTAGGAAAACCTTCGGTGTCCTTGAGGTAACGTAAAGAAAGGCCCTCTCTAGAGCCAGTGTTTGGTTTGTTCATTCTGGGCTACTGTAGAAACATGGTGGTCCAACATGTCGTTGCAACATGCAGCATGATCGACTGTGGAAGAGGATACGCTACATATGTCTGAAGGGGCTCATTGTAAGCTAACAAAAACACAATGCTCCTTAGTTTCAGGTGATTATCCATCCAACCATTAGTTGTTCCACTTATGCTTTGAGAGCCAATCCCAGCTGACCTTGGGCAAGGGCGGGGTCCACCCAGAGACAAGCAACCATTCACACTCACATTCACACCTATGGGCAAATTAGAGTGGTCAATTAAGATAAACTGCATGTCTTTGGACTGTGGGAGGAAACCTACAGAGGCATGAGGAGAGCACGCAAACTAGTTTCAGGTGATTATACACTAATAAAAACATCAGTATGAACATTATATTTAATTTCTGCCAATAGATCCCCCTAAATCCGACACACTGGTCCTTTACAGCTGCTCTAATCAATGGTTTGAAATTACCAATGGATCAAATGACTGTATGTAATGTGAAAGATGTCACTTGTAGCCCCAGACGGTCTCACTGGTCTCACCCCCCTTAATTCCAACCGCAGTAGGAAGCTGCAGACTCTGTATTCTGCCTGGTAACAACCAAACAGCCGTCAGACAAAGGTAGAGAGCTGGTGGAGACCAAACCAGAACAATTTTATTAGGTGAAAACATGTCAATAATGTGTTTGAAGATTTATATGCTGCCCTCAAGTGGCAAAAAAATAAATTCATTTTTACTTCCTTAATAAAAGCCTGCATATGAGAGAGAAGTCAACTAAGAACATTTCTGTAAAAAAGGTCCAAACACTAAGCGTAAAATTCTGTTGTGTGCACCACTAACAGCAAGCAGAACTTGAAGTTAATGCTCTGTAAACACTTTATAAAACATTCAGCTTTTTAATATGATGCAGTGTTTTTTCCCCTAATTGCAGCATTTAAAATTGTCTGCAAATCTGATTCACACAGCTTCTCCTCCTCCTTCTTCTTCTTCTTCTTCTTCTTCAGCAAAGGCTCATAGATGATGGAAAAAAAATCATACCATTAAATTATCCAGATACTAAGGATACATAATCATTGAAATAAACTTTGAAATGGAATTTACTGTTAAAAACAGAACCAGCAAGTGATGATGATGATGATGATGATGATGATGATGATGGTGCAGCCCCTCATTATGATTCATTCTGTTGAGATTTAGGACCACACAGTCTTTAGAAAGAGGACACATACTGTGCATGTGCAAAAAGTCATTTCACTAAAGGATACCAACACACACTTATGCGCATGTCTCGTTATCAGCAACGGTGACATCATCTCCTCTTATGAGCAAATTCCAGATCTAATTCTGTACATGTGATCCCACTGTAGATTGGAGCTACCATCTGGTTGTTTTTCTGTCTGTATCCGCACTCTCTTTCTTCCAGGCTGCGGGCTTAGAGACGTCCCCGCGTTCGTCTTTGGGCTTTTCCACCCGAGCACAAACGTACGGAGAGCACATTCGATCACCAGCGAGTGTCGAAATAGCTCTGATCAAATAACTGTTGGCAGGCAGGTAGAAAAGGACCGTGTGTGTGTGTGTGTTTGTGTGTGTGTTTCTGCTTGTCCCTCTTTACCAGCTTACTTTCCTATCATGTTTATCTTCATATCTGCCTCAACTAGGTACGCATGTCATATCTGTATCTGACTGTGAGCAGGTCTGTGTGTGTGTGTGTGTGTGTGTGTGTGTGTGTGTGTGTGTGTGTACTTTTGTGCGTGTGTGCCCCTACTGCACTGGCATGTGTGGTGTGAGAAAAGTCAACATCATCTTTTAAGTCTGTTTGACGCTGCTCCGTGCTCTCTCTCCCTCTGATCTACAGACTCTTCCTGTATATCTAGCGAGGCCGCTGGCTGTGTGAGTAAATGCCAGGCTCACATTCCCTATGCCCTTTAACAAACCCCTGTTGGGGCTGCGGTGTAGAGGCCTGTGACATATATGGGTGATTCTTCAACAGGCACCAACCGAAATCTTATCATCGTATTGTTTTAAACTGTAACCACACTTACTTAACAACAAGCAAAATCAATACTTGGATCCTCTTTTCTGCCACCTAACCTTTGATTCTAAAGATCCGACCCTGCATTACTATAAAATGTTGTTTAGCCATTAGTTTATTTTAATAAATGTGTTCAGTCAAGATTGTTTTTATTTGGTTGTTATTTCCAAGGTGCTCATATTTCCTTAAAATGTAAAGGTAACTGAAAATACTGCGATTTCTCCAAGGTTTGTGGGTGAAGACGAAAGCAATCGATCTCAGGCTGGCACATTAAAGGGATAGTTGAGGTTATTTGATGTGGAGTTGTGTGAGGTAGCCATGCATAGTCAGTGTGTTACCTGCAGTATATTTGGATCAGCACGCTGCCAGTTCGCAGAACGCCAGGAACCATCACTGAAGCAGAGCGATGTGTTGCTGTGCACGGAGCAAGCAGAAAAAAAAGTGTTTTAGACACCTTTAAAAGACGCCCACTGAAATAATCCAATATCCGCTTAAATGTACGCTTCATGTAGGATATTTTCAGAGCTTTATCCTCTCATCAAAACAAAGTGGAGTTTAGCTCTTTCTGATTCTCTCAGCTGACCTGCGGCTGCAGTGTAATAAAGTGCGCGCTGTAGGTGCACTTGTGTGTAGGAATACAGTAGCTCAGCAGTTAAGAAAAATGTTGTATGAAAGGAAAGTGCTGTTTGACGAGAAGATAAACTGCTGAAAATATTCTAAATGAAGTGTACTTTCAAACGGATATTGGATTTTGCGATGGCCGTCTTTTAAAAGTGACTAAAACATGTTTTTTCTGCTGGCCCCCTGCACAGCAACACATCCGTTCTGTTAGTGTTCTGTGTTCCCTGCTGCCTCTCCTAACGGGCAGTGTGCTTACCTGAATCTACTGCTGGTTATACACTGACTATACATGACTGCCACACATCAAATAAACCCAAATATCCCGTTAAGACCACTTTGCAGATCACTACTATCACATACTACTACTACTATCACAGCTTAACTGTTACCATTAAGGAACAAAATAAACAATGCATGAATTACAGACTTTTTAGCATTTTAACCCTTTTTCAACATTACATAGTCTCTACTGTTATTAAACAGTTTTTAAACATATCTTATGAATTGTTTCTCATGACCTAACACACACTTCTAACCTTGTCACAGAATTTTCATCTTATTACAGACCATGAATTCACTGTCTTTTAAAACTTGTAACAGACTGTAACTGTATTATTATTTTAATTTTTCACTCATTCAAGTATTTAATATATATACACATATTTTACTGTCATAAATGGCCATGTTATGATGGAAATGATGCTAGTACTAAAAGTAATAAAAAAAAAAGGATCATCCTGTTTTGTAGATTTTCTGTTATTTTTTTTGGGAGTTTTATCTTTAATTAGGCCTATATTTAAAAGTTAAATTCTTACTGTTGACTGTATTGTCATTTAATGTTCATATATGTGTTTATTAAGAAGTGAACTTCTCCCATGGGAATCCTTCCCTTTGGAAGCTCCCTCAAAGAGCCAAATTTAACTACACAACCATTTACTATAATTAAAATAAAGTCTGCAGACAGCTTGATTCCATCCCGATAATGATGTCTACAAGCCAGTGGTACCTCATCATACCTGAAGAAGTGTTAAAAGACAACAATAAGTTACAGTAACTTACATACAGCAAAACAACAGATGCCTCTCTGCTCTCAAGCACTTGAAGCACGGTGAGACTCTTGACTACACCCAAGTGATTTAACAAGTTCTCCAACCTAAACAACCATATAGGTTGTTTTTTCAAGCCTCTGACACCCATAGGAGTGTCTCCTGAAATAGCGCCCCTATGGAGGCATGCATATGGCACCTGAGTTGTCATGGTTACCATAATAAACACGCAACTGTACTGAGAGGCATACCCAATGTTACCTTGGTTACTATAATAACGATCATGGCTTGGTTAGGTTTAGGAAAAGATCATGATTTGGGTTAAAATAAGTACTTTCTTAACATCAGTCGATCATTGTTGTCATGGTTACAATAATAACAAGAACAGTCATGGATAATAGAAACAATATACTACTAAACTACTGGTTTCAAATGGGAATCGAACACCGATCTTCTGTGTCATATTCCTGTGTTTTGTTTGTCTCTCTTTATCCTACGTCACCGCACTTTTCCCTTTGCTCCTGTCATAATTAATACGACCACTAGATGTCGCCTAGCAACAAAACGTAACTATGGGTCGTAATAAGATGCTAAACAAATGACCTGTGGGCTCGTTTTTCACAGGGAGGACAGTCTCAAGTGATGTCACACTACAGTATATGTTTTATACCAGTTATCAATGGCCAAATCCCTGCATTCATAATAAGTGATGAGTGTAACAGGTTAAAGCTTTTTCCTGAGACACACACACACTGCTGTCTTGTAGTGTGTATTGATACTGTAAATTCATATTTTGAACAATAACTAGGTCCCCTTCCAAGACAGATGTAGCTCAGAATCATGAATAAACAAATTCCCCTTTTTATTAAAAATATACACTTGTGCTGCAAATAGTGGTGACCACACACTTTGGAACAATTTCAAAAAAACATCTATAGTGATTTCCTCTGAAGGTTATAAGACCTACAGTTTGACATATGCCATCACATTTGTCCCTCTTCCACACAAAAGCATGATGACATTTAAAAAAATATCATACATACATAATTTCACCCATACACAGAGCTTTGTATGTGAGCACGCACCTGTTTAACATTCTTGTCAAGACTTGTCTCTTTGTGCTGCGGTGCTGGCCTTGATCAGGCTCCTATGTGACTGCTACTGAATTCTAACCCACTATTCTGAGCCGGGGACTCTGTGGACTCTTCACTGACCCATTGTCACTCTCAACCCAAAGCTATTGTGCTTTCTGTTTAGTTCTGGGTAGCAGAATACTGTAGTACAGGGCAGCAACACAGGCAAGGTGCCACTTGTATGCGCACAAATGTGTAGGAATGCATTCAGGAAAGCAACTTATATAATTCAGTCTCTGTCGTCATTAGTCTCTGTATGTATGTGTGTGGGTGTGTGTGTGTGTGTCCCAGTGTCCTTCAGACAGCATTAGTGTAACCTGCTCCCCTCCCCTGGGCCCGGCCCAGTGAGGCTGGAACACATGGAAAGGCAGAGACAGTAACAGAGCACCATGAAATGACTGTTTAACTACCTCCAGTGCTGGGCCACATTCACTTCAATCACACAGCAGCAAAATGACTGACAACAGAACATCTACTGACCCGACTCCTGATACATACTGTGGCCCTATCCACTTCTTAAACGTGTCTCTTTTCTCCCAGTGCAGTTTAGAGTTTGAATGCACCGACTAATCAAAAGGCAAAAAGAAATCAAAATATTACTGTGAAGGACTTTTCTTAATTTTCTTTATTACAACGTGGATTTTATTTTTGTGGCTTTTGCCATTGTCTTTATGATATCACTGTGCTCGCTAACATTATAGCTTTTGATGAATAATTTAATTACGAAAATGAGTGAATGTTTTCTTGTACACTGAGGGATTATTACAGGCCTAGGCATGGGCACCCAGGGGGGCAATGCCCCACCAAATGCTCCCGCTGCCCCACCAAATTAAAATACACACAAAATACAAAAAATAATTTTATTTTGTCCTTGTCTATTTGACCAATCATAAACATGCCACATTCAAATAATCAAAGAGTATTTATATCTGATTGGTTGGTCTGGCCATATAAAAACTGTAAACAGTGGAGAGCAGTTACCTCACTATCATTTCACTTCATCACTACTCAGATGCTGATACTGGTTAACATAAAACCCTGCATGGTTTAGCTTACAGTCCTAAAGAACACTCATAGAGTACCCCAGTAACAAGTCTTGAAGTCAGGCAGTTAGTGACTAGTCAACATTTTCTTAACACCCCCCCCCCAAAATCAAAGCAGTCTAGAACCAGGCCTGGATTATTACCAACATCTCTCTTGCTTCCTGGATCTGGCTCGTGTACAACCTGTGTGTAGTAACCCGTCTGACGTGCACGTTTTCGTTACATATAGAAATAAAAATATCCAAAAGTGAAAATAAGATCCAAATTGTAATAAACCAGAAAATTTCCTTTGAGACCCCACATAGTTTTTCTCCCCCCAGCCTCAGCTTTGTTGGTGACATTTGAATTCAAAATAACCCCCCCCCCCCCCTTTTTTTTTTTTAGAGAAATGGCCAAAAGGACGCCTGCCAAACACCTGCTATTTTATGACCTATTGCATGTAAAAAAAAAAAAAAAAAACCTGACTAAAGCAGAGCTAACCTGCTTCCCTTAGCCCACCTAAGGCTGCTAAAGGGAAAACTCACTTATCCAAGAGGATTGACTGAATACTTGCCTAGAGCTGCAATTAAAAAAGAGCATTTGCCCCCCCTGATATTTTAAGAAGGATTGGGTTATGAGGAAGAGTGACATTTTTAAGCCAGCTAAGGATTTTTTTTTTTTATGTGTTTTCTTGGTATACAAAGAGGGCGATTCCCAAATGTATTACTTTAACTGAAAGGTTTAGAGAAGTAAAAGTGACTGGATGTCACATAGATATTTATCACTATCTCACATCAAAGACTAAAAGCAAAAATGGAAGCATCATTTGATTTAACACTGGACACAAATGGATTAAAAAACACCTTTTATAAACAGGTTTAAGTTGTGCTTTGGGCTCATTTGAGGTCAAAAGGTCAACTAGATATATAGAACCAGACCTGCACCTGAAGATAAAGATGAGAAGAAAAAAAATAAATAAAAAATTGATGTTTCTCGGTGGAGGTATCAACATGTAATACCTTAAGCAAGAACACTCGTTTTACCTTTTTTTGGAGCATGGAGGATTGGGGAGAGCCGTAAATAATGAGAAAAAGGTGGCATCGAAATATGCCGGGAACACTAGAAGGTACAAGAGAGATAAACACATTGATGGAGAACATACAGGGGGAGGGACAGGCATGGAAAGAGAAAAGGATGAGTGAGACGAAAGATGGAAGAGAGGAGAAGCTGCTAATTCGGTGGCCAGGCAGGCAGGCGTGGAGGAAGGGATTTGAACTGAGCTCTGGTCCAGATCCTTGCCTGTTAGACTGACACAGCAACAACCCTGCCACCGGCCTAATCCTCCAAATCACCCCTCCACCATGAGAGCAGAGACAAGCAAGGATTGGAAGGGAGGATTGTGCAGGGAATCCAATGGACGGGTAAGGAAGCAGAGGGGAGGAAAGGAAACAAGGGAGGGTGGAAAGAGGGAAGGACAAATGGGTAGAGTGACAGATAAGGGAGAGTGAGAGCAGGAAAAAATTGGAGGAAAGATAAAAGATGGATGGACGAGACATCAGCATTGTGGATAGACTCAAGCAGACAGATGATAAAGGAGAAGCTAAGGAAGCAAACACGAAAAAGGAATAAAGAGGGGAAAGGAAATACAACAGAGGGCCAAATTGGCTGAAAAGGATGGAGTGAAGACAGCGATGGAGAGAGTGTAGAGACAGATGAGAGCGGGAGACTGAGTGAGCAAAGGAGTGAGGGACATCAGGAGAGAGTGAATGAAAAAGAGAGAGAAGGGGGTGCTTTGAGCCGGTGTTTCAGCTCCGTCCAACAGCGGGTCTCGCTGGCACTAATGAGTGTGGCTGCTCTCGGGAGTGTGTGTGTGTGTGTGTGTGTGTGTGTGTGTGTGTGTGCAGAAGAGACAGAGAGAGTGTGTGTGTATAGATGCTCGGAGGGTGGGAGGTGGGGGTGGGGGGGCTAGAGAAGGGTGTTTGCTTGGCACTGCCAAAGCACCCCCACTCCCCACACCACCATCACCACCACCTTCTTTTCTCTGCCTTGCTGCTTACCCTTTCATCCCTCTCTTCTTCTCTCCCTCCCTCCCTCCCTTGCTCATTAGTATGATTGAATACCCCCCTCCCTCTTTCGTCTGCTATCTGCCAGGGTCAGTGAACATGCAGAGCATTTCAAAACCCACCGCACCCCCCCCCCCCCCACCCCCCCCCCCCCCCNCCCCAAGCCCCCATCTCTCCCTATCTTTCTCCCCACAAAACATGCACCGCCTCAGGGCACTTCTTGCAGCAAGGCTGGCCTCGCTCCCAACATCCACAGAGTTGGAGGTTTGTGGCCTTAAGTAACCCCCCTCTTGGTCCTTTTACCACCTCCCGAGGAAGAAACCAAGGACTCACTGTTGTTGTTTTCCTACCAACCGAGTGTCTCCTACCTCTGTTTACTCCCTTCTAACCCTCCCTCCTTCCTCCCACAGACACTCCTCCTGAAACCAGGTCCACCATCGATTGTTAAAGGGTGTGAAAGGGCAATCAATAAGGCTTTCCTGCTGTGCACAGAAACTATAGAGCCTATATGGAGAAGCAAGAAGGTCTAAATCGGTCATGGGGCTCGAGGTGCTGTATGGTGGGCATTTATGTGCATTGGCTATGGTGTAGAATAGTTAGTATGACTTCTCACACACACAGTCACACACACAGACACACTGCCCCTCCCACCCCCCAAATGAGGGACCTCTTTAAAAATTCATTCAGTCAATAATGACCCTTCGCCCTCCCAGTCTCTCCGCGGAGCTAGCATAGCTGCCTCCTCCCACACAGCCTCTCACTTTCTCCTCCTCTCTCTATTCCTCCCTCTTCCTGAGCCACACACACACACACACACACACACACACACACACACAAACACACACACAAACACACACACGCACACACACACACACACAAACACACACACACACACACATGCACGGATCCTCGTCCTCTCAGGCTTAAAGTCAGGGAATCTACACTTTTGAAAGTGCTGTAGCATAACCATCAGGTTAAAACGCTACACTTTTGCTCACACTGCCACCATGCCACACTTACATATCTCATAATGAACAGTAGTGGTGTTTTCTAGTCGGACAGATTTGAAGTTAGTTTTCCTTCAAACGACAGAAGTGGAGTTACATTGTGACTTCGCCAGTGGCTCAACAAATTAGCAATGCTATCTGCTGGCAAGGCTAGCAGAGATAAGCGTCATGGTACACAGACGATGGGACTTTTGATCCAGTCAGCCATGTTGTCTGCTCTCCTCTGAGATGGCTCCCATTTATCTGATTACTCATACCGCTGGATCACGCGTCTTGGACCAGAAAAAAACATTAAAATGTATTTTAGGGATACTGGAGAGGCCCCAGAGTCTGGGCGGAGAGCCAAGCTTTTCCTTCATAGCCGTGTGTCATTGATTTATTTTGTGATGGTGCCATGTTTGAACTTCATTTGGTGGTTATGCAGACTATGACTACTTACTCATTCAAATTGGCTGATAAAATGGATTTTTAATTTACTTAGCAAAGAATACACTCATACTCTATATCTTACCTTTTTGCATAAATGACAGCATTTTTCACTCAACAGTCCATACATACGCACCCCTCCTTATACCCATACATATACATTTACACACTTCTACATATGCATGTCCACGTATGTACACATTCATATCAGCCAATAATGAATCTTCACTGTGAGGAAATGAAAATTATTATAAATTGGAAGGTATGCCCTTAACACAAAAATATTACTGCTATATAAAATCAGGCCATGTAGTTGACACATGGGTAAGCCATTTTGACCAATTTTTATTAGAGATATCAATTTAAGTTCTTATTTCCAATGTAATTCTCTCCATTGTCTATTTATTGTGACCTATGTCCCAGATAACAAAATGAGATTGTTGTACCAAAATTGGTCCAGATGTGGAAGAAGCATCTGCTGTATATGGGCCAGATTCGGGCTATGGAATGGGGCGTACACTGAGACGGAAAAAAACAAGCATTTAGCATAGTTCGGCACACAGTATAGTCAAATACTTTTTTTCATGTCACTAACAAACCCTCAGCAAGTATTTATCTGGCTTTGCACAGAGGAAGCTCCTCTTGATCACCAAGGCATATGGTTTTAAAATTAAAACAGAGTTTCATCTTAAAAACTGCCTCCAGGACGCCATGGACTCTTCTCCAAAATGGAGCCACAGAGGGGCAGTTCCAGAAGATGTGAAAGTGGTTTGCCATTGTGCTTCCCCAGGACCTCCAGCAGACAGTCTGATTAGAATAGTAAGTCTTTTACAATGAAATACAGAAGAATCCAGGCACATTCTTCCAGCTGAATTCTCTCCAGGAGGGAGAGCTTGTCATTAACCAGTGCTGTCTGCAGATCCTGTCCCATCCTCCAGTGTTATTGTGAAATTACCCTCTGCTTCCCATCTTGCTCTTGAGTATTGTCTTTTCAAAAATTTTGATGAGCAGAATATAATTTAGAAATTACTTTTTGGTAAATAGCTTTATATTTCCTCTCCCATTGTTGATCCTGATTCTACAGATTAAAGTTGTCCTTACGATTCTGGAAGCTCAAAACCATACCTTGATTTAAGAGTGAGCAATACACACTAATACCATTTCTAGTCCTGCTTCTAAACCTCATGTAATATTTACTGGACATGAAGTCCAGGTCATAGGCAAACCATTTGAGGATTTCAGGCTGCCCTTCAATTGCTGCCTATTAATTATTTCAATCCATATCTTTGGGGAGCAGGGGCCAACTCAAACAATAATTCAGGCCAGGAATTTGACTCCATCCCAGGTCACCCTGGCACCAGACTCTGGCCAATATGTTCATCTGGAGGGAAAGTTATCAAGATTACAAAATACGAAAAATTGTGACTGGCCAACAAATATGAAAAAAACATGTAAAATATAATGTACAAATATTATTTTTAACTCTTTCTTTCTCTCTCTCTCTCCCTCTCTCTCCGCTCTGAATGAGAGTAGAAAAAAATAACATGACTGCTTATAATAAACAACAAAATCAAATTAAACATTCTATTATTGATGGCCATGATCAAAGACAAACTCAATGTTTAACGATAGGGCAGCAGCAACACTGTCAACGTGTACACACATGCATGTGAGCCTCATCAGTACAGCAAGGTCTAATTTCTATAAGTCTATACTCAAAAAACTTTTGAGTAAAATTTCCTATCCCAGCCCATTTACTACCTAGAGCACTGAAGACACTGAGGGGGTTTATATTGAATATTAAGGACATGAGTTTTTTTTGCTCATTTACTTTATAAGCCGAGTATGACCTGTGTTCATCCAGCACTCTACATCAGCGCAGGTGGAAAGTCTGTTGGGCTTGAAAGATAAATCAGAATATCATCTGCAAATAAGGACACTTTTTTCCCTATGCTGCCATTTTTATACCTTTAATCATGTTAGATAGATCGATGTTAGAATCTCTCTGTTCTGCAGCACAGTGAGATGAGATGTTTGCTGCAGCTGTAGCTGCGTCTCTCTCATGCCAGAATGTTGTGGAGAGGATGGTTGGTATTGTCCAAGGTGACCTCCATCTTACATTGCATGTGTCTCTCCACAGTCAACAGTCCTGAGTGAGTCCAGACTCCTGCCAAGCACAGACCCAACCTTTTTGACCAGCTTGTCCAGTCTCTTTGTGTTCATGTCTGACATGCTGCTGCCCCAGCAGACTGCAGCATGAAAGAGTCCACTGGCCACCACTGACTGATAAAACGTGCAGCATTTCACTGCAGACGTCACAGGACCTGAGCCTCCAGAGGAAAAAGAGCCGGCTCTGCCCCTTCAGGTAGATGGCATCTGTGTTCAGGGACCAGTCCAGTTTACTGTCCAGGTGAACATCTAGGTATTTATAAGTGTGCACTACCTTAGTTTCCTTCCCTCTAGTGATGACTGGCTGAAGGGTGGCCCTACACCTCTGAAAGTCCATGACCATCTCCTTGGTCTTGGAGGTGTTCAGAAGGAGGCAGTTCTTGTCGCTCCATTCACTGAAGGCCATTGTCAGATCCCTGTACTCCTCTTCCTGCCCATTCCTGATACGCGTCACAATAGCTGTGTCATCTGCGTATTTCTGGATGTGGCAGGACTCTGAGTTGTATTTAAGGTCTGCCATATGCAGGGTAAACAGGAGTGGAGCCAGAACAGTCCCCTGTGGAGCCCCAGTGCTGCTCATCACTGTCCCTGAGACACCGTTACCCAGCCTGACGTACTGTGGTCATCTTGTCAGGTGGTCCACAATCCAGGACGTGAAGCAGGGATCCACCCCATCCCTTCCAGCTTGTCTTTAAGAATGGGGGAATGGGGGGTTGGATGGTGTTAAATGCACTTGAAAGATCAAAGAACATAATCCTCATATAACTATCTGGCTCATCCATAAGAATGGGCCTGGTAGAGCATGTAAAGGACGGCATCATCCACTCCAATATGTTCTTTGTAGGCGAGCTGTAGGGGGTGTAGTGCATGTTCAACCTGTGGCTTCAGAAGGTGGAGAAGCAGCCGCTCCAGGGTCTTCATGATGTGTGATGTGAGGTCCACCGGTCTGTAGTCATTTATCCCAGCCGGACGCCCTACTTTAGGGACTGGAACAAGACAAGATGTTTTCCACAGGACCGGGACCCTCCCTGTTTGAAGGCCTAAGTTAAAGATCCTCTGGAGAGGCTCAGCCAGCTGTGCTCCACAGTCCTTTAACAGCCTCGGACACACACCATCAGGGCCTGTTGCCTTTCCAGGATGTAGTCTCTTGAGCTCCACCCTCACCTCCTCCGCTTTAAAGGACAGGAGACTTGATCCCAGTGTGGAGGGAGTTGGTGCTGCAGTGTCAGGTTGTTGAGATTTTCTACTATTTCTTAAGGAAAGATGTTGATGCAATCATCTTCCTTCTCATTACTGCTTTACAGGCATCTCAGAGCACAGGCAGAGACACCTCTCCATTATCATTATATTCCAAACAATCGGATATTTCTTTTGCAAACTGTTTTATCCTATGTTTATTCAATATAATTAACCCTCCAATGCGTAAGCTTCCTTCTGTACATGATTGATAAGGACGGATACAATTGGCAGTGATCAGAAAGATCCATTGTTACAGTGTGACAGTTTTGCACCCTGCTGCTATCCGTTCCAAAAAGTGAAAAATAATCAAATCTTGAATATGTTGAATATGGAGATGAAAAGAAAGTATAGTCTCTAACGGATGGATTTAGGTGTCTCCAAACATCAATCACCCCTATCTCTGAGTTTATTTTCTTGTTATTTATTTATTTGTTTTTTTGGATTGAAATATTCTCGTTTCCTGATAAGTCAAGATGAGAGTTCAGAGTGATATTAAAAATCACCCACACATATAAGAGTACCTTGTGCTTCAGTTGCAATCCTTTCCAGTATTTGAAGGAAAATCTGAATCTAAGGCAGAAGGAATATATGTATTGTAGAAGGTAAACAGATTTCCATCAACTTTCTCTCTATCATTATCTGCCTTCTAGTAGATATAGCTTCCTACATTACTCTTCCAGAAATCAGTACAACTACCTCTCTTGTGTGTTTTGATCCATTTGAAGAGGAAAATACATATTTCAATTCTTGTCTTTTAAGTTTTTGATGTTCTATACCCATCATGTGGTGTTTACTTTGCTTTTTTGCAGGAATAGGGTGTCTATGTTAATTTTGTTGTGTTTGACTGGACTGAGGAGCACATTAACATTTAGAGAAATTACATTAACCATGTATAGTAGGTGCCTGTAGTTTTGAGTTCTATGTTGTATAAGGTAATAACCCTGCACAGATGCAGATTTCTTACAGTGAAAAATACAAAAGAGGTCCCCTCCATTTAACACAAACCAGAAACACACACTCAAGAATATCAAAACAAGTACACAGTCTTCACAGAATTATTAATTTTTTTTTTAGTTTTTATCAAGTGGCAACCTCTGAGGCTAAAAAATGAAGCCAACTCTGAAGTACCAAAAACTGCACTTCTTCGAATGGCAGCTTGAGTCTGGCTCCAACAGTCAGTCAATCCCCATAGACTCCATGTTAAAGTGTCCAACTTTACAGCAGAAATAAACATGTTTACAGCCTGGTGCAAAAACTGTTTTGGTCTCTAAAGCTAATTTCCTCCTTCCTGGCAACTGTTTATATAACTCACCTGTTTACATTTTATTAAGGCTTAAAGTTCTGCATAATTGAGGGTGTGGTCTCTTTGAGTGACAGGTGGGTGAGCGTATGCTTGCCACAAACCAGCATGCGCTGAAGTCTTGGCTCCACACAAGCCCCTCCTCTTTGCCCATTCTTGGATTAGCTGGGAGTTAGGGGTGGAGTCAGGCACTGCCCATATGGCGATGGTAGAGCAGCCTACTCTGAGTTTCAAAAGCACTCTTCAGAAACCTGTGGGTGACGTCACAGAGGCTACGTCCATCTTTATTTACAGTCTTGGGTTTTTATTAATTTTCTATTTATTTAAATAAGACAAACATACAGACAGTAACATGAAGCAGTTACAATGATATATGTGATGATGTGTCATAAGAGTCTGGGAGAGGAGATTAGATTACATATGTGTAGATTAAGAAGGGTGTGTGTGTGTGTGTGAGTGTGTGTCTGTGTGTGTGTGTGTGTTTGGATGCTTGTATGCGAAGCACTGATATGTACAGAGTAAGGAATACTGCAAATGTGGGTGAACGATGGGGAAAGACAGGGTTGATATTGTTGTCATAATAAATATATGGTGTAGCACAAGTATCATTATAATGATAATCACAAAATAAGATGCCAGCATTATAACTATAATAATCATTCCATACAATAGAATGTAATATATTAGCTTCTACTCTAGTAATTAATAATACATTTATCCAGCAATGAGGAGTGAGGGCAGACCAGGCGATGGGAGCAACAGGTCCCCCCATCCAGCCCCCCAGAAATGCATATGGAGGCCCCAGCAGGAAACAGTCAGGACGGGTCAGCAAAGGACCACCCCTCCCTTCACCTTCATTATTATTAATATTGTTATCATTATTGAATATAGTTTTTTTTTGGTAGTTTAGTCTCAGGTTTTTAGTTATGGGGATCTGGCTTTGAGCCATGCCCAGGCCCTGAAGAGGGTGCTGGCTCGTTGCATGTCTTGTCCTGCCTTGGACCAGAGAGTGTGTGTAGGTGTGTGTGTGAGTATGAGTACAATGTACAATGAATCCAAGTTGACATGTGTGAGGTAGACCAAAAATAAATGAATAAATAATAATAAAGGGGCCCTTGTACCTGTTGGAGGGTGAAAGGAAATGACCTCCCCAAATGGTTGAGATGACCCACCTGACCCGACATGTGCATTCCATATCCCCTGGATAAACATAAGCTACAATGCTGATCTGTTGAAAGAAGAGAGGAGAGAATGGCTCAAAGTCACCTCCTTTGTTTCCAGTCAGTTCACTTATTGTTCAGAAAACAGAAAACCCTCAGAGTGAACAACACGTCCAACCTACAACAGCAGAAGACCACGTCAGGTTCCACTTCCTGTCACCAAGAACAGAAACCTGAGGCTGCAGTGGACACAGACTCACCAACACTGGACAGTTGAAGACCTTGTCTGTTGGATTTGGATTTGTGCTGAGGCAGCAGGTGGTAAGGTCAGAATTTTGGTGGTGATGGTATAATGGTGTGGAGAGTGTTTTATTTCAATCATGGTCTGAATGTCACAGTCTGAGTATTGTTGCTGACCATGTGCATCCCTTTATGGCCACAGTTTACCATCCTCTAATGGCTACTTCCATTACGTTCCATTCCATTATTATATTGCACCATGTTGAACAACAGAAGTTGTTCAGTGTACATTGATGGGTATTTTTTTCTATTTTTAAATCAAATTCATAATCACTTTGGAAGACCTCTTTTAAGATAATACACAAACACACTATATATTTTTATTACTTAGAATGTGGGTGAAACATTTCTAAAATATTTTCTGAAATCTTAGACTGTCATCCTATTCGCCTTGACACAAAGCCTTGAACAAGCAATGCATCAACACTGAAACAAAACGCAAATGGGAATACAGACCTGAAACCCTGCATTCACCTTTGACTTCACCTGTGTCTGTTCCTATTACCACCCATTACCACTTTTTACAGCTCCAAGAGGAGGTCCCTGGTGGCAGCCTGTTCCCCGTGCGCTCAGCGGGGCACTGCTCCTCCCTCCTTCCATTCATCCATCATGAGTAGGCTGCTAAATGGAGCAGAGCGCCTCGCCTCTGACCCCTTTCAATGAACCATCGGGTCTTCGAGGGGTGCAACAGTCCCGTCGTCCCGAGGGGAGTGATTTGGAGCGACCCACTCACATCGATAATGTCCCATAGCATTCAGGGTGCATTAAGCCTGTGGACATTCCCTTCCATCTAGACCCTACTCTCTCTTTGCCTCTGCCCCTGAACGTCCTTTTCTTTCTGCATCCATTCATTCTCTTACTAAAAAAGTAGAAAGCACAAATTAAGTAACAATGATTCCAAACTCAAGGATAATATAGTACAACTGATCAAATTTACTTTTCATAACTCAACATGCATGACATCTAAAAACTGAAAGCAGAAGGATGTAAAAATATTGGTTATTTAACCTCAAACAATTCACTGACATGATGCCCACTTAACTACTTCTATTCATCACTGTGTTGGTTTATCTGCAGTGGGAGCAAAGAAATGGCATAAGAATCTGCATCCTTTGAGCTAATTGTCTAATCTAATTGTGAAACTTAATAAAAGCTGAACACTGAATCTTTGAAAACCATCCACCTGAATTAATGTGGTGGCAGTTCCCCTCTGAAATTTCCAGAGCCAGTTTAAGCAAAATTCAAGTCACCGTATTCAAAAATTATATTCAAGGAGCTCATTCAACTAGTAGTTGGTCATTTATGAATCTAAAAGTTCAAGTCAAAAAAACAAGTTCAGGATCGGTAAAATTCAGACACCGAAATTCAAATCAATCTAACTTGAAGAGGTTACAGCCATGCTAGCAGCTCTGTGTAGCTATAGCTATGTTAGAACCTTTTACACAAAATCAAAATCCCTCAGCTGATTATTAATATTCTCCCATTACCAGTGAACCATTCGTGCATCTCTGTCTCCCCTCCCTTAAATACTTAACTCACCCTGTCTACCACCTGTCCATCCTATCAACACGTCCTCCTCCTTCACCATTTCTCCTGCCAGCCATCCATCCACTTGTCTTCCTCTATCCATCAGTGCATTTATTCCTCTCTCCACGCCTTTAGTGCTTCCGCGCTCCCCCATTCATTATTTCATCCCTCCCTCCCCAGTCCCCTCGGTCCATTCAACCCCTCCATCCATCTACGTACCCTCCTTCCATCCCTCATTTTACCCATCCATGCTGTCCTGTTGTCAATTTCTTTCTGGCTGCCTGAGAGGTCATTTCTGTCGAGTCATCAAACCCCTCCGACCGTAAGACAAAGTCAGTGAGTTCAGAGGAGAGGGACATTTTTTGGAAACAAGCTTTTAAGTGTGTTTTTCTTTTTCCAAAAGTGAAATGAGAGGATCATTATCAGTCTCATGCCTGTGTTTATGGAGCCGGTGTCAGGACATGGTTAGCGCAGCTCAACATGAAGACTGGACGCAAGTGAAAATAGCTGGTAAAGCTGTCCAAAGTGAAAAGTGTTTGTTAGGTCACCAAAAACATTAATTTAATTACCAAGTTTGTCTTACATAGGTAGTCCGAACAACATACTACTGAGCAAGCCAGTATTTCAAGGCTGGATTTTTGCATCTATTTCCCATAAGCCCTAGACCATCACTGGTTAAACATCATGCCTTGTCAAAAGAGGCTAATCCGTGTTTAGTCTGAAATAACAGCAGCAAACTCAATGGCGTAGATATTTTTAGATTGAATATTATTTTTATTTAACTTTTGTTAAAATCACAAAAGTCCCAGTTTCTTATAGCAAGTGTGGTGTGTGGATGCCTCTTTGTTTTTGTTTTTTTATTTCTAAAAGACTGACGAAAGAAATGGTGAGTGAACGACTCCATTGAGTTACAGAGGGAGACTGTCCTATAAAAATCAAGCCCATATGTAGTCTGTTCAGCAGGTTATTATGATCCATAATTATGTTTTGTTGCTAGGCGCCATCTAGTAGTAGCCTAATTATGACAGGAGGGAAAAGTCTGGTGACGTAGTATAAAGAGAGAAAATGTCTATATCAGGAGGAGGTTGTGGTGGATGGATAAATATGTCACAGGAGAGTGGTGTTCGATTCCCATGTGAAACTATCTGTTTATATTGTAACCATGACAACAAAGACCGTGTAACGTTGAGGAAGTACTTATTTTAACCCAAACCACAATCTTTTCCAAAACCTCACCAAGCCATGATCGTTATTATACGGTCCGCTGTTGGTACAGTCTGCGTGTTTATTATTGTAACCATGACAACTGACATCCGTAGGGGTGCTGTTTCAGGAGACACTCTTATCAATGTTTTTTCCAACCGTCGTATCAGACGGTTGGAAAAAACGACCTCTATCGTTGTTCAGGTTGGAGGACTGGTTTTACAGAAGCTTGTGAAACCGAGGCTAACGTGACATCAGGACTTCAGGATACAGGAACAGGGGTTGCGAGGGGCCAAGCCAGAGTGAAACACATTGGAATTTTCATTTTACCATATAACCCTGATCACAAAAATATATTTTTTTTTTAAATTTAGATGCACAGTTCAACATCTTCTAATGGCGACTTCCAGTCTCCAAAGTTGAATCCAGTAGAACACCTTTGGGATGTGATAGCAGCTTGAATGTGCAGCTGACAAATCAGAAATAATGTAATGTGATCGTGTCAACATGGGGCAGAATCAGAAAGGAATGTTTCCAACGTTTTGTGGAATTCATGCCAAGAAGAACGGAGACTTCAGGGATCGAAAAGAGACACTTCCCAGGATTAGTATGGTGCTCCTAATAGTGAGTGTACATACCAATCCTTGTATGAAAATGCTTTGTGAGTTTAGTAAAAAATCATTCCCTCTGAAGAACAATCAGGCCCACCCAAACACAATTATTTGACAAACATACAATCAAGCCGTTTTAGATGCAGCACCTGGATTCTTCTCCAAATCCTTTGATGCACGGAGCAGTGAGAGTGCAAAACAAAGAGTCGGCGTCGTCAGCCTGCAATTGAATCCTCCATTGTAATCCCCTAGTTTTTAATCAAGGCATATAATTACTGCCTATAATACAGCATTAGTACTCATACTCTAAATTATGATTGCGCAGTGAAATTGTGATTATTTCCTTTTCCTGGATCTAACCCTTTCTCTGCCAGGTTCATTATAGCTACTTATAGCTCTTATCAACGGCATGACATCAGCCCTCGAGTTGGGCCATTTTGTACCTTGTTCCACAGGTGCCCAAGACAGTTCTTAAAAAATGTACCTCTGCAGCACCTCACAGAGTGAGAATAGTGCCGGATGAATGTGGCAATCACTGCTTGGTGGGAATGAAAGAGTCATAGAGGCTGATTGCACGGTGGGAGCCGCAGAGCAGTGCTCCTCAGACTCTCTCCATGCTAGGAATAACAAGCTCCATCGCCCACAGTGTGAAACAACAGACTGCTAATTGAAATCAGCACGCCTCTCCCTGAGCTTACTCTAATATCTGCCGGCTGCCTGGTTCGTGATATGGGTAAGGTATGGGGGTGTGCTGTTGCAGCTGTTGTCCATGTATGATGCAGATCTCTTCAGCAGTGCATTTATTAATGATGCGTTGTGGTGGAACGCCCTTCATGACAATAACAAGGAGAACCTATCTAACCAGTTGCACATGATGAATTCAACCTCACTACCTACATGTCTGCATCACATACCTCTGTGTTATTTACTGCAGTTCATTTATACATTAGGCCTATGTTGAGCAGCAACTCGTTCAGAAAATTTTTATTAACTGCTGATAATAGTCAGGTGTCCAACCTGACCAACCACATGGCTGAATTAAACCACTAGATGGTCCTTGGGCTCTCACTGACGCGTCTTCCCACTAGTATCTGTGCATTGTGACTGGTCTCTCATTCTCATCAGCACTAACCTTGTATATCCGCAGAGCTGAAAACAACTAGTACTCCTATGCTGGTCTCCTCCATGGCCACAAGTTTACCATGTCTAGTTATACAAATATAGAAGGTATAGCTGGTCGTCCACTAATTGAAAGGTCTGTGACTCGATCCCTGGCTCCTCCAGTCCGCATGTCAAAGTGTCATTGGGCAAGATACTGAACCACAAATGTCTTCCACTGATGTACACAATGTGTAACGCACATACACAATGATGTGTGTGTGTTAGGAAAATGCTATGTATAGAACAAGCGCTATATACAAGTTTGTGTGAATGTGACCTGGAGTGCAAAGCACTCTGAGTGGTCAACAAGAAAAGTGCTGTATAAATGCAGACACACACACACACACACACACACAAAACCGAAACTGAACAAAGCTAACAAAAAACAATAAAAACAGATCTGGCACACAGTGATGGAGGAGGGGGTCTTGGGCCCCAGGGCCTGTCTAGTTGCTAATCTATAATCACCTGACAGAAAATTGATATTGAATGAATAAACAGATTATGTTCAAAGAATAGAATTTTAAATGCTCAGTGCCAGTGTTTAATTGTTTATTCTTATCTACATATGGTAGCTATGGTACAGTTAAGTTTAGGTATAGTTATTATGGAAAATTAACTATTGGTAAATCAAGGTTGGGCATGTAAAACGCCAACAAGTTTGGTAATATTCCATTTTTTTTTCTCAACAAATCCCATGAAACGACCAGAGCCAACATGGAGTTAGTCCATCTCGAAATACTTTCTGACCTCCCTGCTCTGTCTGTGACAGTCAGCTCCCGGACCATTCATTTCTTCTGAAGACATACATCTTCCAAATTCCTAAATGGCTGACCAAAATATAATTCAAACAGGAAAACAATCATCAAGTGCATTTATTATGACTATCTTCAGCTGCAAATTATTATTATTATTTTTTTTTTTTTAATTATTATTTTT
The DNA here is from genome assembly GCF_002260705.1 of Seriola dumerili. Taxonomy (NCBI): domain Eukaryota; kingdom Metazoa; phylum Chordata; class Actinopteri; order Carangiformes; family Carangidae; genus Seriola; species Seriola dumerili. Next base: position 20,882,516 of record NW_019174404.1, read on the forward strand.
TTGGGCTTTTTGTGCCTTTAATGGACAGTGCAGGACAGGGCCGTCCGAAGCGGGAGTCGAGCCGGGGGCCAGCTGCAGCGAGGACTGTAGCCTCTATATACGGGGCGCCTGCGTAACCCACTGCGTTACGTGACGCCCCCAAATTAATACACAATTAGTGCAGTAATACATATATTGGTTTTGGACAACCATGAGATTCAGGCTTTCCCGTGACAGTCAGACACACTACATGATAATCCACCATCCCATCCATACTTTCTGTCTCACTAAATACAAAGTGGGCAGCATGCCCTCTGCTTTGGCAGTAGAAGCTGGCACTGGATGTTATCTGAGAACTGTCCACTATGATTGTAATTCCTGAGGAAACTCTACTGACCTTCTGCAGTAAAATTTCTTGATTGATTTTGGAATGAGAGTTAGCCTAGTGGGCAAAGAAATTAATTCATCTTGGTTGAGCAGGACCCTCAGCACGCATCGATCAATATGTCTTCCAGGACTGCACTCCACCAGTCTATGTGAAGGAAGACCCACGTTGCACCTTCTTCTACTTCTATGTGCTCCAATTTAAGGGTTAACCTGCAGCGGCGGGGAACATTTGATAGATATGCTACTCAAGAGCCTTGACTGAGCTTCATTGGCATGTTGAACACGGCACCTTTGAGAACGCGCTGTTCCTGCACTGCAAACACAAAGACTAATGCATTCTCTCTCAACTCATGCACATAGTCCATCACACACTCGCACAAGAGCAATACACACAAACACTATATATATATATATATATATATATATATATATACATATATATGTGCAAGTTTTAGATGTGCGCATGTGCAACTACAGATTCAAAACACATGGCCTGAACGTACAGAGATGTAGGCAGTCATATGTCATATACTCACCTACACTGATTTGCTCAGAGAAGACTTGTACCACACTGCACCTTAAGAAAACACGTGCAAATAGACAGAGGCGATGCAAATTTAGAAAACGCTTTCATCAATTTGACAACACGTGCTGCAGATACTCTCAACACAACAGAAGTGTTTCCAGCAGACACAAGTGAGGGCGTAGTCCTAACCGCAGCAGCCTGGGTTCGAGTCCAACCCGTGGCCCTTCGCTGCATGCCATCCCCCCTCTCTCTCTCTCTCTCTCACTCACTGTCACTCTCCGAATCAAAGCAAAAAATAACTAAAAAAATAATAAATTGATGAACTTTGCTGGGACACACTTGTTGTTTGAATGCCCAGTTGTGACATTTAAGGTTAAAAGCTTTGAACAACAAGTGCGTCCCAGCTGGGTTCATCACTTTTTAGTATCCCCTGGAAACACTTCCGTTGTGTTGTGAGTATTTGCAGCTCAAATTGATGAAGATGTTTTCCGTGTTTTGTCTGTTTGCATGTGTTTTCTTAAGTTGCAGTGTGTTGAGCTCTCAGGGCCACCGTAGTGATGTAACGTTACAGCCGGGACCACCACAGACTTTGGGCATTCCGACGGCGTTTCACTGGGCGCCAAACGCACATCCACAGACCTGCACCAGTGTCTTCATTATGCATGCACAAGCAATGGCACCCAGCCACAAGATTCCTTTTCAATCACAAAACCATAACACTATCTTCTGTGGGTGGGAGGGAAGCAAATAATGTAACGCTGAATTGAGAAACAAAGGAATCGGGTGACAGTGTTGTTTGTAACACAGAATATCATATCACCAAAGAATTTAATGAGCGGCCAGCAGAGAGAGATATGTGAGATACAGCATGTCTTGCTTAGATCACTGCCTTGCTGCTACATGCAGTGAATGAGGATGATAAATTACCCGATTTGACAATAGAGGGTGTAACCACTATCATCCATATCTCAATAACTTAACAAGGGTTATCATGTGCTGTTGTGGTGAAAGCGATTGCAGGGGTGGGGTTGGTGCTGTACAATGTGTGCCTGTTGTGTGATTTCACATGAGTGTGTCTGTGCTGTTTGTTTTTTTGCACTAGCTCAAGTATGTGTGAAATATTGTGTATTTGTATGTGTGTGTGTGTGTGTGTGAGTCACACTCCAGCTGCCAATACAGAGGATCAACAGTGTGTGAATGTGTGTGTGCGTGTGTGTGTGTGTGTGTGTGTGTGTGTGTGTGTGTGTGTGTGTGCGTGTGTGTGTGTGTGTGTGTGCGTGTGTATGTGTGGAGCAGAGTGAGATTGTAGCCCCCACTAACAAGCCATTACAATCCTATTGATTTCTCATTAAAGCCCTGGTTAAAAATACAGGCTGATGTTGCTGTAGAGGGAAAAGCAGACGGTGCGTGTGTCATCCACCTGAGGACTGAAGACGTGAACTGTGCACGTGTTCAGGCCAGTGACTACACAGTTGAAAATATGAACACACACACACGGATCAGGACTGCGCACACATACCTGTAGGCGCACACACACCACAAACATGACGCGCATTCACAACTGTCAGCACACACATACGCACACAGTCCAGCCTTTGTATGATGTGTGACTGAGCCCCCCCCCCCCCCCCCCTTCTTTTTTTTTAATTAAAGCATGCAGTAAGTGTGAAATTAACTCTCTCCTACACCAGGCCTGACAGCTCTGAGTGGGAGGAGGGAGAATCGAATGCCTTTGTCTCCACACATAATTAGAGAGATGGAAAGAAAGAGAGGGGTAAAGGGAGGAAGAAAAGAAGAAAGCAAAAAAGAAAGACCAGCCAGTCGACCACAATGAGAAACCAGCAGTGAGACGGAAGAGATAAAAGAAAGACAGGCTGGAGAGAGAGAGAGGAGGAGAGGAGGAGAGGAGGGCTCCAAAGATGATAAAGTGGAGGGAGGAAGATAAAGTAAGATGGAGAGTCAGATCAAGGGAGAGAGAGATTTAGGGAGGGGAGGGGTTGGGGGGTGGAAGGATGGAATAAAAGGAAGAGAAGGGAACATTGGAGAAAGAAAGAAAGAAAGAAAGACAGGTGGGGTATGTGGAGAGGTGCTGTAGTCATTACCACCTGTAAAAAAAAAAAGCTCATCCTCTCATGCCTGGGGATAATTTGATGATCCACCACCGCACTGCCTTGTTCTGCAGTAAGAGCGAGAACCACAAGAGAGAAAACCACAGAGCAAGAAAAGAACAGAGAGGAAAGAGGGAGAGGTAGCGAGAGTAGCGGCGGGCTTGATAGATGGTACAATTTGGAAAAGGAGAGAGGCAGGGAGTCTTATAAGTTTAAGAATTGATGAAGACAAAATGGGCCTGGGTAGCAGGGGTAATAACTTGTGGGGCGTCATGCTGCTCCTTATGGGCCATGTCCCGGCTCGGCCCGTCTCTGATGGACGGTTTCCCCACCTTCCTCCGTCCGGCTGCACCTCCTCTCTGCAGCTGAAATGAGAAAAGGGAGGAGCCTCGCGCTCGTCTAAAGGGGGAGAAATGGCTGGGTGCGGGTGTGGTGAAAAGGTAATCAGCTGCGGCGCTGTGAGCTGCCACCGTGACCGATTTGTCTTCGTGATTTGAGCTTTAAATCGGACCCTGATACTTGGGAACTTCTAAAGTGGCGTCTTCCACTCCAAAACACTGAGGGGTACAGTGAGAGCACTGGTCATCAAGCACAGCACTTATCCTTACTTTATGTAGCATGAGATAAACAAACCAAGCGATGCAGTATATCTCACTGTTGAAGGCGTAATAAATCAAAGGACATTCAATCAAGAATAACCCCTGGAGAACTTGAACATAATATCGCCATTTCTCTGACTTTAAAGAGCAACTTATTACCAGCGAAAATATTTACCAGCCACCAAAAGTGTGGCTGGTAAATATTTGTTTGTGTGAAAACTGCAGCTCCTCCGTTTGTGCTTGTTTACAGGGCAGTCTATCCCGGTCCAATATGGCGGCGACGTTGACGAACTACGAAGTACTTCTCCAGTGAGTGAACTTCTCACCTTGCACAGGTGATGTAGAAGTGGACTCCAGGGTTCAGGGTTCAGGGTCAGGATCAGTTTACCATGACAACATTGCTGGGTGGAGTTGCAGGTGCAACAAACCAGAAACACTGATGCTCAGGTATTAAGTTGCTCTTTACATTAAATCTTTGTACTTACATTTATCTGCCTCCTGCAGCGCATGGCTTGATTTTACACATGTAAACATGCAGTATAGAGCTATTAGAGTATTATATATTAAACATAAAGGACTACATTATATATGCTGTTTTGTAAGAGTTCATATTAAGAGTTCATCATTCTGAAGGGGACTGTTCTTCAGAGTGACTGCTCTCACAGTTGATAGCTAAAGGGTCATTTGTTATGTTGTGTTTTGTTATTGTTTGTTTTCTCTTGCAACTTGAGTCTCATTTTTGTATTAGTTTTATATATAGTTATAGATATTGTTTTTCGGGTTGTCCATCTGTCCGTCCATCCCATTCTTGTGGACACGATATCTCAGTGGCGCTTTGACGGAACTTCTTCAAATTTGGCACAAATTTCCACTTGGACTCAAGGATGAACCGATTCGATTTTTTCTGGCCAAAAGTCAAGGTCATGGTGACCTCACATTCTTGTGAATGCAATATCAGGAACGCCCAGAGGGAATTTCATTACTTCTGGTACATGGTGACCTCACAAAACATGATTTTGGCCATAACTCACAACTAATAAGACTAATACTACAATGATTATGACACAATTTAACTCAAATGTCAATAAGTGAAGACATTTTATATCGAAATGGTTGAAGGTCAACTGCACTGTGACATCGTAATGTTCTGCAAAAACACCTCAGGTCATTATTCAATGCTCTTAACTGAAGAAGCAGAGACTAGGACCATATTTCCTGACTTGGCTGAATGATGCAGGCATACAACCACAAGGAGGTGATTGTATTTTTTCCAGTTTTGATCAAATTCTACTCACAAAACTAATTGTTGAGCTCTGGGAACAGCACTACAACAAAGTTTGACAGGGCAAGGAAACACAAGCCATAAGCCGTTTATCCAGATTGCCTAAGTAGACAGCCTGTAAGACCAACAGTTGAGTGTACCTTAATGTTACATGTAGTATCATAAGTCAACACTGAACCAGGAATTCAGTGTATGAACTCTGATTGACTAGTCTTGGTCACAATTTTACAAATTGAGTTTTCAGGTCACCAGGTTTTCCAGGTTACATTTGAACCTGCATTTCACACACACACACACACACACACACACACACACACACACACACACACACACACACACACACATGCAGTCACACAGTTTTTTGCCAATCACTCTCCAGGTAGATTGCTAGTTGGGAGCGTGAAGGATAAAAGTGGCAGGTATGGGTGTCATATGGTGGCAGAGAGAGAGAGAGAGAGAGGGGAAGATGTCAACAGTAATCCCAAGTGGATAGCTTGCCCCTGAGGGCATCCTGCCCTGCGGCTGGAGACAGAGAGACGGGGGGGGGGGGGCCCCCCACCCACGGCCGCATGGATAGAGTAACTATCCACCATCAAGCAGCTCTTACCTTCAACACAACATCTGCTACCTGAAGCATGGGACACACCTCAAGATTATGATTTCAACAACACACAGATTATCTTTGACTCAACACTAACACTGTATGACAGGGAGACAAAACAGAAATGGCCTTGATCATTTTAATGCAATTTACATGTAAAATACAACAAAACTGAAGAAAAATGTTACATTCATTGAGTGAACTGAGTTGATAATAAAATAATTCTCTGCCACAGCAAACCGCTCTATTTGACACCCGTTTGTGGACGTTTATTCATTCGTTATTACTTCTCCTGCACAAACAGGATTACCAGCTAATATTGATGCAAAAAAAATATATTTTTTAGCGTACACCTGAAAGATTTACATGGGTAATATCTTGCATTAATCTCCCACACATTCCTTGCTGATTGCCTATAAAAGCAGCCACAGCCTGTGATAATGTTAATGTTAATGTCATCTTACATCTTTTATATATATATACATGTCAGTGCGCAGGCCTCCATGTGTTTGTGGTTTGTCTCAGCTTTTAGTTTTCAGTGAAATTCTGGACACATTTACTTCATAATGTTTTTCCTCCCTTATGCTACTACATTACCAGCAGACATACCACTATTAAAATGCAAGATGCTGCTTATTACTGTAACAGGTGAAGCAGCTTCAGAGAAAGAAATGTTTCGGGTGGCAGAGGATATAGTTCGACTAATCAGGAGATGCACAGAGGCTGTTGAAGAATAAGACTTCATAAAAAAAAAATAATTATGTCATTTTTCCATTAGTCTTTTTTTATGTTTTTATTTTGTAAGGATGAAAATGTATATATATTTCAGCACAGTTTTACTTCTCTAGGGTTCCTTTTCATTTTGTTTTAGTTTTCAGCATGAGGCATCATCTGTCTGCATGCAAGACTTTCACAAAAGGTGCATTGTGCAAAAATGTTGTTTTCACAGGCATCTATAGAAGAGTAACATTCATATACAATGGGTGTTATCAATCAGACCAAAAAATTGACAACTTATTTTCATGTGGATCATTCTGAACGTATGTAATTACAAGCACCTCGGACAGTTTCTATGAAACATTTTGTTTAGTTAGTAATATGTTTTTTGGCCCTATTATTTCAGCAGCTGTCAATGTTTTACACTAATGGGACCACTGATAAACAAGAGTAATAATGTGTTTTATGAAGGAAACTGAGGAACAAAAGCCTCGACACAATATTCAGCCAGGAAAAGAAAAAAAAAAAGAAATATTGAGTCGTTCGCCTCACAATGAATTTTGGTCAACTTGTCGATCCGCTCCGAGTCAGCCACTTAAACTGTCTAAAGTGTGAAAGGAGGACTGTCAAAGTGTTGAGAGGAAAATCAACTGGTGACTCGGCTGCGCACTACACTGTCACTGATCCCAGAGTGTCTGTCCAACCCCACGCCGCTCTCTCTGTCATGTTTACAACATCCCAGCCCTTGGCGTCAACATCCACCCAGTCTTGCCAATAGCGTCCTGTCCGAGTCGTCCATCAAAACGCCTGCCTGGCTCCGCCCCCTTTCCCTTCCATTAGCTGCACACAAACCCCCAGGCGACTCTGCGGGACCAGACAGCCCGCCTCGGCCCCTGGCTCCGGCTATCGATTGGTTCTTACGGTAATGGGCGTCTGTCTCCCTATTGTCTAATTGGCTAAGTGATGGGATTGATCCTCAGATTGTTCACTAAGTTCATTTGCTGCGGCCAAAGTCAAGACCAGCAAGTGGACTGCATCGCATGTTCGGAGCTGCTGGGAGCCGTGCAAGACATTCAGTGTAATGGCTCTGTAATTGATCAACTGGTGATGGTGGGTGGGGCTGGATGCATTAGTGCTGGAGGATGTTAAGAGAATGTTGATTAAGGCTCATTATGGCCATCATTATGTGATAATCGATCAAGGTGCACGTGTTGTATACTGTCTGATGTGTTCTCTTTGGAACAAACCTTTTAAGTGATGTCTTGTCTGCAGAATCACTGATCTCCAGGCAGTTCTCTTTCTATCTGTCAGGTTGTAATGAAAGATGCTGTCGAAGAGGGCTGGGTGAAGATCCCACATCAGTTCTCATAGATGTTGAAAAAGCCATATATCTGGGGGAAAACATCAAACCTCCTAAATGACTAAAGATCAATATAAGTCATTCGATATCTTGCACCCAGACGGAATTTTATCCAGCTACACATTTCAACTTCATCAAGGAAAAATCTATTTATAGTGAAGCGTAAACAGGTATTTTCTCCTCTCACTTACAAGCAGAGCTTCAGAGCTCTTTTCTTAACTTTTTCATAATCTATTTACACAAATATTTAAGCAATACGGTGGCGTACACATGGCATTTTATCTTATCTCAAGTCAAAACTGTGAGTATGGGCTGCCAGCGGCCGGCAGCCTCCCAACTCCTGTCCCAGTAGTAATAAGACATACTTAATTTCATATCTGAGTCTCACCTTGCTACTCCCACTCTTTTCTTATTGTTCCTCTCTCCCCTACACAGAGTGGGCAGGGAGAGAGCGAGGCAGACAGACAGTTAGGGAGAGAGAAAGAGAGAGAGAGGCTTAGAAACACACAAACGTGCGCATGAATCCGCACCACTTCCAGTATCCTCAGCACAGCACACACAGTCACTGATTAAACACAGGATTAACACCTCACACACTGCACACACACACACACACACACACATACGCACACGCACACACACACACACACACAGAATCCACACCTTGTATCATGCATGCACACCTGCCAGCAGCTTGTACAGCCCTCCACTGCCACCACTATGTGTTATCTTCCTCCCATATGTGTACCTCAGGGCCCTACCCTGTCTCTGTAATAGACTGTCTCGCTCGGTACCACAGAGTCTCTGCACTGTGCTGGAGGGGATATGCATGTGAGCGTGTGTGTGTGTGTGTGTGTGTGAGTGCGTGTGTGTGTGTTTATGTGGAGGTGTGTGAAGAGGGTCGAGGCCACTTTTTTGTCATGCCTGCCACTCTCCCATAAAACAATTAAATCCAAAATCCTACCCCACCCTACCCTACCGCAGTGGCCCGCAGTGACAGCAGCACACTCAATGCATGTGTCTGTGTATGTGTGCGTGTTTGTGAATATGCATGAATTCGTATCCAGTCGACGCCAGCTGTGTGTGTGTGTGTGTGTGTGTGTGTGTGTGTGTTTGAGAGCGCCTGCATTCTCCGCCATTAGCCCCCCCCATCAGCCTCATTATGAGTCATGACTCATCGAGACGATGTTAAACTCCCTCTGAATAAGCTTCATTCATATTCAGGTGAACGCTGCACGTCTACAGTATGATCCCTCTCTGTCACACACAGATGGCAGCCATATCGAAAAGAGTTCAGTGTCCCTGACCACATTAATCCGCTGGTATCCTGTGTAGGCGACAGACCGGGATCCCAAAACCAGACAGGCAACACCGTGCATGTCACTTTACTATCAGTCCCATCTGAAATGTTTAGCCTGGAGGGTGAAGATTTCCACACGTGGAGGAGTAAGGAAGCGCTAGGAACAGGGGGGACAAGGGGGAGTGTGGTACGTGGTGGTGAAGGGAAAGAGAGAGATGAGAAGAAGGTAGAGAGAAGGAGAGAACGGGGAGAAGGAGGATGACGCTAAAAGAGGAGACAGTGATACAGAGATACGTCGTCACAGAGGAAAAAGGTTAATCCATTTAACATGCTGCATATGATCCCATAAGCTGCGCAGCAACGATGCTATCTCCAGAATCCTGCACATACCCTTTAGGCAACGTTGTTTATACAACACAAAAATTACCCTCCTGAACGCACAATGCAGGTCGCTGCTGAGGTCAGCACATTGATGAGAGCATGAGATTGGCACAATTAGACAAAGTGAATTAAAAGCCCTGAAATGGCTTTTGTTTAGGCTGCAATGAGTCCCATGATGCTGCAGAGGAGCACAAACAGCCGCAGCATGGATTAAAAGGAAGGTAAAGCTGGAGAGCACATGATTTACCAAGACAAGGAGGGATGATGAGTGTTAATGGTGACAGTGTGTGTGTGTGTGTGTGTGTGTGTGTGTGTGTGTGTGTGTGTGTGTGTGTGTGTGTGTGCTAGCCAGCCAGGACTCCAATTACAGACAGCAACAAGAGTAGCAGCAGAATCTATAGGTCATTACTGTGATACAGACCGTGGCTGGTTCCTATGTATTTAATGGACACCAGGGTGTCTGGACCATTACGCTGCTTCTCTACAGCCATCTGGTCATCTGAAGAAACTCCTGTAACATCCCAACACAGCACATTATTATGGCCTCTGCTGGATGGAGCGTGAGTTTGTGCGTGTGTGTGTGAGAGAGACAGAATGTGTGGAAGTGTGTGTGCTTTGAGAAACGGAGGTTAGTGCTCGGTTGGTGATAGAATCTGCAAATGGACACCACCTTTTGCAGCAGGAGGACAAGTCATTTTAGCAGCCTAATGGAATTTTACAGCATGGGAATACAGTGTATAGAAGGAGATATCATCTCTCGCAATAGGAAGAGCCGTGCGCTGCGATGAATTCTGATATTTCTATTTATTCCCTTATAGTGGAAGACAAAACTTATTTCCAGTTGAGGTTAACACAGATGAGATTGCAAAGACCTCAGACACAGCCCACTGGAAGACTTAACATGGCCCTCACTAGCTGTAAGAGGAAGGGACCTCCCAGCTTCGCAGGTATGGAGGACACTTTAATATAAAGATAAATTGCAGTTTACAGCTCAGCATGCACTTCCGTACCAACGCCGGCCTCTCGGACAGCTAATTTATGACCACCTCTCGCTTCCAAGTCTGGGTCTGGCTTTTAATAAGCGAGGCTCGGAGTCGTAAATAACTATGAGATTTACTAAATCATTAGCCATTAGCTGCTATGCATGTGTGTTAACAAAATGTTTGCCAGGTGAGCTTTATGTGTGTTTATTGACCCTGTGAATTTTTAAGGAGGGCTTCAGAGAAAGTGTAGTAGATCAATATCTTTATACCTTCTGCACTAAATCGTTTCACATTCGGATTCAGGTTACAACTTTTTGACGGCAATGATGGACGTTATGAGCAACAAAATGGCTGCCAGAATAAAAAACCTGTCCTCACAGCCAATCAGTATTATCAGGAGGGGAATTAACATCACTCTGATGCAATTAGAAGATTTGTCACTGGTTTGGAAATCACATTTGAGCAGAGCTGGGTACTAAAACTAAAAACTTTCCTTTTTTTTTAACCAACCAAAATGTTTCTGTTGTGCTGTTTGTTGAAAACTGTCAAATCCCAAAAGCTGGTATCAAATTCTCGTTCAGGCAGAGCTTTTCACAACGTTCCCATACAGATGGAAATGTCAAACTACTGTGACCTACACTGCCTCAAATCTTTACATACTGCGTTGTATGTGCTGACACTCAAGTTATAGACAAGAGCAGGAAACTCAAGCAAGTAGGGGTCGCCACCTTTGATGTCTGACCTGGACCATGTGAATCCTCATGGATGTGTGCGCCAGTTGCCGGGTAAAAAGGTAAAACTTTCGTATTTCTGCTACCAATTAAATAGAAGTATAAGCATGGCCATTGGCCAGTCGTCACTGTTGTACCCTTTTTATATGTTTATGGACACAGGATTGGACATAACCAGAAAGAAAACAGAACTGCACTAGAAGGAAACAAATTGGGTTTTATTTGAAACTATGAAATTCTAAATCAGAAGTGCATTTTCACAACAAAAAAAAAAAAAATTGTGTCCCAGAAAAGGATATTAATTTTTCGGGACAGTCGTTCAAGCAAGAGAACAAAGCGTGGGAAGACTGGGTGGCAACCCTACAAGCAAGTACTGTTAGCAATAGCAACTAATGCTACTTTCAAATACTGATTCAGGACAGGTCCACACAGTGTTACAGAAAAAACATTGATTCTGCAGTTCAAAGGAAAAATCAGGAAATAACTGTTTTAGTTTATTCATTTGCTGTCCAGTTCTTGATGGGAGGAGGCCTTTCCAGTGTACATCAGTTGGCTCACAGTTGGTTGCCAGAAACATAACTCTTTAGCCATACAGCACAAAGCCATGTTCAGTGCAAGTGTGCAAACCGCTGCAGCTCTTCAGGTGGCCAAGTGCTGATCTCCAGCCTGGTTCCTGAAGAGGACAAGGAAGCAATAAATCCTTATCACCTTAGCAACAAGCTGCTTTAAAGAGGCTTCTGAAGAGGGAAACAGGTTTTTGAGAAGCTGTATGTAAAAAAAAAAAAAAAGAAAAACTCAGCCACGGATAAAGAGGGAAGGAGAAGAGATTTTCCCCTTTTCCCCTTCCCTCCATGTCGCTTCTTACCCACAAGGCTGCAGGAGATGCTGGTGGGAGCAGAAGGCGCGCGCAATAAGCCGTGAGAAACACGACCATCGCCACCCGTTGCCTAATTGCCATGGTGCCGGCATGACGATGCAATTTGCATAGACAGAGACAGCAAATGCCTGAATGAGATTTTATTCAAATCTATTTCCTCTGTGGCTGCATCTATCACTGGATAAATGAAAGATATGTGTACACTGCACTCCCTATTACAGCTACACAAAAGTACATCTGACCTCCATTTTGGGTCCATTTGCATCTTGTTGACACATTGCACATAGTAACAATGCTTCCTGCTTCTCCCCAAAGAGAGCAGTTTTAGTGTAAACCTGGTCAGCCCTTTGCTCTTCCAATTTTCAGCATTAACCAGATTTGAATAATCATTCTTTTAAGCTGTCAGGTCCCCAAATCCCCATGCTTGTTTGGAAGGCTGAGATATTTCCAGACCTGTAAATAAAAAAAGAAAAAGAAAAATCTGATTCCTATTTAAAAAATACTCCAATCATAAGACATGAATGAAGACCTCCATCTGGATAGACTTGTGCTATTTCACACTAGCACTACTATGAAATCCTGGGGTATGCAGGCTGCTGTTTATGCTGCATTGAATTAGCAAGCAATTAATTTGCATGTAAAGAAAAAATTAATAACTAAATAAATAATAAAATAAAATATAATTACTCAAATATTAAGACTGGAACAAATATAGAAATCAGAGACTAGTAATTATTGTATAAAATATATATAGTGATAATAATAAATAAGATTTAAATAACAAATATAACTTAAAATACACATCTTGGGAAAAAAAAGAAAGATCAGCAACCACAAAGGCCTTCAGCTTAAAAGCTCAGACACAGTGTGGAGGTGGATGCAGCTTTTCCACATGGGTAAAAAAAAAGGGTTACCAGGTTACCATCAGATGCATTAAAGAATACCATAGTAAAGGATATCTTTATCCAGAGAGTGAGTTGAAGAGGCAGATGCTATAACTCCATACGTATTATGGTCAAAAAAGTCGGCTTGAAATTTGCTCTGTTGAGGAATTTTCCATAACTGAGGTCAATTTAAATCTCACATCTCACATCTTAACTGTAGAACTTCTGATGTTGTACCTTTGGTCCAGAAATGATGCAGAGCATGTGCATACAGGCGCCCGACGGCAGTGGTCACACACTGGGTTTATTTCCAGGTAGATTTTATGGAGCTTGACTCTGCTCCTGGAGATTTGGTGAAAGAATTTTACATTGAATAATTCCATGTTTTGCACAAGTCGAAGATGAGTGGAATCGATGAACAGTATCTTCCCACTCCTACTCAATGAAGCAAACATCGAAATCTTCCTCCCACAAGAATTTAATCCGGAACAATGAGTTGATTGATTGAATTAACTCGTAGACCTGACATGTCAGAGTTAGATAAAGGAACTGGCATCAAAAACATGAAATATGAAATGGTGTAGGTTTGGGTAGGGTTGGGAATTCAGCGGTCAGATTATAGGTCAAAAACATGTCGGTAACAGAGAAAATGATTTTTAGAAAAACTAGAATTACCGCCTTGCTGTTGTCCACCTCCACCACTCAGACTAGTTTCAGATTATATCCCTGTTTATCCAGTCATAGAAAATATGAACCATTTGTGCAAAATTTTTCCATAATTGCTGTGTGATGTTTTGAGTTATGGCTAAAAAGTGTTTTGTGAGGTCACTGTGATAACTGACACTGACAGGGATTCAAATGCAGACTGTAACAGTTCTTTAATCGATGCGAGTAGTCGGCACACAGGAGGTCAATCAAGGAAGGCAAAAGTGCAAAATCAGCAGGGTCAAAGACAGGATCTGGTAAAAAAAACACTAAGGGCTCACTATGGAAAATACAAAAATTGCTGGAACACTGTCATGAGGGAACAAGACTAACTGGCACAGGGGGGAGAAAACAAACAGACCACATACTCAACAGAGAGGGAAGGCAATGAGACACAGGTGCAGCACATTAGGGCAGAGAAGGTAATCACACAGGCGGGAAACACACAAGGACTGGAAGCGAAGGACCTGAAACGAGACAAGAGGTGAATATCAAAATAAAACAGGAAACATAAGACAAAAACCACTAGAAGAAACAAAAAGTAACTTAACTAACAGACTTCGACGTTTCAGACCTTTGAACTTTGACCCCCAAATACTGTCCATCCTTGAGTCCAAGTGAAAGTTTGTGCCAGATCTAATGAGATTCCCCCTCGGCGTTCCTGAGATATTGCATTTCACTCATTGAGATCACTGTGACCTTGAACTTTGACCTTGAGCACCAAAATCGAACCAGTTTGTCCTTGAGTCCAGGTGAGCATTTGTGCCAAATTTGAAGAAATTCCGTCGAAGCGTTACTGACATATCGTGTCCACGAGAATGGACAATGGCTGTCGCCGCTGCAGAGAAATGAAAATATCATTATTTTTGGAAAGTCAAAATATAGGTCCAGTAATGTTTTGATGTCGCAGTTAGTGCATAAAAGAAAAGAAATAGATTTGTATTGAGTTGGAGAGACAAAGGAAGAGACATGAAATTAAAATGTCTCCTGAACAATGATGGGGGTCTGACGGGGGGGGGGACACAGCCGGCGAGGATGGTACAGATCCAGAACTGTAATGTTTGCAGATTAGTAGTAACTAGTAGGACTGAACATTAAGTAATGCCATGCTCCCCAAAAAGAATTGTTTGAGTATGGTTTATGCAGCTGCACTGTCTTAGAGTCATATATATTATCAGGTTTCAAACAAGAGTTTTGTCATCTACCACAAAATGTAAATGTAATGTGTAATTTAAACAGTTACATTACTTATTATGTTTCAACAGGGTAATAAGTCATCTGTAAGCTGTTCCATTTCAGAAGTAACCTTCCCAACACTGTTAGGATGAAACAGCTGTTATTAGTCTTTATGTACCAGCCTTGTTGTGAAACTCCAGAGTCCAGAAGTTGTGTGGGCTGGGGAGCGTGGCAAAACTTGTCCGAGTCATCCATCATTGCCGGGGAGACTACCCACCTCTGGTGGCACAGCTGTTTGGGCAGTGACACCAGTGTGCCAACAGTGGCCCCTACATCTGCTGCTGGGTTGGTGTTGACAGGGTCATCTGTGGCTTTGTGGAACACAACAGCCAGCGCAGTGCTGTCTGCAGCAGATGGACTGAGAGACACAAAACACAGGGTCAGAGGGCTGGAAGTGATATTTTGGGTGGAAATGAGTTTGAGATTGAAGTTGATTTCATATCAGTCTGCAGCTTTACTTATCTGTTAGAAAAAAAGAACGGCCATCTGGAAAATCTGACATGTAAACTGTTCTGTATTGGGTTGATTTTCTGACTGTAAGTACTTGAAAGGAACGTTCACTTGTATTCTGACTGAGTGAGTGAGTATCCAAAATAATTCAGTAAACGTCGGACTTGAACAGAAAGTTTTGCCTCGTGCTCCGAATAAGCCAACATTTCTGTAACTGAGGGATAGCTCACCTGTTTGCCTGACTGATGATACTGAAAACACAGTGCAAAGAATCTGTCATTGCCTCAGATTCATTATGATGCTTCAGTAAAAGTGAACAAAGTATAGAAGGGAATTTAATGGAAAAATTCACTGAACCACTGAATCACCTGAGACCTGCTCAGACACAGACACATTCAGCTCAAACACATTCTTAAGTGACACATTGGAGTGATTGCTGGAAATTTCTGGTATTCACTCTGGTATTCAATTCTCATATTTATCATTTTTTCAAATTTCTCTGTTCTAATGTAAATCACAAGTGGTCCATACTTGAGGTACATTATGGAAGACTACATGTGCCACAGAAATGATAACAAAGCATTTTATTAATTAATAACAAATTGTACAATAAAAATAGGCATTAATACATTTTTTTACAAATTAATTTATTAATCTTTAAACAAATATACTCAATTACAAAGCAATTAATGATTTGATTTTTAAATGGGCAAAAAAAATTTGAAAACTAAATATTAATCCATCAATACATAATTCAAATTAAAAAAGAGTTTGCAAAAACAACATAAAACAGTCAATAAGTGCATCATTTAAATAAATATGCATGAATACACATTAACTGTAATTATAAATTACATAAATATTAAAACATATTTGAAAGTGTAGTTTAAAAAGAGAAATAAATAACTAAAAAATGAATGAATTTAATCAGGCATTTAAAAAGGTATTTTCTTTGCCCATTTGCATTTCCATTTCCCTGCTGCTTTTCCTTTTCTATGTGCACGACACTTTGGGCCTTGTGCAGGTAAAACAAGGTAAAACAATGCAAATTAGCAATGGGATGTAACCAGCTCTAGGATTGGCTCTCACCTGGCATGACATATGCAGACGTATGACATGGATGTGGAACGAGGACAAGTCAGGGTGGATGCTGAAGATCAGGATGTCTCCACCGGTGCCACTCTCTCGCAGACCTGGCGCTCCATTTCAGCAGCAGTATGTCTCTTAAAATTCTCGATTTATCACAGTTTTTTTAAGAGACAACAAGCTCTCTGATTGGTTAGAGAGCAGCACCTGCTTCATACTCTAGCTGCCTTTTCCAAACACTGTTTAGGCACCTAGAAGACCCTTTTGGGAACATAAGTGTCTGTGCGTGTGCCACAGCATTTTGCCTTGGAGTTCACGCTCTTAAAATTGAAAGTGGGAAATGGAAATGCAAATAGGAAAGGAAATTGCCCTGTTAAATGCCTGATTAAAATCAGTATTCTTAATTCAATTTGTGAATCCAGTTATTTGTGTTTTTAAACTGCTTTTTCAAAATTCCAATTTTTATTTATGAATTCATCCATGTATGTTTAAATGATGTGCTTATTGACTATTTTATTTTGTTTTAGTAAATGCCTTTTGACCTATTTATAAATTGATTAATAATTCATTTTAAATACTTTAATAATTGCTTTTCATTGCCCATTACGGAAACAAAAAAAGTTAAATGTCTATTTGGACAATTAGTTATCAACTAATGAAATGCTTCAGTAGTTTTTCCATGACAGTTGTTGTCCTCAATACTAAATGTCACAGGGGGAAATGCACTTTTTCTGAAATACAAATTATAATACCTTACTGAAAGTGGCTATTATAAAACTTAAAAATAAAGTAATATTTTAATTAATAATTATTATATTATTTGGATCTGCAATGACAGGTCTTCATCTGCTGGTTTTTAACAGCAGGACTTCAGGCTCCTCTTTTTTTAACTCTTGGGTAATTTTTATTAATAAAACTTGCCCAGAAAGGAGCAGAACATGTTGTCTCACTGTATACAACAAAACTAATGTAACAAGTGCATGCATTTACAAAACAAAGTGTTAAATGATTGAAAATTGTACCATTTTACAATAATTGTATTATTTTTAAGTTAAAGTGTCGGTATTTGATCTTATGTATAATTAAAAACAAATAAGTTGGATAGAAAAACAAATTAGCTTTTGACAATAAATCCAACAAAAGTTTGTACACCTGTGACCACTGCAACACAAGTGATTACACCTTTGATTTCCATTTATGGATGATTGCATGAACAAAGTTTTAAAATAACCTGTGAACACCACAGCTTGCACAGTTTTGACCTGGGTTGTGTCGAATGCATCACGGCTCCACATGGTAATAAACTGCCTGAACTAGTAAGAGTTGAGTCCAGGTGAAGACTTGTACCAAATTTGAAGAAATTCCTTGAGGCGTTAGAGAGATATTGCGTTCACAAGGCCAAGTTTTATAAGGTCACCTTTGACCTTAACCTTTGACCTTTAGCCACCAAATACGATACGATACCAATACTTTGTACAAAAGCTATCAAATAAGACATCAGACTACTCTTTCTTATTGCATTTGGCCATCACCAATGTCAACACTCAGTGGCTCATGTATTTATAGAGCTGTAGTTCATATGACTATGGCAGGCGGAAGAAGAAGTAGTTCCTATAAACCAGGCATTGTTTAGACTAGTTCCGGGTGATAGCGTTGTTACTTTCTACTGTGTCCCTGTTGATGATAAAAGACACATTTAGCCCAAATTATTGAGTTAAGGTATCGATTTCACTTTCAATGTGAGAATCAATCGTAGAACAGAAACGTTTGGAATCGGAAGTATCGATATTTCAGTATCGATCCAGACATGACTCTCAGCGAGCACACCTGCTCCTCATCATACTTACACCCCAGTTCTCCACTCTTGGCCAGATTGTTCAGTCTGCCAGTGTGGTATTACGTCTCAGCCTTCTTGTATATTTTTTATTTTACTAACTATATTTTTTTCTATATTTTATTACTACTAACCTTTATTTCCCTGCGCCTCAGGATCATACCCCTCATGTCTGCCCTGCCTGCTGCTCACTTCCACTCCAGCCCTCAACAATGGACTCTCCATTCAGCCACTCACCGCTTACCTGTCTCTCAGCCGTCTCACCAGCCCCTCCATCGTGCAGTCACCACTCTGCCATTCATCTTCATCATCACCTGCCCACCTTCCATTCTTCATCCAGCCATCAACATTTATAATAAACCCAATTCAATTTGAGCCTGTTCTCTGCTTTCAGGTCTTCAAAGAACAGTTACTGGTTATAACAACCATTTCTAGTTTTAAAATGA
Organism: Seriola dumerili; assembly: GCF_002260705.1. Taxonomy (NCBI): domain Eukaryota; kingdom Metazoa; phylum Chordata; class Actinopteri; order Carangiformes; family Carangidae; genus Seriola; species Seriola dumerili. The sequence continues at coordinate 20,900,988 of NW_019174404.1, forward strand.
ATAGGCTTCATTCTTATGGGCTTTGGCTAAAAACAAAAAAAAAATTATGTGGACAGGATTTGTAATTACTTAACATTTTTGTGATATTAACCAGAGGTGTACTCTGGTCAATATCTTGTAGTATGCTCTGTGTAGCAGTTGAGGGCATCGGTTATGGTTATAATCATGCGCCACTGATCATGTTAAAATAAAAGATTTACAGTTTGTGCAATAAAGAAATTTGGCTGATTCCAACTTGATATACTCATACAAGCAAACCAATTCACAACAGTGTTTTCAGGCAAGCTCCGTGTCTGCGGTCACATGGTTTCCAGCCCCCAACTTTGGAAAAGGAGCCCCTGATGGCTCATCATATTAGAACATTCATATTGTCTAGGCTCGATATGTGTTGGAAAAAAATGTTTGACTCGATGCCAGCGTATATTTGACGATACACGCACATTTTAAATGGAAAGACTTGCACCATGAAAAAATACCACAGACAATAAACATGTTTTCATCCTGATGTAAAGTCAAATTGAATTGAATTGAATTTCCATTCATCTGTTCTGAACCACCCCATCTCAGACATTCATGTAAACACAATTGGAGGAAGCCTTGGCTAATGTCAGCTGTGAATCGCAAAAACTAAAAGCCAACAATAAATAAAGGAGGAATCTGTAGTCAGCATGATAGAGCAGTGGAAAAAAGAGAAGAGATGCTGTAAACACCCCCAGTTGGAGGAAGGATTAAGTCATTTTGGAGTTCAAACCAACAAACAAGCCCGAAAAGCTGATGGGAGGGAAGGATGCTGCTGCTCCTCTCCTCAGCTGCTCCACCCCAGCAAGCTTCTCCTCTCACCTCCCCTGCTGAGAAGTCAGCTTTCATGTTCTTTTCAAAGTCTCAGGTAGTATTACCCAGGGCAACCTTGACAGAGCCCGGGGCAAAGGCAGCATTCGGCTCTGTACCTGAACAAGCACGTAGAGCGTGCGGCAGGTACGCCCGCTGCAACACATGCACACCATTTCTCAACCACACACCACCAGCCTGGCACTGATGCTCCTCTTCCTACCCACCCACACACATGCGCATGCACACACACACACACACACACACACGCACACACACACACACCCTTTGATTGTCTCCACGCCGTGGCTGTCATTAAGACTCATTAAGGGGGATGGTTTTATTGAAGGCGGTCGTGTTGAGGCATTCGCTGAATTATTCATACACGCCTTCCACTGCACTCTCTCTCTACCTCTTTCGCTCTCTTACACACACACACACACACGCATACATACACACACATCGCTGAAATGCAGGAAGCTGGTGAAGACGGGAGAGAGAGAGAGAAAGAGAGAGAGAGAGAGACGCAGCCTATATAGGTCACTTCCTCCTCCACCCGCATCGTTCAGAAAGTGGAACTGGAAGGCGGGAGGGAGACAAAGAGCGAGGCTTATTATAGCAGGCAGGCAGACACTCAGGCACATACACACATACACACATACACACACACACACACACACACACACATACACTGAAGCCCCAGCAGATAAAGGAGCATACACCTCAGAGAGTAGATTGTCACAGCTATGAATGAAGCTCAGAGTGGCTTTTGCCGTAAGGTAATACTAATTCATTGTTGAGAGACCTAGTGAGGCAGCGTTTTGTGGGGGCGGAGGGGTGGGGGGGGTGGGGGGGTGGAGGCATGAGGGCCAGTATTGACAGATGTGAAGGATTTCATTAGATGCCCACATTTCATCACATGGACTCCCCCTCTGTGCTGAACATATGGCATCCAGTATGCACAGAAATGGATACACATTTATATTTAGTTTGATCATATATTCCATCAAATATTCATTACATACAATCAGGGTTAAATATGCACAGTCACGTGGCTGTAATAGCAAGAACAAAGAAAAGCTAAGTGCTGTGAGTAAATGCACACTGGAGGCTGAAATAATTAGAGTTTAATGTTGATTGAGTTTTATTACAAATGAGGGTCTTATTTTTGTAATTTTTGGCCATTATTTCTATCAGTTATGATTACACTGCACTCACCAAGTTTGTTGCTTAGACTTGGGGATACAGCAGTATCGCTACAACTTATTTCAGTCGGTCAAGACTGCAGCTCCCCAAAGCCGTCACCATACAGACCAGGTTCACACAGTTTTCCAGAATATTGAGCAGAGCTGTAGTGGTGAGAGTAAGGAGGTATACAGCACATACTCACCGCTGGTTTCAATAAGGAGAGAACAAATGGACAAATGGCCTATATGACAATACAACTAAGAATAGATCCCCCAAGATAAATAACTAAATAAAAACATTCAGTAATCAAAGTCAGCAAAAAGGAGCCATTTCACCTCCTGTATATGGGACCAATTTAAGATTATGATTAGGATGTATGATGCAAAAGGGGAAGAGAGAGAAGACTTCAATGCCAACAAAAGAGATCTTGCCGTCATCGACTGTAAATAAAGATGGACGTAACATTCGTGACGTCACCCATATATTTCTGAAGAGCAGTTTTGAAGCTCAGAGTGCTGCCCCACCGTCGCCATCTTGGCAGTTCCTGGATCCGCCCCTTACTCCCAGTTAATCCAAGAATGGGCAAAGAGGTGGGGGACTACGTGAATGCCTGTCATTCAAAGATGCCATGCCCTCAAATATGCATAACTTTAAACCTCATTAAAGGCGTACAGTTGTCATGAAGAAGGAAATTAGCTATAGGGACCCAAACTGTTGTTTGTGCCAGGCTGCAAACATGTCTATTTCTGATGTAAAGTCTATGGGGATTGACTCACTTTTGGAGCCAGACTCTAGTGGCCATTAAGGAAACTGCGACTTTCAACACTTCTGTACTGGCTTTATGTTTTAGCATAGGAGGTTGTCACTTGGTTGCCATGCAATGACGGCAGGAGGCCATAGGAGGGAAAGATGTTAGCGTGTGATGGACTGATGAAGGCTAGAGGCCAGACAGACTGGAGGAGATGATAAAGCCAGCAGAATGAGAGAGGAGACGTGGGTTGAAGAAATTAAGGTAATGTGAAAGGGTTGTAAAAGAGTAACCACCACCTGCTATATTTTTGACTTAGACCATGGATCATGAGACCTGAGAGAAATCAGAGCAGAGAGAAAGTTGCGGACATTTTTAAAAGCACCTGTTATGGTTAAACTGGGACAAGGGAAACTCTTAAAGTTAGCTTACCTCCGCTACAGAATAATGACTCAATCTGTATTTAGATTGGTTCCCTGTTAGCCTCCCTTTCACTATTCTGTCTGACCCTGGGCATTGAAATTTTGCAGAAAAATTAAGGCTTGATATTTGGCACAAAGCAAGTGTGTCTGCCATTGCACGACCAAAACAGAAAGGTTTCATTGATAGTCATCGGTATCTTTCCCCAGTTAGTGAGTCCTGGAGGAGCTGTGGCTGGACAGGGACGGAAACCCAGGCCTGGATTCATCCGCTGGGAAAGGATAGAGGGCTGGTAAAGAGATGTGCAGGGCTGGTAAAAAGTTTATGGACTTTTTTTATGATCCATGGGCCCACTGATGCAGAGGCCCACCAGGTTTTGTCCCAGTGGTCCCAATGGCTAATATGACTGTGGAGAGAGCGGGCCTTATTTCTACTAAATCAGCAAGAAACAAAACCTGCCTGCTTATTAATACAACCGGTGTTTTACTCTGCCTTTATCACAGCACTGAGATCAGGGTTTCCAATTTAAATTGGGATTCTTACAGTTGTTTCTTGCTTCATCTATGATTCATTGTGTATTTGATAATCTAAACAAAGGACACATTTTCTCATGATGGCCTTTCTAAAATGGGCTGCCGTGAAACTTACTACATTTTGCTATATTCGATCTTTGTGATAGTTGCACCACCATTAATACAACTTGGAAATGCAAGAAGAGAAAAAGGGCCAACATATACTGGGCTTGACTATGTTTCCAATACAAAACATGAAAATGCAACTGCGCTGCCAAAACTGCCCTCAGCCATATGATGATAGGAGGATAGGGTAAATTTCCAAGAGCGCAGAAGAAGGAGATTTAGCAGGAAACTGAGATGGATAACCATCTGTAAAATGCTTTGTTGATAGTGGGCCTTAAGTGCGTTCACTTCATGTTGTACATAAACAGAAGTGCATTTGAATGGTGATATTTTCACTTACTGATGCAGGACCTGGGGCGCCTTGAGCAGTGATGTGTTCAGTTAGCCTATTGTTATAGGCAATATAGTAAAGTGAAACTTACCTCTTGTGACTGTCAGGAGTCAGTTTCAAGGATTACAGACACAAAGTGGGAACAAGCATTTCCTCATCCGAGAGAGGGAAACCTGGTGACTAACTGTGGACCTGGGCAGGGTCTATGAGAAGAAAATCCCTGCAACAGGTGGAGATGAAGTTTGGAAAGTGAAAGTTTGTTCTGACAAATATGAAATTTGAATCCCGCTTAATCCCGCACAGATGCTGCTGGGATGGGTGAACTGGCTGGATTCATTTTCTTTGTTTGTTTAGTTAACGGGACTTATGCAAAACAATCTGGAACAATGGAAAAGTTAATGACGTAATGGTGATGATGACCATACGCCCCCGCTGCCATACAGCATTCAGATCTAACAGGCAAGGGGAAAAGGTCTTGACACAGAGGCTGGCTTACCCTCAGTCCCTGAAGAGTGCTTACAGGCCACTGGCTAGGAGGCCTACCATGAATGATTTCAGAGAGATGTTGGCAGCTTGTGGGATGGACGAACAAGCACCAGAGCAGAAGTAAAGGAAGCCGGAGCGTAAATGAACAGGATCTTCCTCAGTGATCACGGCCTCATCCATAAAAACACTGCCAGAATCAGACACAACTCAAAAGGTGAGTAGTAGACAGACGGGGAAAAAATACAGTATTACAATACTAATACAGAAGAATGGCTTCCAGTGATTGATTAGCTCGAGGAACGCAAGCAGAAAGATCTTTGGTCAGACATGGTGACATCAGGATTGGGAATGGAGAGATCTGACGGCGTGGTGAAGTGGAAGTAGCAGTGAAATTGATTAGGAGTATATAACCAAAGTTAACCCATAGGCAGGAAGTGAGAGATGTTCTTTATTAAAACTTTTGCCCAATGTTCATTTACCGTATACCTACCAAAAACAATACCTATCAATGTCTGTCTGTCAGTATCAGTTACTAATTGTGTTACAATCTTTCATGTACTGCACACAGAAGACCCATACTTGTCCCACACATACTGTACATACATTACATCAAAAGATGAGGGGAAAAAAAACATCAGTGGGGATGGGATTTGTCCAATTTTGGAACTATATCAGAAAAGGTTACTGGATAAAACTTCCTGGTTGAGCCAAGGTTTCAGCTGTTTGAGTTGGAGGTGTTCAGTCTTTTTCCATTCGAGGAGTGTAAAGAAGGAAACATCTGCATCTTGGCTAGCAGCTCTCAGGGATCACCTCGAATATGGCCCTTAAATGCACCACATTCATTTGAAAGTGTATTAAAAACCCATGCAGGTCCAAAACATCAGGCTGTGGGTCTCCTAAACAAGACTAGGTCAAAACCTGGTATAGGTCTGGACCACATATGGTCAATGGGCAAAATTGAGGATGTAGCTGAAAACTGTTGTGGAACCGCTGTAAACAACTGATATTATAGCGTCCTAGTTGCATCCTTCCTAGTGTCATCTGGTTTCAGCCCTTCATCTGTTCTCTTCTCTCCTCCTCTCTGTGCTCACGTATACAGTATTCTAATACAGCAGAATTCACAATAAAGCTGTTCTCATTCACATGTTTTTCTGTTTCTGTTGTCATGACAAGTTTGAAACAGTGACCAAAACACATCCCATAACTTCCAAGCTGCTGCTAAAATCCAGATTTTATAACCACGACGTCGTCTCACGAAATCACAAAACACATGAGTTAAAGACAAAGACTGAGCTGTGATTTCAGCTGTATGCACTTGCAAAATGATCACGCAGAGAGAAAGTTAGAAGCGCCAGAATATCTTTCTTATTTTGTCTCTCACACAGCTACAGCCTCTGTGCCACTCACTGAACAGAGCAGACAGAGAGGGGCCGTTACTCTCTTCTACGTAGCCAAGGTTTGTCCAAAAAGTTTCTAGATTTGTGGTCGGCACAGAGGGTTTAAAGAGTCTGTGTAGAATTTAAGTGAAATAAAGGTCAGCACGAGAGCATCGGTGAACTCCTGTTAGTTTAACTTCCCTACATAAATCATATTCATTCATCTTAGTTTCACTCCATATTTCTCCCCTGGTCATCCGTACACCCACCACCCTGCAGTGGCTCTATGCCCCCCCCCCCCAAGTTTGAGAACCACTGCCTCAGACAACAGGTACACTTTGTCGGTCCTTCAAAGTCGTTTTCTGTTTATCTTTCAGCCACAAGCAGTGTGACGACAATCACTGGCATTCATGGTTTCCTATTGGTAGTTCCCGTATCGTATGATTTTCTGTTTACTACTACTGATATTGAGCATTACGATGTGAGCTCCTGGAAGGCCGCCATCTTAATAGCGAGGCCTTCATTGGCTTTAAGAGCAGAGAAACAAGCGCTGCTATTCCAGCGTGCTTGATAGGCAAACACAGTGTGGAGACAAGTGTGTGTGTGTGTGTGTGTGTGTGTGTGTGTGTGTGTGTGTGTGTGTGTGTGTGTGTGTATTTTCGGGCTCACAGGGACAATATCACAGCAAAGGTTCACTGCTTCTCCTTGTCACCTGGGTTCTTCTGTCCTCACCTGATGTCTTGTCAGTGACCCAAATGTCAAGTGCATCTGTGCCTGTGAGTGTGTCTGTGTGTGTGGTCAACTGGGCAGAGGAGAAGACAGATCTGGGGCAGGCAGTTCCCATGAGTGTGTCCAAGCACTCCGCGGCGGATGACATGTCTGATGTGAGCAAGGAGGAGAGGGAGAAAGAGCGAGAGAAAGTGAGTGTGCAGCCAGACAGTGGAACAGCCAGGGGTCAGAGGAGGACAGAGCCATCGCATGATCACACACACACACACACACACACACATTCCCGTAGCCTGGTAGCTAATCCGCATGCATCACTGCATCGGTGCTGTGACATTCACGCAAGTGGCTATGCATGTAGTGGAGATGTATAAACAGACTGTAACACACGAGGTGTCTGTACATACAGTATGTACTGCATGTCGACATTAATTCCACACACTTAGAATAAAAGCTGTTAGTGTCCAGTCTTATCAGAGAGTGGTGCAGCAAAATACATTCACATGTTCTCATGAAATGTGTAGCGGCTAGGTCGGAGCTAAGTGTTGTAGCGACTTCCTGTGAATTAAGCGTTGGTTGTGAGTTTTTTTTCGTAGCGAAATGGACGGAAAGAGGAAAGCTCTGTTAGCACTGCTTCCCAATAGTCTGAGCAGGAGTACATAAAATCGGATGTCTCAACAGAACAAAAATAAAATAATAAGATCATTATTCATTTTGAGCATACATACAGGAAACTATCTTATTCATCTGAGCGTGGGGTCTCACTGTGTTGTGACCCCTGTATTCACCACAGAAGGAGAGGAGCGCCTAGTTTCAATGTCTGCTCTTAAAGCGTTGGTAATCAAGATTTCTTACATTGACAATGTATCAAATGACAATGTGAATGGGGTCACGACCCATACAGAAATGTAATAAACGACATGCATGTCCCCATATCAAGAGTGATGCTGCCATATACTGTATGTCATCTATATTATTATCACATATGTACATCCTCTGGATATATGAAAGAAAAAAATAGAAAAAATATCTCTATGATGAATTTTTATATCATATGTTGCGCACATTTATGTTAACAATATATATTTAATGTATATAAGTAAACAAGTTTATTAAAACAACATCAATCTATATGCTTATATATGTTTTTCTAATGAATTATATCATTCATTTTAAACATGTCTCTTCCCATTCTAGGAGTGTGGTCTCAGACTTGGACCCTACTGTATATAGTATCAACATATATAGACAGGTTTTGAGATGGATATATATTTATGTAACATATGTCTACAATATAAGCATATATACATAAGAATACCTATTTGTATGAGCTAGACATATAGGCCAACATTATTACAATTTCTAATAGGTTCCATATTATTTTTACTTAATCTGCTTTTATTTTTACATAGAAATTCAATATATGAGCATATATTACTTTTGCATATGGGTAGTAGTGATGAATGGCAGAGGTCTCGTGTCAGAGGTGGCTGGCTGCGCGCTTCAGCAGCTTCAAATGACTCTTCTTCTACTACTAACTACTTGCTTGCCTAGTTTAAGAGGAAACTGCTGTGTAAAACTCAACCAGAAACTAGCATTACAGTACAACAGTTATCATGGTCAAAATACATGAAACCGGAACTGTCCCCCTTTTTTATTTCATTGATAAAAAACATTGGATATTTTCATGATATACATGTATTGACCCCCAAACTGGAAAAGTCCCGGTCAGAGTGAATATTGGACTTTTTTTGACAGGCCACAAATTCCAAATGAATGACCATATTGCTAATATCCTTATATGTCAATATAATGTTCAATTGAAAATTTATTTATTTACATTCATTTACATTAGGTTTTCCACTGGTCTGTTTTGAATCAGATCCACAATTTTGGGAATACAGTTTTCTAACAGCAGATCAGGCTGGATGAAAAGTACTTTGACTGGTGCCTCATGGAGAGCCTTTTTTCACCACATAATAATGAATGACACACCAGGTCCTAAACATATTACTCTGAAATGAACTCAAACCACCAAAGTTTTGAAAATCCATCATTAATTCACCATGGGCTGCACATTCATGGAGCTCTGAGCTGTATGGCTATGGTTAAATTGGTTTTAATGGATTTCATGGGGTGCCGTTTGTGGGCTGTCTTGATTGACAAAGAGGTTTGCGAGTTGCCACAGCCCCCTGCTCCCGCTCTGTCCCCAAGCTATGCACCATTGATCAAACACATAAGAACTGTCACTCTGTATTGCCAGGGCGCCGGTGACGGACTTACCAGTCACTTCAATCATTAGTCAATCAGCCTCACATCCAAACGCTGGAGTCAGAAACTGAAGCAGGAGGATAATGCTGCATGTATTTTCATTTGGTTAAGGGTGAAATAGAAAAAGTCCTTGGATATCATTATTGCACAGTAACAAATTACTGTCTGACACAAAAGACCACTTTAATTAAATCTGCTTAGCAACAAAGATATAAATAACTTTTACATTATCTGTTCAAGACAAAGTTCAAATGTAAAGAAAGAACATGCAGTATGAACTACCTTTACTGACAGGTATGTACAAGCAGCTACATCCAAATTCCACTGTCCAGTGCACATACCCAAAACACCTACTGCAATCCAATGAGTGACCTACGACCTGTGATGTCCCTCAACGGTAAATGGCTCTCAATCTCCATGGAGACGCCACGAGGGCATGGGAGTGGATGTCCGTACCAAACATGAGAAATGAGTGCAATTACAGCTTTTGAGAGGTAATTATATGTGCGTTGTGATGGCAGGGGCCCATAAATAATGCTGGATCCACCCCGCGTGCTTGTTCCGTAATTGAAGAACAATGAGGTGGGAGACGGGAGCTGTGCGCATGCCGCATTGCGATAGCACCTTGTCCATTGTGGTCCCTCTCACCCCAGAAGAAAGGAAGGTCGGTCAGCCAGACAAAGCTGAATGATATCAAGCATCAGGGCAACAATGCTGCCAATGAGCGTCTCTAATAGCAGTGGAGGGTAAAAAAAGGGGGGGAGGGGGATTGGCGGGAAGAAGAGCTTGTCGGCCTTTTAGTGTGCCCTTTATGAAGACATTGATACGGTGTAGAAATACATGTACTACTCAAGCCCTGGAAGATTTAAAGCATTGGTACCCATATCATGGAACAAACATATGCAAATGAATCAGAGGTTTGATCATCATAAAGGTTTGTTTAGAAATATACCCTAAATACAGACCCCTGCTATAATTTCCTCGATAGCTTAATAGTCTTCACCCTTCCCAAAGCACTTTATCTTCTCCAGAAGCTATAGGATGGTAAATAAGTAGCTTACGGCACACAGGAGCTTTTCCCCGACTACAGGGTTGTTGTCAGTGTTAAGTAGCTATCCTCGCACGCTCCAAGCTAACATCAAAAGTGATGGGACCATGTTTCATCGGGGCTTCTACTGCTACTGAGCTCAGAGCCTGAGAAATTCAATAACAAACACACTGTAGCTCGGGTGCAAGTAGGTTAACATTTAACCGATTTTTTTGTCAGGCCTTTTCCCTTGTACAGTAAATCCTCGCCCATTTCAAGTGGTGTGTTTATTTCCAGTCCTCCACAGGCTTTGTGCGCTGTAAATTTTGTCTCTTGATACATATTTCAAATGGTGGAATACCAGTCTTCTGGACCATGTTGGCAACTGAAGCAATCTTGTGCAAGTCCTGAATCCCCTCCAGCTCAGACATCAAATAAAATAAGTCATAGTAACATAAATGCTGGATCTGCATGATTCTGGAAAATCTTAAGCTCACACACTTGGTCAGGCTTCCCTTATCCACACATACACACACATACACACACACAGAAACACAAATACTCAACATACCTTTCTCGGTCAAGCTGTTTTCTTCCCTCCCATGGGTGTCTTCTAGAGATCTCTGAAGTCTGCTCCTCCTCTCAGTCACTCTTTCTTTTCTTTGTCTTTCTCTCTCCTTTTTCTTGCAGAGAGCAACGTGTTTGTGCATAATTTTCATTTCAAGGGGTCATATAAATTCTCCTCCATGCAAATGAGTCAAACTCTCCGAGGTAATAATCACCTGAAACCCCCGCTCACGCTCACAAACACACAAACACCCCAGGTGGCTCCATATTGCGTCGCTGACATGAATAAATAATTAAATGAAATCTAATTTTTTTTTTTTTATTTCATTTCCACAGCAGCTGAATCCAATTCCGCCTCCACCTTTTAAGGACGACACCCGGGTGACCCTGAGGTACAACCGCCGCCACTGAAGACGTTACACAAACACTTGCGCACTGAATTCCTTGTGTAAAATAAACAGTATATCTGATGTTTGGTGATGGAGTAAAAATAAAGTGATGTGTAAAACAGCTGGCAGCATCAGTGTCATTCACAGAGAGACACGATGGAAAGAATGAATGAATATAGAAGCCGTGCCCACTGATCTCTGAAATGATTCATTTTACATATTATGTCTCCATGGTGTTTTCCTCATAAATTTGATTTTAGCTTACGACTCCATAATTTTTCCACACAGTGAAAAGTATTTTCCGGTAATATGTACCTTTTTTTTCTTTTTTTGCTTGGGAAAACATCCTATTTCCCAGCCACATAAATATTTCAGTCGTTTTCTCTCAGTTTCATGCAAGTGCCGACCCAGGCGAGTGCACTGACTCACGTGATGCTGCCGGCAGCCACAACAGCACTGTCATCTCTTATTCCAGGTCGAGAGGTTCATGACCCGAGGAAGACTGGTGGTCGGCAGGCACGTATAGCTCCCCGGTCATGTGACCTGCAGGTGACGCCACCCTGGGTTTCTCTTGTGATGCAGCAGCAGCACTCTATGTATCTCTGAGGAGAGATCACACAGATATGTTGGCTTCTTCTGAATGCATGTCATTTCTATATTGTGGGCGTCAGATTGGGCGAACCCTGCATGTACAGCCTTGGAAGGTATTTATGATAAACCAAAGGAAATTTTATTCTACAGACTCTAAATTGCATGAATATAAGCCTGTTCTATTTTTGTATTTTTCAAGGTGTCACTTGTATTTATGAACCCATAGAGAATTATAAAGAAATGGTAAACACTTCCTGTCTCCTAAGTGGGCGTGGTCTTGATTCCTTAACTTAACGACAGTACAATACAACACTAGACACAGGATCAATTTACACCTGATTTTGTTGCTTGTTTTAATCTGCCACCTTAACATCTGATCAAGTCAGTACAAGATCATACCAGTCTGATCAGTCTCTCTGTTTTCCCTCCCAAAACAGCTAAATCATAATAACAATAATGGTATTATTAAGCAAAGAAATACAAGTTTTATTTCAGTTTTAACTTTTAATTCACGGTTGTATGTATAGGTCCCTCGAACCTTGTTTATGTGGTTGGAAAGCGATGTCGGCAGCACTACTGCAGCAGTGAAACCAAAACCAGAACCAGAATCAACAGAGAGAAGAGAGATCTGTGTTACAATATCTCTTGAGAGTTTGTAGCAGGTGTTGAATAAAGTTAATTTTCTCCTGGTCTGTCTGAAAAATGACATTTTAATGTCAGAATGTTCTGAAGATCTGTCGCTTGTGAAAAATGGATCCAATATTTATTTCGGTGACTACGAGGTGAAAGAATCATCATCTGTGATCATGTTCACTTCTCTCATTGGAATGAATGGACTCAGACCTGCTGCTGGTCTCCTGAAGGGGCGGGAGACAATGTCTGTTAGTGTTTTAGCGTTTTAGCAGATTGCAGTCACTGATGTTTTATACTAGTTGTATAGGGATAGCTGCATGTTCTATGTAGCTTTATTATTTGCATAATTTTGTCGCTTTTTATATGGTGATTTCTACCAATGGGCAGCTATATTCTGTTTACGGCAATTTCTCAGACATGTTTCATACTGTTTATTACACAGCACTCATTCATAAACATAATGCTTGAATGGGCTGTATATGTTTGAAATTCTCCTTTGCATGTATTTTGTAATGTATTCAAATGTGTTCAGTATAATACTCATATGTGGTACACCACAACTGATGCTCTGTTGTTTTCTTCCAGTTTTATTCTGTCATCATTTAAAAGAAAAAAAAAAAAAAGTCCTAGTAAAGAAGAGAATACACCTGTAACCTGTTAGCTTAGCTAGCGCGCTCAGGTGGAACAGCGAGGGCAGAACAGGAATCAGGAACCAGTCGAGAACCTGTTTCAAATTGTCTGAAGCATCGGAATTGCGTGAGCTCATCAACTGCTTTTACCAATGTTACACTGCAAAAGTTGCGTACGGCTCTGCAAATTAAGGGCCCCGCGTCCCCCTGCTGTCAAAGTGTGTCAAGATGAGAGGATGAAGTGGCCACGAAAAGAGGAAAAAAAGAGGAAGGACTTGTGGCAACAGCAGTCAAGTAAACTTCTTTGAGTTTGATGTCAGTAAACAGCAGCAGTGTTAAGTTGATGTGCTTCTGTCTGTCTCGCTAACCTCGCTGGGCAGTTCGCTCTTGGTCTGTCTTGTGTCTGGCTCACTTGCCGCATCCAGGGCTGTTGTGTGCCTGACAAAACTGAGAGTGAAATTCAACTATTTATCAGAATTAATAAACGGCAACAGGCAAGAGTGTTTATAAACTGCAGCTCGGAAAAGATAAGTGTGGATGGGGGACCAGTCCAGTCCAGACAATATATGACGCACATCATTTTAAGAAGAGACAATGATCATCTCGTCTCTCGGTCAAGGTTTAGTTGCATGGATTAAATATTGTATTTCAAATGTTGATTAGCTGGTCATGCTAGGTATTATGGATGCACATCTCTCAGTAAATAATAACTATCAAGTATTCAGCCAAGCCATATTATAGATAATATTTTATATTTGAAAATCTGGGGAGCCCGGCTTGAATGGGCCTGGTGCAGCTGATAAAATCAATAACAACACTGCCATTGCCTATAGGCTTATGTTTACATTGTATAACCAAAGCCAAGATTCACTTATCCTAACATTCCATAGAAAATATTCCGTACCATAAATATTGTTTGTGTATACGTCACTCTGTTCAATGTAGACAGATGGATCAAGCATATTGGCAAAAACCTGTCTAAGCCTACTTGTTTTCCACACATAAAACTGATCAGGAATTGTTAAGGGAATCGATAAAGAATCAATAAAGAATCAATAATAGCGTTGGTATGAATAAAATCTTATCAATTCCCATCCCTGGCAATAACAAAAAAAATAAATTTATAAGATTTCAGAGTTGTTGTCTCAGCTCATTCTGCCGCCCCCTGGTGGCCAAAAACAGAAATTAATGCAGCTTTAAAGGTCCTGTGTTTTCCATTTTTCTGGTGTTTTATTTTAAGTGTTGATATATTTGTGGTTTTAAGAACCAAATACATCTCAATGTAGTTTTACATCTTCTCTCTCAGGTTTCTCTCTGGAGCTCTAGTAACAACAGTTCAGTGAGCAAATCAGAAGAGAGGAGGCTCTGAGCCTCTTTTCTGATTGGCTGTTTTCTGAGTGATTTAATAAAAAATATTTCAGGTAAACACTCAGAGAAACCAAATCCTGCAAAGACTGGATGGCGGGTCAAGGGTGGGCGGGGCTTTTGGACGTGGCTGAGGGCAGTGACTGCTTTGTTGTGAAATCACAAAGTTGCAGAAGTCCTGACAGCTCAGTCTCTGAATACAGGCTGTGTACATTTCTCTGTGGACTGAGGCTTTGATACTTTCACAGTATTAATATAGAACCTAGACCTGCTTTATAATCAAACAACACATGGACATCTACCTTTATACTAGATGGGACCTTTAAGGGATATGGGGTAATAGGATTTTCCAAAAAAGTGTACATGTTCACAATAGGGCATTTACATACTTGGGAATTCACAAATACACACCCATTTTGCCAGTTAATGAAAGACCTTCATCATAAGTTTAAAGACTAATTGACAATGTATTTAACAGGTTTTGTAAGTGTTATATACACATCCTTATTTTAAATTCCCACCTAAAATTTGAGACACGCTAGAATGGAGAGCAGGGCTGCAAAACAAACTTACATACATTTCTACACATTTCCTTATTTATGCTCCAAAACGTTTAACACATTCCATGATCTTTTCATGCCTAAGTTAAAGTGTAAGCTGTTGGTCACAAGCAGCATCTACAACAATCAAATCAATTTTGATGATCTAAAATTATGGCCGGAAAGCCGATAAGATCACACCACTGTTATATTCTTAAGAAATTAACAATGTTAGATTTTGATCACTTAATTAAATTTGCTTTTATTAAACTGATGAAGTAACTCCTAAGGTGCTCAGTGACCTGATGGTTCCTCTCAGGGTTTCTGGCTCAATAAGTCAGGGTGCATCCATGGGTAATTATACAGTAAAATGCCCTTTCGTAAATCGTCATTTGAACAGATGACTTTCAGTTCAGGGGATGAAGAGCTCCTTACCCACACAAATTAAAATGGATCGTGACTGGGATTATACAGTTTTTACAGATGCGGTTTGGGAGTGGGATTAGCATGCTAGTCATGAATGATCAGATTGGATGATCAGGTTGTCATTGTGTTTTAAGATACATTTTTTCCTCATTATGAGCTGTTTTTTTTATGTACTATGGTTGAGTTTTGTGTGTATTTTAAAGACCCATGTAAGGACAGACATTGAAGATAATCTTAGGCAATAAATGCAATGGTACTTGGCACTGGTCAATGCTTGTACCTATACAAATAGATATTCAATAAATATTTCCACATATTAAAACCAGAACATATTGGAAGTGGATGAAGACGATAGAATCTGTGAATATTGTAAAAAGTTCCAGCTTTGATGCGGTTGGAGAATAGAGCTTTAATTGAATCAATGTATATTGAATTATTTAGTTTCTACATTAATTATTCATAATATGATAAAGGCATATTACACATATTAATGTCTGATTAGTTGGTTCATATATGGATTTTAGGTATTTCTTATGTCTGTTGACATTTGGTTAGATTTATGTGCATGTATTGATTTAAATCCCACTGTTGTCAGATCTTTTGGGATTCTATGGATGTAGACTGTCTGTATGTGTTTAAACTTGTATGAGGGCAATTTTTTTTATGCCTCCGTGCCAATGACAGCCAGAGCCAGGGGCATGTTGTTTTCAGGTTGTCCATCCATCCGTCCATATGTACAGATGCGATATCTGAGTAACGCCATGACAGAACTTCTTCAAATTCGGAACACTCAGGGACTCAGGGATGAATTGATTAGATTTTGCTGGTTGGCTGGACGGTAACCTCCAAATGCGGTTTTGGCCTTGTCAACGCAATATCTCAGGAATGCCTCAAATTTGGCACAAATGTCCACTTGGACTCAAAGATGAACTGATTAGATTTTGGTGGTCAAAGGTCAAAGTTCAAGGTCATGGTGACCTCATGTTCTTGTGAATGCGATATATCAGGAGGGAATTTCATCACTTCTGTCTCACTGTGACCTCACAAAACACGTTTTTGGCCACAACTCACAAATTCATTCACTAATTATGACACAATTTAACTGAAATGTCTATAAGGATGAAATGAAATGATGACATTTTATATCCAAAAGGTAAAAGGTCAACTTGACTGTGACATCATATAATTCAGGAAGGAGAGACTGTGTCCATATTTCCTGTAACTTGGCTGGTTGGTGGAGGAAACAACCAGGAGGAGGTGATTCCAGTTTTCTGTGTAGTTGCACTGTAGGATGTTGGTGGTTAATGTGTCCATATCTCTGCTTTGACTATCAATGTATCATACTTAGTGTAATTTGTCCTGGGGAAGGATTCAGGAATACTAAAGAGGTGCCTCCATCGATTCACATGTAAACACTCAGCTGTTGCTTGTAGGTGGATTGACTGATTGGACACAAAGCTGCATTCACATCAACTGCTGTATATTCTGTATGTTATGTAATGTCTATCTACTTTATCTCATCAGCCATTTGTCCTTGAACACAACATATATACACTGATAACATACTCTATCACAGATAAGACCCTGGCACAGATGATTGTCAGCCTCACAGCTCTTCATACGCTGGTGCCCAGAAGATGGTTGAGACGTGACGATGGGTGGTGTGTGTGTTGTGTGTGTGTGTGTGTGTGTGTGTGTGTGTGTGCCTGCGACAAGCATCACGAGTTTCCAGATGGGTAAGATTCGGTGACTACCTTTTCAGCACTCACCATCCCTCTGTATCTCCATTCTGATCCTTCGTCTCAATAACTGACTGAAGGGTTACAAGGGCTCTATTTGTGTATGTATGTGTGTATATGTGTGTGTGTGTGTGTGTGTGTGTGCGCGCGCGAACAGCTTGCCTGATTAGATAGCTGAATATACTCTGTATTCAGCCACAGCACTGCCTGCTCCGATTGGCATAGCTTATGAAGTGCCCGTGCCCCTCCCTTGGCAGTAGTAGTGTGTGTGTGTGTATGTGTGTGTGTGTGTGTATGTGTGTGAACGTGTGATCCATAAAGTCAGGCTGCAATTAAAAGGCCTGTCAATGGTGTCTGCCATAACAGAGGCTCGGACTGTCACTATCAACCAGCCTCAACACACACTGTATGGAGCAGGAGGCGGAGGGAGGATTGGGCATATGGACGAGAGGAGACAGAAGAGTGAGGAGTGAGGGAAGCAGAAAGAAAGCAATGTTGAAGGCAGACAGAATCCACAGTTAGTATTGTTATTCCATCTGGTTAGAATGAATCTACAGTCTTAATAAAGGTTACATTACACATTGAATCAGAGGATTAAAAAAAAGTGCTGCAAAATGCTTTCTGTGTGGGTTCAAAGTTGCATGTTGCATTTGCAGCCACACCCTCATCAGTCAGATGCTCAGGTGTGGCAACATGTTCATAATTTTTCCTGGCTTAACAATTGTACCTTGCTTTGGCCTTTAACACGGTGGCCCTGAGATCTCAACTGCAACTTCAGAAAACACATGCAAACAGACAAAACACAAAAAAAAAATCAGGAAACGTGATGGAGGGGATGAACCTGGCTGTGGTTCATCATGATGTATTATGATACATTCATGCAAGAGGCAGGGGTTTATCACTTCTTTTCTTAAAGTTATTTTTTGCCTTTATTCCGAGCGAGAGAGAAGATGACATGCAGCAGGAGGCCACGGCTCAGACCAAACCGCTGCAGTTAGGACTACACCTTCCTCATCACTTTTTGGTGTCCGCTGGAAACACTCCCGTTGTGTCATGAGCATTTGCAGCGTGTTTCTGTATTTGGAAATAGGAACAAAAATCAACTCGGCAACTGATTTTTTTTCTAATAAATGGTATTGAGTTAATTGTCCTGCAAACATTTGCATGTTAGGTACATCAACACAATAAAATAATGTAGCTAACAAAAATTTACAGTACAGATCTTACATAGTGATGCTCCAACATGGAACCCGACGCTTCATACAGGAGGTTTGACTCAAGTCTTGGAGCTTGATAATGATCATAGCACAGACATGACATCTCATGTCCTGAAAAACACACAAAGGTTAGTTCAACACGTTGCAAAAAGCCTGTCTTAGTTTAAAAAAAAAAAAAAATGTATTCACATTTTACGGAAGCATTGAAATCATAATGCTATTACAGTTGTGATGAAACTGAACTGATGAAAATGAAATGATCCATGATCTTGATGAAAGGCATCAAGATCATGGACATCATAAAGGATGACTGATAAATTTATCAGGCTTTGACTGAGTAGAAAATATGAAGTTACATGGGCTCTGCGTACCTGTGCCTGCAACAGTGGTTACCTTTTGTTTTGTTTGGCGAAAATGTTGTTGAAATTGTTCCATTCAGACGGCAAATGGACAAGATGGAGAAGGGGAAAAGAAAAAAAAAAAGGACCAGAAGAAATTA
Organism: Seriola dumerili; assembly: GCF_002260705.1. Classification (NCBI taxonomy): domain Eukaryota; kingdom Metazoa; phylum Chordata; class Actinopteri; order Carangiformes; family Carangidae; genus Seriola; species Seriola dumerili. The sequence goes on from NW_019174404.1 coordinate 20,919,621, forward strand.
AATCTCAATGTTAAGTCACGATTTTTGGACAAACTACTACTGATAAATAACACAGATCCATGGCAGCCCCAGACTGGGCAACAGACCCTGATACACTACCTCCACTCACACACCTGGGCTTTGTAAATGATCTTGTTTTTGGACTGAGTGCATACACTTCCAATGAGTTTAGAAGTTATAAATCTCTAGAAGCTCATGAGTAGTTTTGCAGTGGCTAGGTGCAAGAACTGCTAATTCACAAGCTGGCAAACTAAGAGCAGAGTCAAAGTCACAAAGGTAAGGTGGCACAACCCTTTTTGGCCCAAGCAAACAGTATATAAAACTTTCAAAAACATTCGGTTATGTGATTATTTAATTGAGTCATAGGCAGTAGGTTTAATCAGTTGCATTATTGATAAAAAAAAAAAAAGACATGCTATCTTGTTAAAAATATGCAGGTTTTTCTACTTGCAGTGGGTAGATGTGTTTAGCATGTGTTTATGTAGAGAAGAAAAGGATGGAGACTTTGATTTTACGGGTTGGTCCTACAGTGTGTCCCTTGGGTTTGTATGGAGAAATGCAGCAGGATCCTCACAACATGGCTCATAAACAAAATGATGATGTCAGTTACCCAAAATTCAACACAGCGTGACGTCAACTTCTCATTCTCTACAGCCATGTTTACATTAACCTCCAAAGTCGGGAGCGTGTCTATGTTCCCACAGCCGTATGTTCCCACAGCCGTATGTTCCCACAGCCCTTTGTTCCCCTTTTATACCCTTTCAGAACGCTTTGCATCCACGTTCCATGGCGTCTTCACATTTATCCACCTCAGCGATCGTTTTTGTAAAGCATCGTTTTCAGTTTCGGAATTCACCATTCTAATGTGGACGGAAGGGCTAACCGGATAAATATTACCCGGGTTAGTGTGGACACGGGCTTATGGGAACATATAAGACTGTGGGAAAATAGGGCCTAATTTTCAAAACATTCTTAGAAATGTGGGAACATAGGGCTGTGGGAACATAGGGCTGACCCCCCAAAGTCTATGGTTAACACAGGTTACTACACTGGCAGGGTGAGGTAGAGTTAGCAAAACGCAAACCCTAAATTATCAGCTAATGCTAGCACTAGCTAGCTAGTTTGATTAGCAAAGTGCCTCTGTAATTCATGTTAACTGTGACATTACCTGGGATTCTAATTTTGGCTGGGGAAAAACTAAATGTACCTACCGAACAAATTGAACAGGCGACTCCTGAGTGTTTTGTAGAACAACCAAATGCTGAACAATTTTTAAATAAACAAAATGTTACAAATAACTTTCATGCACTGAAAACACACAGTGAAAGCTCAAAGTTGTAAGTTGCATCGCTCTATCCTCCATCCTGATTGGCAGGTCGCCGTGCATGGTAGCTAACTTGTTAGTCACAGGTTAGCCACGACCTAAAGCACACCTGCTTTATTGTCTATTTTCCTCTTAATGGAACCATAATTAACAAAATAAACATCAGGCTGTATTGAAGAAGACTTGTAACTAGCGACTGGGACCATAAACTCATTAGGAAAATGTTTACTGAGGTAATAAATCAAGTGAGAAGTAGTCATTTTCTCATAGACTTCCAATCAATCAGACATCTTTTTGCAACCAGTGAACCTGCCCCCTGCTGGCCATTAGAAGGAACACAGGTTTAAAGCATTTCTGCATTGGCTTCACTTTTCAGACCTGGAGTCTACGTCCATTTGGTTGGACTAAAAAGGTGAATTAGAAGACAACACCTTGACCACTTGGAAATTGTGATGGACATTTCCATTTTTTTTCTAACATTTTTACTTAAAGCTGCTCTAATCAGTCTCTAATTAATATTTCTATATTTACAATAAATTAAACAATGAACTAAATAATCATCAGAATAATTGATGATGAAAACAGTTAGTTGCAATCTTATATAATAATATATAATAATAAAAACTAAAACTAGTAAAATAGGGCTCATGATGAAAATTACAAGAATTATCCTTGAGCACTAAGAAAAATGCAGCTCATGCCACTGGGGTTAAGGTTTGATTCATTCTTTCTTCTTCAATCTCAATACTTGACTTTACTCCAGTATTGTGTCTTTAGAAACCAGCATTTAATAACTTGAAAAGCTGCAGTTCCAGCTGTTGCAAAATTAACACAATTAACTACAGCAGAACACATGTTGATACTGGTACTGACAGATGAGCACCCAAAAACAAATAAGATTAGGAAAAACTTAGTCAGGAAACAACACATGAATGCAGATAATTATATGACACAGAGGGCTTTATGGAGTAACGCCAAAATGAAGAAATATCTGTATTCATGTTGAATATGAGGTTTTATCGAAACACACCGTCTCAACTTTTATCCAGGAGTCTTTTCTTTTACTTTAATTGTGATTTTCAGAACAGATTCTTGTTTACAGGGGTCAATGGAACATATGCATTACAGGATATTTACATCACACACACACTCTTTGCCATCGCTGCCTGTTTGCAGAGCCGCAGACAGCACATCCTACCAAGTTATAATGGAATGTCTATGTGAATGGATGTGTTGTCCTCTCTTCTTTTGCGCCGTTGCTGTACAGACACACACAAACACGTTCAGATCACCTGCCCCTCCCTTCCCCTCTCAGAGCAGGATGCGATATTTGAGGGCACGTGGGACCCTGTTGATGACGAGGCGTCCATCGTAGCTGAGTGAGGCAAAGAGCCAGGGGTCAGCTGACGACCACTCCGCCGCGTACACACTGTCCTCGTGCTCCTCGTAGGTGGACACCACACTGTCCTTTAGGGGCTCCTTACTCCTGGATCACATGGACACACAAGCACAACACAAAGAGGTGAGCTGTGGAACATGGAAGAAGAAAAATGCATCTCATCTTCTTCTGCACATCCTGCAGGTCTCTGTATGTCATGACCAAGGATGTATGGAGGACCTGCAGATACTAAAATGGCTAATATTAGTCACAATTTAATACATGAGTTTAATGACACAGTTGCCTGTGTGGTGTTGTATTCACCACACAGACAAGGTTAAGTGTGATAACAAAGCATTAACTATATCAAGCTAATGTAACTTAAATATTTGTCTAATACACAGCATTGGGTGGTGTCCATATGAACAAGTAACATCAGATCACCCGACATCAGCAGCACCAGATGGAGGTAAGAGGTAGTTTGTATGATGTGCTGTCGGGCCATGTCTGAAGACCTAAGGCCAGGAACACACTGGATGTGTGGCAGCTGTGGAACGTCTTGGTTTTCATTTCGGTGCACATGTTAAGGGGTTAAAACAGACACACTGCCTAAATGAGACGCACGTCGCGCGCCTCATGCCTCACGGCTGTGTCACATGAGCTAGAGATTTGGCGTCTCGCCTATTTTTCATGCTTTTCTCAGGGAAAAAATAAACAGAGAAAAGACCCGTTGATGTCATATTGACATCATATCAGCAACATAAAACATTAAATTCACATCTTCCTCTGCAGTTTCTCTGTCTAGTCTGAATCTGAATGATACAGACCTGAAAAAAATGTAAATTAATAATAATTTTAACCATTTTAGCAGCTGCATGTGGAGACAGAAAAAAAAAAAAAAAAATTAAAAATGAATTTATAATGAAAAGAAATCTAACATTCCAGTAACATGCCAACCCGTGTGCTTCTCCACAGCAGTTCAGCGACATCGGCCGCCACACACACGCAACGCAGGCAGTGTGTTTATAATAGATTATTCCAATGTAGCACCTCCTCTTGTTTCAGGAATCATGAATATGTGTCAAAGGTTCCTGAAGCACATATGCAATGGGAACAAACAATCTTTTTTATTGAATACTGTTTTGCATTTTTTTTTGATAATACAATAAATAAAATACTTAAAGGTGCCATGTGGAATTTTCTTGTAAACAAACAAAGTAATTACAATACATTGTGTGCATCCTTGAGGGCTAACAAACACGTTGAATGTATTTCATTTTTCATAACATATGTGGAGAGACAACAATGGGAAACTTTCATTGTTTACTATCGTGTTGTTTTCTTCGTCCCTGTCTTTGAGGATGGACGGCTGCGTTTCTCTGCGCGTTACCACCACCAACTGTCAATCAGTGGAATGGCGTGAACCTGCGAGGGTGATGTGTATTGTGTCGCTTGCTTGCGTATGTGGATGCGTATACAATTAAAATAAAACAAAAGAAAAAAAAATACAAACAAAATGGGGACCCTCTTGTAAAAATGTTAATCTCTAGTGGGCTAAAACTCAGAGAGAGCTTGCTTTAATATACAGATCTATTTTAGGCAGTGAGTGATCATTACTCACACACTCACACACAACATCTGTTCATATCAGCTTGTCTCCTTTGTGCTGTGGACAGCCCAAACACACCAGACCCTGCTGAGGACGGGGGAATATTCACTTTGTTTATTCTCTGTTTCTCGCTGCAATCAGAACGTTCACAACAGCAGCCTCCCCGGTGCTGAGACGGTTGTACCACTGCCACAACAATGTGACAATAAATACAATTTTAGAATTATGATCTAGCATTATTGCCTTCCCCAATTTTTCCAAACCCATTGCTGTAAGTAGTCCTGAGGGAAAAACAGTGACATACATATTTGGATTTATTTTACACATTAACTATTTCACACAGATAGTAGCTGCTCCCTCTGGGCTGCAGCCTAAGATAAAAACACTTCATGTGCTCTGCTCATATAGATTCATTGCGGAAGAAACGAACACGAGGGTATATGTGAAAGAGAGGAAGGATCCTCAAGGATGGAACGGTTCTCAGGGATTATGTCATTGTAGAGTTGTGCATATACAGTTGTATGGTGTGGTTATCGAAGTTACTGTAGCTCTTCTGACTGGAAATTTCATGAATAAGCAGGTGTTCAGGTGTTCCTAATAAAGTGCTTGGTGAGTGTAATTGTTATAAATTTTAATTAATCAGGGACTACTTTCTCTATAATAACATGTTTAATGATCGATTAGTAGATGATATTTGAAACCGTATCAATGCGTCTACATGCTGGAGTCCTGCAGTCAGTGAACATAGTGTACGCTGGAGGGGTTAATATGAACCAGAAAAAAATGAGCGGACAAAATGTAACTGAAATAAACTTTCATTTAAAAAAAAAAATGTGTTTGTTTGACTTGTATCTCAAAATTCTTCATAGCAAAGCGATCAGAGCTGTAGGCTGTTAGCAGGACGAAGGCAGTGAGCTCTGCCTGCGACTACCCCAGCTGTGAAAACGTGTCTGTTTCTGATCGACAGCAAAGCGACCCTCAGACAGGTGTAAAATCCAGGTCAAAGCTCTGGGCGTGGCTGTGAATGGTTTTACACTAAATAACCTCCAGTTTTAAGGTAAGAGTGTTAGCAATATTCATTTAAATGAAAACTGAAAAAAAAAAACAAGGCTCAGTGTTTGACATGCATTTAGAGTTTCAGTTTGGGAATCTGCGACAGCTGAGAGGAGCAGACTGATGGCTCTGGATGGAAAATGTGTGACGTTGATTTGCTCATAATTTTACTGAAAATGATAAACAGGCGTATAAAGTTTCTTTTCCTCATCCCGTGTGGCTGATCAGTAATACTGATTAAATCCTGTATTGACACGATTTGTCAGGAGTGACGCTCTGTCTAGTTACACTGAGTTTTTAAATGAATCTGTTATATATGCGATGTCATTATACAGGGTACTTTTGATTGTAAAGAGTTTTCTTTTTTCTCGATGCTCAGCTTTTGTGTTATCAAATAGAAAGTTAATAGAAATAAAACAGTGGGAGTGCATTGGATTTGCAAATGCTTGTTGCATCTTTCCAGACTTTATTGTTTTTCATGCCTGGACATACTTCTTAAGGGTGTGCCTACATATAACGTTTTTTTCTCTGAGGGCCATCCTTTTTTGCGTGGCTGCTCTGAGCACTTCTAGTTGAAAATATCTGAGCTTTTCAGAAAAGTGTTGGTGTCGTCAATACAGCTCCTTTTCAAGAAACTTAGCAAATGGGGTGGGACTTGTCACCCTGGTAAGTAAGAAAATGGAGGAGAAGCTTGTACTGGCCCTTTCTGTCCCGGGCTGTATTATATGTCAGACTGAAAGTATCACAAAAAACACAGAAAAGCTCATTCGCAGGAGCAGATCAGTCGCTGAGTGCTGTGCTTTTATCACTGTACCTTCAACAATGTCAAACAAAAAGCACAGGGCAATGCTAGTCTATCAAACAATGGCGGTGTCTTTGTCAAGATATTGTTCTCATAGAAACAAAACCAATGCGCAGTTCTTTTATGATGAAGCGCTTCCCAGTGCCCTATCAGCTCTTTTCTGCCAGAGAAAAAGACTATATGTAACATGCCCTTCAGGAGCTATTTGTAAGCCATAGCCAACGATAGCATTAACAGCTGTTGAATTACCACGAAACTTTTCAAGTTCAACAACAAACTTAATTCCTTTATGTCTGTCTCCAGCAGTGGGGAAATTCAATGTCAATGATATCTCTTGTTTTGCTCCTATTTCAATTACTTCTTTCCTTCTTCTGAAGTTAGCATGCTAGTTAGCCCCAGTCCAGCCGAACTGTGTCGTCACTTTCCGATACTGAATCAATGAAGCGTTTAGTATGCCCTGAGGAGGTAGTGCTGCTCAGCAGTGCATGTTATAACCTCTTGGTTTGTAAATGCAACAGTGGCTGAAGCTCTCTAAAGTCTGTTAAGTAAACAGCTGTTAATGCTAACATTTGCTATGTAGCAATAGCAAAACTTACAAATATATCCTTTGAATTAATAACAACTTAAGCTGCATTCTTAATCATACAACCTTTATTTGTGACTTATTTTGTGTCTTATTTTTGGCTGGACTGCAACAGCGGAGCAAGCCCTATGATCTTGAATGTCCGTGACTGAGTGATAGAGTTGAGTGATCATAGTTCCACCATTGGTCAACTGAATGCCACGTGACTGACCACTGTTTCCCCATTGGCTGCAAACAGTTTGTTTTTTTTTGGGGGGGGGGGGCATTAAAAAAAGCACTTTGTGACCAATTTGGTGACTTTTTGGATAAATCTTTGGCTATTTAGAAGAGAGTAGCCAGTAACGCCCTCTCTCACATCACATGTTCAGCGAGTAAACGAGTGAATAAGAAAGATATTCTGTCACTTCTGACGTTCTCTCTGAGTGATCATTTTACAAGTACATATAGTCAAAATCACAGCACAGTATTTGTCTATAATGTATGTGTTTGGTGATTTTGTTTGTGTATCAGTCACTATTTCAAACTTATATTGACTTGTTTAAATTTTCTTTTACCCTAAAATCACTTGGATGGAATCTTATTTGAAAGCAGTTTGCTGATGTTCATTCTTGGTCGTGACTTACACTAGACTAAAAATTTAACAACATTTTTGTCAAATAATCGTCTGATGACTAAAAAATGTCAAGTGTTTTCGTTGGCTAAAACTAGACTAAACTGTTTATGGTTTTCTTTGACTGAGACGAAACTAAAATGTGTAAAATGGGTTGAATAAAAATAACTCTAGTTTTAAGACACAGCTCGGCAGGATCATGATCACAGCACTGAACAATGCAATATGCTGTAGAAGAATGCTGTTTATCCCTCGAATACAGTTCAATTTGTAGAATCTATGCCAAGGAGAAGTGACGTTATTATGGAGGCTTGTGTTGGAATAACACCTTACTAAAACACTTTATGTTGTTTTGTTTTTTTTTTCACAAATCTGTACATTAACATCACTAGAAGGTTAAACTGACAAACAGGAAAGAAAGACGCAATCCTTTTAAGAACAAAAATCTGAGCCTGCTTTGCTTGAGCTCCTCAAAAATAATCATCATCCTCAAATTTAAGTGAATTGTTGAATTTTAAAAGCAAGTCCAAGCAGTGGAGGACTTCTGTGCATAGTGTTCAGGTACCGTGGAGTGGACAGGTACTGTACATACAAGAGGGGTCAATAACTATAGTGGAAGGGTTAAAACTGAAGCTGAGTGCTGGTGATTAGGAAGAAGAGTTGATAATTGTGGATGAGAGTCAGTCATTGAGTGTAGGAGCTGGTAGTTATGGATGAGAGGGGGAATGGGACTATAGTGGATGGAGGACAGTAGCAGATTTGGAAAGCACTGAGTGGTAACCATTACAGATGATATCCCTACAATTTTAAAATCAACTCTAAATGCTATAGAGAGAAACTCCTGAAGTATTTTGACAGCAACTTATTTTACATTTTTTACCTCTCCACTTTTATCATTCTGAATGTCAGTGTGAAGGTTCAGGCAGTCAGCTTTGATCTGAGGAGGACTAATATCAAATGAACAGTTCAAAATATGCAGCATGTTTTTCCAAACACTTTAGTATCGCACAGTTTGTTTCATTAGGCTTTTTTTTGTAGCACTCCAGAAACGTACAAGAGCAGTACAATTAAAAAAGGAGTAATGAAACAGGGTTGGCAAACGCACTGCCATCCAGTGGAAATAGGCTGCAGAGGCTTTGCCAGCGGCGCTCTCTACAGAGTCTACACCCTGCTGGGCATGATTGGACCTTTGAAGAACACAGCCATCAGGGCCGCAACAGAGGCAGCAGAGAGAGCCCCCAGGTGGCTGTGGATTAAGAGGGGTGATCCGTGGTCTAATGCTGCTGGGACGCAAGTGGATGCCTGGGCCTGGGTTGCCTGGGCGAGAGTGTGTTATGTTGTTAGACGTGAAACACCTAATGAACCCAGGAAAAAAAGCTGATGATGCGCCCCAGCGCATCCGTGGGATGATGTTTGACCTGGACTGTTAACACCTTAAAATCCTCCAAGTCCAGTTGGAACTGCCAGTTGTAGCACTTCTAAATATACTGACGACCTGGATGGCTGAGAACCTTCAGACTGGCTGGTTCTAGTTTTTCAAAGGTGAGAATTTACTAATTTTCTCTTAATATGATGGCAAAGTGAATATCTTTGGTTTTTGGATTATTGGTCTGACAAAGACATCACATTGGGCTCTGGAAAGTTGTGATGGTCATTTTTCACCATGTTTGGATATAAGAAAAAATCTAAAATATTATTGATACAATCAATAATGAAAAAATGATAGAAAATATGTATAGATATATATTTAAAAATTTACTGGACAGAATGCCATGCTTTATATTTAACACATTCATGCTTTCATTTGAAATAACTCCCTAGAAATAACTCTTTTCATAACACTATGACACCTCCTCTGTCATCATCCTGAAGAATAAACTTTTCATTTATCGCAGCACTCCTGGTAAATCTGACAAAATCACCAGCTGCCATGCAGTTAACATACAGAGGTGTGTCTGCAGAGCGAAAGCCCGATCGGGCGCTTGCTGGGAAATGCTGGCAGCTCTCTCGTCGTTGGTAAAGGGGTCTGAAAAGTCAGGAAGCAACAAAGGCTCCAGGTTTGCAACACTGTGTGTTCACGATAAACCTTTTTGAAAGAGCAACAACCAATGAGGAAACGCCAGCACTCCGCTGGCCGACCAATGAAGCAACCTTATCACTCAGTCACGTCGAATTCGGCTGGCCAATGGTGTCACTCCAGTGTGTCCCCTATATTCAATCAGCGGCGGCTCACCTCCGCTGTCGCGATCCAGCCAAAAACCCAATTACTACCGATTTTCAGATTGCTGTAAAGCGTTTCCTTTTCTAACCAGCCTGAGTTGCTCTTACTTGTCGTCCTGGTGGTTGTCCTCGCCCTCACTGAGCTCCTCGTCGTCCACTAAGTGTCCGAATGGCTCCGAGGAGATGGACACCATATTGGAGAGAATGAGGCGACTGTCACTGCTGGCTGTCAACACCAGCTGGTCATGGCTGTGGTTGTAGCGGACGCTCCACACCCTGGGAAGAAAACACACATGACCAGATATGCATTCACAGTTTAACAATGCATTTTACATTCAGGCATGAAGTCCGCTGACATGTATCCATCTACCATTGTTCAAAATAAAATGCTGCTGAATGCAGTGATATTACTATAGTGAGTGTGTATAACCATTCATATACACAGTATATGTTGACTCTGTTTGTATGGGCAGACCACACATGCTCTCACACTCACACTCACACTCACTCACACTCGCGCGCGCAGAGAAACCGCCAGTGTGTCTCTTTCACACACTCGTGCCCACACAAATCATGCAGAAAATGCAGAGTTCTCACAGTGGGATTCACAGCAAAATACGCCTATTGTGGTGTGTATTCAGATTCCAATAATGGGGATTTGGTACCTTGCAGTCTATATTTGGGCTTAGTTCACATGTGTTGATGATCATTATCATAAATTCCCTGATCCAGGTTTTATTTGTTGCTCAGTTTCACTTATTTTTCAATCCAGCTGTTTCTCACCTTTCCTCCATTCCTTTCTCCATCTTGTCCCCCTCTTTCTATTTCTCTGATTGTCAGCACTGTCTCCCTCTCTTGCTTTCTCATCCTCTTTCTCTCGCTCTCTCTTTGTGTTTGTCTATGTCACTCTCTCTCTCTCTCTCTGTGAGCCCCGGGCATAGCTCAGAGTGCGGTCCCAGTTCCCTCACAGGGAGGGATTGAGGGATAACCAAGGCTGTTGACAGAAAATCAGCCTTGGCCACGCCGTTCCCCGCGCTCCTCTAATCCGCTTCCCTGCTAAAAAATAGTCCCTAATACCCCCAGCAGCCCTGAGGCCATATCCTGGCTGGGCTCCGAAAAATGAGCACGCACAATAAATACACACACACACACACACACACACACACTCAGGGAAACACCTACACGCATATGCATCACACTAAAGATAAGTGTACACACCGGACAAACAGACGTTTTTATAATGCATATGCATTACAAAAATGCTTGAATGCACACAAATACACATAGCCACACATCGAGATAAAAAAAAAAGAAGAGTGCTTGAAAAAACTGAGATTAGATGGTGATGCGCGTGCACACACACACACACACACACACACACACACACACACACACACACACACACACACACACACACACACCTATCTGTTATCTGCAGCTATCTACAGTTATGGATAAGTTTGCCAAGTCTATCTTTCTTTTGGAGATAACGCCCGCTCTAGTCTGTGAGTACGTGTGTGCAAATGCTTGTATATGTGCCTTTGTGTGTGTGTGTGTGTGTGTGTGTGTGTGTGTGTGTGTGTGTGTCTGCCTTTATCAGGTGAGGATTGTGTGATGGTGTGCTGCAGCAATAGCCCAGTTTGGCTCACAGACACACTGATCATCTATTCAGCTCACACAGGAGAGAGAGAGTGCGTCCTCCATGCATACACACTTCTGCAGTACACTGGGTTCAGGTCTTAGCACTGCCTGAAGCTTCACAGCAGACAGTCCACAGCAGGACTGGGTTGCGTTCAACCCACAGTGATTCAATCCTTACTAACAAAACAAGGAGCTGCCTATTTAATTAGTAATTAGTGTATTACTACTTTTTATTGCACTAGCAGTAGTTGGAGCATTTCATTAGTTAGGAGATAAAGCCATTAATAAGACTAGAAACCAATCAACAGTGAAGTCGACAGAGTAATCATGTTCATCATTAGTGTTAGTCTGTTTTCCTGAATGTGCTTGAATTATCCTCCGATGTTCCGTAAGAGGCATTTTGTCCATTATGCAAACACATTTTTTTCACATTCTAATAGTCAAATTTAATGAATTGATAAATGCTTTAGTAATTGTTCCTGTCAATTTTTTTGTTATTATTTACAATAATAAAGGTTTAAGATAAAATGTTACAGCAGCTAATAATTCCACCAATAAAAAGTTCACACTTGAGTCTCCCAACATTAAAAGTGAGCTGGGAGAAAACGTTGGCGTTTGAGGCAGTATTGGTCATTATGACAAAATCAGAGTGTCTCTTTAAAGAAACTGGACTTTGAAAAAGATTGATATAACAATCTAATCCCCACCTAAAACAGCAGAGCGGTCTGGATTTTCATGAGTGGTGTTCACAGCATTTTAAATTTTCAATTTAAAAATTAACCAGCAAAATCCGTTCTCCGGAATCAGTGACTCCAGCACTCTGGATATTCCACACAACATGCTGTAATCTGTGTTTGTAGGGATCATTTCTGTGGTAGCTCCAAGGAAAATTATTTTCAGTGAGATCGGGATATTGTTCCTCATGAGAGATTGTGTTGTCAATTTTTAACAGATGCACTACACGGGCAAAAGTAGCTTCCAATCTGCTGGAAAGGATTTCAACGGGATTTTGTGGCTGCAGGGATTTGCTCCTATTCAGCCACAAGAGCATTCGTGAGATTGCGACCTTCCCCGAACTGTTAACACAAACTTTAAAGAACACCGATGCTTAAAATAACGCAGTATGCAGTAGCACGCCGGAGCACGGCAAAATAAAAAATTTGCCTTTTTCCAATATCAGCTAAACCAGATAATCATGGCTAATAAATTCATGAAAAGTCCGTACAGTTACAATCCTGAACAGAACTTTGCACAGGCACAATCAAGATGCTCCTTCACAGCAGGAGTTGTGGAGGAGGTTTGGACATTTTTATCTCATAACAAGGTCTTCATGGTTGCGCAATTCAATGGCCTTCCCTGAATTAAATGGGGATTTCTCAAAGTTCCCCTTTCGCAAGCTTTTGCTGTATTTCATCCATTACTGACTTCTGGCTCACCAAGCTAATGCAGCACTTTGGCTAGGCTGTCTCTCCCTCTGCTAGTCAGTGGGCATTGCATATCTACTTGCAACACATGGCCCGCATTGTCGCAGGGTCAGAGAGTGAAAGAGAGAGAATTTTAGTCACATTTGAAAAAAATAGTCCATAAATAGTCCAACATGATAATCGAGCCCAGCTCAAGCCCAGAGCGGGGTCAGGTTTGTGAACTCTAAGGTTTCTCCTCACTGAAACTAAGGCCCTAAAATCCAGAACCCAGACAGACAGACAGACAGACATTTAGTGTATTTCCAAAAAATATTAAGTAATCCATGTACTGAGACTGGGTGACAGCAGGGTCTGATTCAGTGCGACACTTAGACCAGGACGGATGCTTGCTGAAATGGGAACTTGGTTCAAGGACAGTACCCACTCCACTACCTGCATCTCTCAGCCCCACCCCCCTCATTTACAATACACCAACCAGTGCGAGTGCTCCTCCAGGGTCTTGACAGGCTCCTGGACGTTGCGGACATCCCAGAACTTGACCTTGCAGTCGTCTCCGCAGCTGGCCAGGTAGTACTGGCGGTTGGGGTTGAAGTCCAGGTCACGCACCAGCTGGCCATGGGCGTTCTCTATACAGTAGATCTGACTGGAGAGGAGAGAGAGGGAGGAGAAGATTGAGGTGATTAAAACAGGATGGGGGGAAAGATGAGAGGAGAGGTAGAGAAAAGAATTAGGATGGAGGGATAAGAATGAGAGGAAGCAGCCGGGGGAGAGAAATGACATGAGAGAGGTATGGAAGAGAGGGTAGAGAGAGAGAGAGAGAGAGAGAGCGAGAAGGGGTCAGGACAGAACAACAAAGGAAGATATGAGAGAGAGAATGATTCACGGGGTCGACACAAGCGGGAACATTCCCAGGCTGAATCAAAGCCTCCTCTGTGTCTGTGTCTGTCAGCGAAGGCCAGGCTCAATAAAGAAGCCGACAAGACAGTGGTAAATTATAAAGGTGAGCCTCATAACCGCACAGCCTTGAGTTCCTGCTAGAGTGAAGTTAACAGAATGACATGACAGAGGAAGAGAGACTCTCTGTGCATTGTGTCTCCATCTTTCCGGCCACCTCCTCCTCCTCCTCCTCCTTTCATCTCCTATGACTTTAAATGTGTAGGTAAAAAACTACGACTGCTTCTCTTTTATTTGGTTCCTTTTGTACAAACATGACATTTCTTTACATAATTAGTTATTTAAAGCTGCAATATTTTTTTTTTTCCTGAACAATGAAAGTATAGTAAGATGGTAATGATGGTAATGATGGTCAAATATTAGAGATGTAGTAAAGCCCATAGAGATTTATCACCCAGCACGCTCCCTCAGATGTATGTTGCAGTTTACCTTCTTTTAGCTCTCTGTTTTGTTTTTCTAGCTCACAAACACAGCTCTCATCAGCCTCATTTCCATTCACAGCTGGCAGATCTTCTCAGCCATGACGTTCTGATGAACCTGCTGTATGGATCCTACCCAGCACTACAGACTGACTGGTGGAGAACTTCTAACGTCTAGCAAGTTAGAGACTAAAATATATCTTCTAAAACTGGATGAGTAAATAATGTGTTAATGTGCTTTTGTTAACTTTATAAAGTAATAATTTGTCAAATGTTATTGACTTGTATTCTTTCCCAAAGCAGCCAAAAAAAAATCAATTAATGCGGCCTAATAATATATTGTATAGACCAATACGCTGGCTGTTTTGTGTGTTGCTCTGTCATTACTGTGGAAGCAGAAGTGGTTGAAGTGAAGGCATGCGATGCGATGACTATGAAGCATGGACACTCGGGATAATCACAATCAGAAATCTCCCCCATCAAACTGGTTGGTAGCCTGCTGTGAATGTAGAAGTTATTCTCAAAACAGTAATGTGAGTCTGGTTATGACCCGCTTGGGGAAACACATGACAATTACATTTCTGTCTGAGCCGCAATAATGTGGATGTAAATCTACTGTGTAACTGTGACAGGCAGTCACAGCATTATTGGGTAGCTCATGATTATAATACAATGATGATTATAATATAATTTAATAAAAAATGAGTGGAATTTTGTGTGCCGGGAAACATATGCAGAGATTATCCAGATCAGATAGGAAGCGATCAGCAGCACAAAGCGGACGGACGACGTTCTTCTGTGGTCTGTCCCATGTCGTCATGTGACCTGCTAGTCAGAATTCAAACGTGAGGACTTAATGGAGACCAGTGACAGGAAAATTTGAAGAAGAGGCTTTTCATCTTAGAGTTGAAGTGTATTATTGAAGCAGCTGATATTGACAATTAGTCTGTGCATTCTGTGATTTTAAGGTGAAAAAACATGTAGCTGTCTGAAATGTAACAAAATACAGGGCAGGAGATCTTAGACACACAGTATTTAATGGCAAACACTGTTCAAAAGTAAAAGCCTTTGCATAGATAACAGTGTTATTGTGCAGGTTTTCCAGCGAGACACCACAGTAATGGAAGCTTGTTTACATCTTCGATTCTTCTATAATATGACAAAATATCTTGTTATGTCATATGAAAAATCCTGTTTCTGCATAAGTAGCCGTGCTACACTGTGTGTCTGTGTAATAATGGGACTAGCTGTATATTAATGGTTCTCTTGCTAATATTTGCTAGCTGTCTTTGTATCCTGCTCATGGTGTTTTATAAAAAAGAAATCAACTGGGGGTCAGGGAATGGAAACTCATTTGAATAAACTGGTAATTAATTGCATCTAGAGCTCTGCCTTCACCATTAATGCAACATGAGACAACAACACCATTTCCTCTCCAGACTAGCCTAGCGAAGCTTAGTTTGGCACAGATTTGTTCAGTAGAGTGGAAAGCCACAGTGCTATTGCCCAGCTGGATGCCAACAGCAGCTAGCCAGCTAGCTAGTCACCCTGCTGATCATGTTAGGCAATTAACATGCTAATTAAAAATCTCATTAAAATAAGGGAGGTATAAGAGAATGACCTGGGGCAGACTGCTGGGCTTCAATTAGGTCAAGACAACTCAGGGACTGTGTGTGACTGAGTGTGTTTGTGTGTGTGTGTGTGTGTGTGTTGTTGTTGCTACCACTAGACCGTGGCATTGGTGTTGGCATATGGAGCTTGACAGAAAATGTCAAATAACAAGTAAAAGCTTCCACTGAAAACACACATTTTTCATGGAGCATAGAGAGAGAGCTCCGAATAACTTCTTCTGTACAAATGAGTGTACATACATCGATATCTGGTTTTCAACTATTACCATGAATATACACAAACGCTGATCTCTGATTGGTTATAAGGATTGTGTTGCAGTTGTCCAGTTGCATACGATATGCAATGCCCATCCTCTCTGTCATGTGTTGGATACAGTATGTAAAGTATCCTCACAGGAGAAAAGGTAGACACCTAGAATCACTTTTTTTTGAAGGTGGCAGTGATGGTGTAGCTCTGGTGGGAGATCAGGAATCAATGGAAAGAAACAAAACTAACTAGAATGACCTCATTGTGGTCGTCTGCCTCCGTCGCCCAGACCAGTTTCAGGTCACATCCCTGTTCATCCAGAGTCATAGAAAATATCAACCATTTGTGTGAAATTTTGTCATAATTGCTGAGTGAAGTCTTGAGTTATGGCTAAAAAGGGTTTTGTGAGGTCACACTGACCTTTGACCTTTGTCCACCAAAATGAAATCAGTTTGTCTTGGAGTCAAATTGTCTTTGAATGAACGTTTGTACCAAAACCCCTCAAGGCGTTCCAGAGATATTGCATTCACACAGCCAAAACCACATTTTTCGAGGTCACTGTGACCTTGACCTTTGACCCTTGACCACCAAAATCAAACTAATTCATCCTTGAATCCAAGTTAACGTTGATTCCACGTGAACGTTTTTGACAAATTTGAACGAAGTCCCTCAAGGCGAGACATTGCATTCACAAGGCCAAAACTCGCTTTTTGTGATATCACTGTGACCTTGACCTTTAACCCTTTAACCCCCAAAAATTTGATTACTTTTTGTGCCAAATTTGAAGAACTTCCATCAAGGCGTTACTGTCCACGTGAGTGGGATGTACGGACGGGCTGTGACTGTCGTTGGCACGAGGCATAAAAAAACATTCTTGCTGTGTGAAAAGTTTCCACGCTGGCAGCGGTGATCCAAAGTCATTGTTGGATTGATGTCTCATCATTTGCTCGATCAAGACTTGTTTTTCGAGGAGTGCATGTGAATGAATTGCTGAGTGGTTGGATGCTATGACTGTGAGACAATATAAAGTTGTCAGAGATTTACTGTTTATACCATTGTAGCAATTAAACAAAAATAAAAATGTTTGCTTTTGATAAACGGTTCTGTTATGGATCCAGTGTTATGGACTTATTATATCAGATGTAGAAAATTTATGTTAATGCCGTAATGAATTCAGGCAAGTGTCTGTGTTTGCCCCACAATCATTTATGAGTTGTGACACTTTAACAACTGCAAGTGACTGGCCAACGGAGTGATGACTTGTCACGACTAGTGAGACCATCACTTTATTTCTCAGTCAGAATTCCTCAGGTAAACATTCATGCATATAATATCAGTAATTTGTCAATAACTTCTGAATCAAGACTTCCAGTATTCTTAACTTTAGTTGCAAATGTTGAAACCTGAACCCAAACAGAGTTAGTAAGGGGTTTGAGATTCTGATGTGATGAGTGGATTCGAGACTGGATTCACATCCTGTAAAATCACGTCAAATCCAAACCTTATTGCTCATTACTTCAGTAATTCTTGTATTGGGCGACTGTGGGGAACGAGGACTGTCCCGTGACTTTATTGGATTGATGAAGCGTTGATGAAGTACATTGATTTGTCAGTGTTTGCTTTTTGTCTTGATTGGATGAAAGCGGGCGTTCCTGTCAGGTCGTATTATCAATTAAGAGTTTCTCAATTAATTGTCTAGAAATCTTTATCACATTAACACATGATATATATTGATACTGCAGTATAAAATTACAAGCACTGTGATAATAATCCTTCATGAGCTCTCAGATCTTCTATATTTTTTTTTTTAAAAAACATACAATTTTGCACACAAGAAAATCGGCAATGCAGCTTTTTTAAAACTAGGCTCCAAAACTGTGGAAAACCCTGCAGAGCTGTAAGAGATGCTCAGTGAACATTTTAAATGACAGCTGAAAACCTATTTATTGAACATGGCTTTTCATTTATTCTCTCTCATATTTTACTATCCTTACCGGTTTCTGTTTTTATTTTCATTTATATATTTTATCATCTACTGTCTTTCTAATGTCTATTTTCATATTCCTTCAATTCGCCCCTTATTTTATTGTACTATTTGAGTTTTTATTGTAAAGCACTTTGAGCTACATCTCTTGCTCTACAAATAAAGTTTATTAATATTATCATAAAATAGTATTTCCCACCCCTGAAGTTATATTCAGTTGTATTTTCCCATGCTTTGACAAATGCTTTATGGAATATTTATTTATTTATTGTATTTCTGACTTTAAGGAAGGTGGGTCATTGATAAGAATAAATACATATAGTACATCTACACGTTTGAAACAAGCATTCATCAACCAGCAGTGTTCTGATATGAGTGGACTTGGAACTTTTGGTGAACTTCAGTTTCACTCAAAATAGCAATTTCATGTGTAATTTCGAGCTGGAGCACATGATTTATTTACAGTGCTCCCTCCCTCTCCTGGGTGTGACTCTGAGGTAAAAGGCGTGACCCTGGGCTGCAGAGTGGCTGGTGTTCAACCCGGGCCACCGTAGAATGGGGCGCGCGCGCCGCGTGAAAAGGAAATGGAGCAGGAAATTGGGTTAGTTTCGCTCATTCCCTCCTTGGTGTCTCTGTGCAATCCCCTCCTCTCTATCTCACACCACACACACACACACACACACCCACACACCACACACCACACACACCACACACACACACACACACACACACACACACACACACACACACACACTCCCTCGGCCCAGTGGAGAGACCTGGGAATTTTTGTATGAGTGCGCGTGTGTTTGTGTTTGTATGAGTGTGGAGGATTAGAGTTGTGGCCGGCCTAAGCCACCAAGCACACTCAATCTAAAGTCACCCAGCCAGCTATGCTGAGAGTGTGAGTGTGTGTGATGGGGGGGTTGATGAGGGGACAGGGGACCTATTACACACACTGTTAGGCGCACACAGATAATAACATAAAACTGGAAAACACATTCCCTAAAATACTGTTATATGTGTAAATACAGAAGAAGATAGAGGTGTGTAAGAGGAAAGCTGCAAAGGAAGACAGACAAACACACACTTGTCCATCTCTCTCTCTCTTTCACACACACACACACACACACACACACACACACACACACACACACACCTTCCTGACTTAGTCCAGGTGATAAATCTAACTCCACTGAGGGGATCGGCTGGAACACAGACGCTCACAGTCTCTCTCTCTCTCTCTCTCTCTCACACACACACACACACACACACACACACACACACACACACACACACACACACACACACACACACACACACACACACACACACACACACACACACACGTCTCTGTTTCTATGACAACTGCTGTGGGGAGAGAGATGCAACTGCTGTGGGGAGAGAGGGGGAGAAAAGAAAAATCGAAAGAGGAGAGCAATCATTTCATCGCTGATCAAAATTAAAGCCTGGCTTTGAGATGGAGCTGGCAGGGAAAGAAAGATGCGAGGGAGAGAGGCAGGCAGGCATATAGAGGGAAGGAGAGAAGGGGGGGGGGGGGGGTAGGGAAGCCTTGCCAACGGTTAAAAGCAAGGGATCAATTATATAAAAAATATAAAAACAAAAATTCAAAAAGAGGCCACAATCTTTAATGAAAATGTGACTGTCTCGACGAGAGAAAAACTAATATCACAACTGACTAAGTGTAAACTTCCAAAATATAATGTTACATCCCCTACACTTCAATTTATTGTAATTAAAGATTCAGCCTGAATTCAGCACTTGTCAGTCACACTGCAGCAAACATACTCTCACACGTGATAATGTAGAAGTGGTGTTTGCGTGAACAAGCATTTAAAGAGTTTGAAAGCCGGTGTCTTTTTTAGCTTCAGCCAAATCCTAAAACACAAGGGCAAAACTGTAAAGAATGGACCAAACGGTATGTTTCTCTGTTAGAACGCCATTCATTTATTACATTAGTTTAAAAAGCCCCAAACACGACACGACACATCCAACTGTGTGCGAGCCAGTCCTGGATGCTGCTCATGGGATTGACTCTGCATTGCTCTGTGCAGGAACCTCAGCCGGTGTTATGTCAGATTGTGTTACATGGGTGAAAACATGTCAGTTAGTCATCATCCTAAAAGCCTTCTCAATTTTAAGATTAAAAGGGAAAACTAGTAGAAAAGATAAGCAGCCAAACAAGGCGATGTTATATCCTACATTTAATACTATGGCTAGATAGCTCTACATTGCAATATAAGAACAATACTGTCTTCTGTAAGACCCTGTTCAGACCTGACATTAAGCTCCGTCTCAGGTGATCCAATCACAAGTGGACAGCTCAGGTGTGAACACACCCGGGGACGCATTGAGGAGGCATTTGAGATCCGATCACTCAGAACACATTCAGAGGTGGTCTGAGTGACAGATTCTTGAGAGTCACATTCTTCTAGCAGTGTGAACGTGAATGTGTCCTGGACCACACTGAAGGACCAGCTACTCTACTGACGTCCTCTGACAGTCTGATTAGTCCCAACACAGTTTATAATGAACCAGAAATATTTCACTATTTCAAATGGTTAAAAGCTAATTTCATTGTAGAGCTGTGCGCAGTGCGGTGATGCCCCCCTCCTTGCCCTGCTCGCTCTCTCGCTCTCTCTCTTTCTCTCTCTCTCACACACACACACACACAAACACATTGATTATGTATTTATTTGCATATGAAGCTGGGAAGTGAGATCTGATCACAAGTGGTCACTAAAGACGCATATTAATGCAGGTGTGAACTGATGCGCTCAGAGTCGACTACTTGTGATCGGATCACCGAATGCCAGGTCAGAACAGGGCCTTTGTTTTCTATGGATCAACAACTGCTGAGGATGTTGCTTTAACCTCGGTCTCGTAGCACAATATTATGTACGTAGCCACCAAGTGCACATTTAAGACTCTCTCGACGTCAGCTGGAAACATTAAAAACTCAGCCAGAGACGGTGCTTTCAGTATGGCACTAAAGTTAGCTCAATTAGCTAGCTAGCTGGGTAAAACTAAAAAAAAAAAAAATCTGTTAGCTGCAGTTGGTATTTAATCTGCAAAATTGACTGTCAGCGGTTAGAGGAGAATCTTTATTTTTGAAGTCTGAAGCTTTTGGAAAGTAACTACAAATTGCAGGTGATAAATCTGCCACCATTATCACTGTAAACTGCATGTGTGCTGTGTGAAAACAGAAAGCTTGACAGGTGCAGTAACAGTAAGTAAGAGGGGCGGTGGGTTGCAATCATAAATCTAAAGGTATTCTTCATTTTTATTCTTTAATTTCGAGGTCTGCATAAGGCCAAGTATACAGCACTGTGAGAGTTACAGTATGATGTCTGGTCCATGTCTGCTGAGGGGGAGGTGGGAGCTAGAGCACATGAAAAGGTTACAGAAGATTGATTTGACAGTAGCAGGGTTCAAAAGGTCACCATCAAATCAACAGTGGCATATGGAATACCACTATTTCAAAAACAGCTGACATCTTTTGCATAAAGGCCCATATTTGAATGTGAAATACGATACTCCTAATAGGCAACACTTTTTGCATAATGGTGCTATATTTGAATATGTGAATAAAATATGATGGAAAATGCTTTTGAATAATAGTTTACCCTGAGCACCCTATCATTACGGCGAGCGGAAGCACTGCGAAATCCGTTGAATAGGTGGAATGAAAAGGCTGTTTCTGGTCAGGTGGCGTACAGTGAGAGCAGGAGCCTGTGTTGTCTGTCTGGATGAGGAGTTTTGATGCTGTCTTCTTCTTCCCTTTGTACCAACAGACAGCTGCTTTTAACCTGAACTGTGAAGGAGCAAATAGCACCACTATCAATCATTCTTTCCTTCCCTTACACTCTCTCTCTTTCCATATCTGCTCATTGTGCCCCCTCTCCGTCTTGCTCGTTCTCTGTCAGTCTCACTCACACTCACACGCACAAATACACACCACAGGGGAGGTGTAAAGAGTCCATGCTTCACTGCAGCACTGCACTGCTTTTCAGTATGCACCCTGCAGTGCATGGTATGGCTGCAGGCCTGCCAGCTATTACACAGCTCTGTGTGTGTGTGTTAGTCCTTACTGTGGACTGTCCGTCCAAGAGGGAATTCGGGGGAGATGCAGTGTAAGAACATCCCCAGTGGACAGTCTCTCTCTCTCTCTCTCTCTCTCTCTCTCTCTCTCTCTCTCTCTCTCTCTCTCTCTCACACAGACAGAGAATGAGCTGTATGCCCAGTGGCTATACTACATGCCTGTTAGCTAGCCTAATATTATTGAGAGGCTCAAAGCACCCCGGTGTGCCAGGAATGACACCTAGTTGGTTTTCCTCAAACTAACACAACACTGTTTATTCATTTTTTTTTCCATCATCTCAATACAAACACATTTTGAAGTTACTGACAGAGTTGTTACGATGGTAAAATTACAATTACCACCTTGCAGTTGTATACCTCCGCCAACCAGCCAAGACGCAGGAAATCTGGTCACAATCTCTCCTTCATCCTTGAATCCACATGGACATTTGTGCCAAATTTGAAGAAGTTCTGTCCAGGCATTACTGAGATATCGTGTCCGTGAGAAAGGGAATGATGGACTGATGGACAGACAGACGGACAACCCAAAAACAATACGCTTCTAGCTCTGACTGTCGCCGGCGCATAGGCATGAATATACACTGATGCATGCATGAATAATTCCTCAACAAATGTAATTTCCTGATTCCAAACTTTCTCCAGTCATTCATTTCTTGAATTTTCCTCAAGAAATTGTTGCATCAAAAATGTGCTGTGAATTTAAGACGATTTCCCGAGTTATTTCAATAAAGTTTGGCACCACAAAAGGATGAGCTCTGTCAAAGCCCCGCATTTAGGAAGAGTCATTCTGAAACCAATTGTGCCAATTATGGCAGGAAGATTAACTTGTGCCAGTGGACAGAGGGGGAGAGCACACAGACCCGTTGTCAACAGACACATTTGGCCTGCTTAGATTAATTTAGCCTGTAGTCAGAAAATCCACAGAGACCACAACTGTGGAAGACAAAATCTGTCCAGGTTTTTAATCATGTAATAGTTCAACAATTTGCTATCACTGCCAAAAGGCCAACATGTGCATCTGTGCAGCACCTATGTACCTTTGTGAATTTATAATTACCCAGTGCCAATATCTGAGTGCAGTTTTTATGGGCTGTATCAAAGAGTGCAGACTATGTTCAACATACTGTTGTTACAATACGTCCATGAAGCTGTTGCCGTGTGTAACAAGGCCTGTTGTGAATGGATAAACCTTAAATCTTATCGCAGAAGCTTGTGCGTATTGTTTCATCCAGTGTCATATTTCTAATGACATGGGAATGAACCCCCATCAATAAAAATCACATTTCGTAAAATGACTTCTTGGCACAATTGGATTTCTCTACATTTTCTAGTTCTATGTACAGTATGATTTTATACTATACTTTCGTGATAAAACAAGTGAAATGTGTATCTGTGACATGCGAGAACATTCAGCACTAGCACAAGTAGGGAAGAGTCACAAAGTCTTATTATTACAATAAGTTGGTAATTATAATTGAGCACGTGTGTGTTTTATTGTTCATCTAATCCAACTATTACTATTTTCTAACGCGTCTAAATGCATGAAACATGATACAAACAGCATTTCCAATTATTTGTCCCAATTTATCGACCTGCTTTGCATTAAAGCAGAATTTCCATGTTCAGTTCCAAAAAGAAAATCCCATTCAAAATTCTTTCTCAACAGTATGTTGTCTGGCTCACTTCATATGTTTAGACAGGGACAGTTGTTTTTTGAACAATGATCTAATATCATTTTTATTCAATATTTATGTATTTTAGCTGCTTTTAACAAACATCGTTTCCCATAGACGGAGCTATCGTTTCTTTTTTTTTTTTCGCTCACAAAGTGATTGTTGTTTAATTTAGTTAAAATCACAAAGGTTTCCATTTCTTGTAGCAGCTGCTGTGGTGAATGGCAATTTAAAAATGGAACGTAAACCCCATGAACACCCAGGAAGTGAGAGGAGCAGAGGCTAGCTGAGAAACAACATCATAACTTCATCTCTCTATATTTTATTAACATTGTGTGGAGGGCGGCGCAGTGGTGCAGTGGTTAGCGTTCCAGACTCATTCAAGAGTCAGAGCAACGGAACTCTGAAACGAGCTGCCTGAAAAAAAATCAGGTCAGCACTGTCAGTGGCCTCTTTTAAATCTCTTCTTAAAAACGTACTTTTATCGTAGGGCTTTCCCCGATTTTACTTTATTTAACTTTTAAATTTTTGGTTTTATTGATTTTTACTGATCGCCCTCTTGTTGGTGACACTGCCTTTAGTCTATTTGCGCTTAGAGATTTTAATTTTATTTTAATTTTATCATTAATTTTTAATTAACTTAATTTTCAATTTAATTTCATAATCTTATTTATTATTAATTTTATTTTTCTGATTGGTTGTTTTAATTATGACCTGCATGTTTTATTTTTCTGCCTTGTGTAACGCACTTTATAACATGGCTTTAGATAAGTGCTCGATAAATAAAGATTATTACTATCATTATTATTACTATTATTAGCACTGTCGCCTCAAAGCGAGAAGGTTCTGGGTTGGAACCTGCCGGCCTCTCTGTGTGGAGTTTGCATGTTCTCCTCGTGCCTGTGTGGGTTTTCTGCGGGTGCTCCGGCTTCCTCCCACATTCCGAAGACATGCAGGTATAAGTTAATTGGCGACTCTAAATTGCCTGTAGGTGTGAATGTGAGTGTGAATGTTGGTTGTCTCTGTGTCAGCCCTGTGACAGACCGGCAACCTGTCCTAATGTCAGCTGGAATCGGACCTGCCCCCGCCACGATCCTCTAAGAATAAGCGGTATAGCTAATGAATGTGTGATAAAGTCATATTTATTACAGCCGCCATGTTCTTCATAAAAATGTATTTATTGCACATATTGCACATATTGTTCATCAAGAGGACTCTTGAAAATACTGCCACGCACATTCTGATGACCTGTGGCAAAAGTGAAATATGACCTTTCAAAAACACATTAATGAAAAAGACCTTGCCTAAAAATCACAACAGCAGCCCTGCACAACAGAGATTAGTCTCTGAATAATGTAAAAGCCAAGGTACACCGAATAGACAGGCTGAGAAGAAGTGCAAATGTGTCAGGATCCTCCATTAAACACGGCTTTCTGTCCCCAATATCGGAGCGCAGTATTCCATAATTTACATAATGCTGCATATTACATCAGTACAAACTAGAACAGGATCCATATATGTTTTATAAGTAGTGTTATCTTTATATTTTTTCAAAGCGCTGTGTGTGTCTCGAAGACAGGGTGCCAGAGATACCGTGCTCCTCTCCGCGGTGTTAGATAACTAACTAGATGTGGGTGCTACTGCTGGGCTGTTCTCCCTGTCCTTATTTCAGAGCAGGGCAGCCGTGTTTGAGTTGGCAGAGTGGGTGACAAGCCCTGGGACTGAGGAGAGGAGAGGAGAAGAGAGGAGAGGAGAGGAGAGGAGAGGAGAGGAGAGGAGAGTTTGCTTTGTGTGTACTTTCATGTGTGCTTTTGTGTGTTTGTGCGGGTGTGAGGGGACACCTCAGAGGTTGTCTGAGGAGGCAGTGGAGCGTGCTGAAAGGCTGCCATCACACAGCTGCCACACCAACTGGACACACACACACACACACACACACACACACACACACACACACACACACACACACACACACACACACACACACATATATATATACACAAAATCCCAAGAAGGCTGTGTTTATGTGCAGGCATGAGTGCACAACACCACGTACACACAGAAGCAGAAAGGTACACATAGCAAAGAGCAAACACAGGCGAGCGCATAGTCACTTGTCACATGCAAGTCACTTACTCAAACACACACACACACACACACACACACACACACACACACACACACACACACACACACACATAGACAAATGTGACTCACTGCTAATTCACACTTGCAAGCTTTCCACTTGCAACCACTTCACACTTGTCCACAGATGTGCACGCATGAGCACACACATGAACACACACACAAACACACGGTGCCCTTGGCTGCTGTCTGCATCTGTCTAGAACCTTGGATTGAAGAAAGCTAAAGAAAGCTACAGAGATTCATTCGGTTAATAGCTCCAGTGGACAAGTGAAACTATAGAAACCACAGACCTAATATTTACAACACAAACACCTATACACATCACCTGGGCTTTACATGTGCAGTTTGCTTTTTTTTACATTTCATTATTCGCTTGGCTTTTAGAGAAACTAACAGTTACATTCATTACAGATTCATCTTATTGCACTGTAAAGTATCAGAAAACAAAAAGCCCATTATAATTTCCCATAGTCCAAGATGACTTATCCAGATGATCCAAACAATTATTAAAACAGTTAAAACTAATTAACTAATTAAAACTAATTGAACACCTAGTTGTTTTCAGTTCTATATAAATTTTACCATATATCTTTGCACAATCTTTCTCATGTTTTTTGACATTTTCTTTCTATTCTCTCCTCATCTTTTTCTGTATTGTAATTATTATCATCATTATCATCATTATTATATTATCATTATCATTATTATTATTATTATAATTTCGTTACACAGCACAGAGCTACTCTAAATACAAAGGCAAGCGAATCCCTCAAGTACCTCATAAGGATAACAACACATGGACAGGAATCACTACTGTTTTTACAAACATTTATTTCATGTTTATCTCAACATGAATTTTGTCCCCACCACATATGATGAGTTTAACCATGCGTGTTATAAAAGTAGCTCAGATGTCGGTTTGTCAGCCCGGCTACATTTGGCTAAGCTAAATTAAACATGACATGAAGAGCTCATAACATAGCTGGTACAAAGGCTGCCCCCAGTGACTGAATTCAGTTTTAACTTTCATCATGGTTAGCATTGTTTTCATCATTATGAAAAGATCTTTGCATGTATGACACACAACAAGTTGAGTCTCTGGAGTAGGGATGTTCCTAATGACTAATTTCCACGTCGATTAAATGGAAATTTAAATTTAGACTGTTCAGTCTGGCCTCCTGGGGCCGGTTTCACAAAGATATTTCAGACCGGTCTGTCGTGTTTCTCCAGTCTTCATTTTGCTCACAGATGCATTTCATAAAATTATAGATTAATTCATTTCAAGCTAGAAAACATTAGACATCTTACCCCCAGGCTAACTCAGGCCTAAGACCAATGTCACCATGGTCAATGACACATGCGCTGACCAGTTGCACCCAACAATTCATTGTACCACAGTCCGGTTTAAGATAGTCAAGAACTGAACTGCTTTGTGCAACGGATGAATTTGAACATCTATCTGAATTATTTGTTGTATCTAAGCCATAGTCAAAGTCTACCTTTATGATTAAAGGTGGGGAAAAGCATAAAGTCACCCTGCATATAAGACAATTTTGATATTTTTGTTAAAGGCCACAGCATGGTGCTCCCTCTTCTGGCTGCAGGTGTCTCTTCAGATAATGATGGTGTGTTTTCAGTACACTCTGATGAGTCCCGCAGATGAGACTGTGGTCTCTGCTAACAAGCCCTGTGCTGCCGCCCCCTCCTTCCCTTTGTGCCCATGGCCAGATCAGCACTGTTGCATCTTTCAAAATAGCACAGCAGGAGGAGAATGGCCAAAACGGAGCGTGCAGGAACTCTTTAATTTATTATGTGGCTGACGGGGAGTGATATCAATGATTCAGCTATCTTATCTGGGCCTGTGATGCGCATCTTGTAAATATATTCCCTCACTCGCCATCTCTCTCTCTCTCTCTCTCTCTCTCCTTCACCAGGCACCCCTCTCAATCTCTTCGGCACTTTGCTGTTATCATGGCGATCAATAGTGAGGTGATTATTATTCCTCTGGCGGAGCCCACACATAGACACATGCTGACCTCACTCGTCACGTATCTCAGAAACACAGGGAACACAAACAACACACACACACACACACACACACACACACACACACACACACACACACACACACACACACACACACACAGCTAGAGGTTGTAAGGTGGACTGAAGATAACCTGCAGATACAAGGTTAATGCGTGATACTACAATGCTCCATGTCAGCCAGGAACATTAGCGTTCCACCGCCTCGCACTTTATCATGTGTTGAGGAGAGGCGCGCACACTTCATTAGATTCATGAAGAACCACAGGACTGCAAACACAATGTGTCATAACAAGACAAGGAAATTCACAGAGAGCCAGCCGGACTATTACCACAGAGATGGACACTTCTGGCTGTAGAATTCAGATCAGAATCCTAACAGTGTGCAGGTTTCTTCCCCCCTGAATTTAATTTTCCTACTTACATCTTGAAAAATGTTTCCATATAAATGATAACAATGCAGTGCTGATAGCAGTATTCTTAGAGAAAGACAAGAATTAAATGTGGTAAATAGAGGTATTGTCAAGGAGGTATCAATGAATTGCAATCCTAGGGGTCATAATTAGGGCTTGGTGCCATATATGTATATATATATATATATATATATATAGTATATAGTATACATATTCTTTTTTTTTTTGTTTTTTTATCTGTGCCAATATGATACTTGAGTTTTAGTGTCTCACACTGAGGAATGTAAATTTTTATGTAACGATATGAGCCACACTTTTCAAAAGCATCAGTGTTTAATAAGTGTTTAAAGACAATGCAGCTGCCAAAGGTCTTTACCTAGGTAAAACAGCCTTGATTTACCTTGATTAAATTACCAGAATTATCTATGATCTCACAGCGCTTCTGCTTCTGCATTAGCACTTTTAATTTGAAGAGCTTTCAAGGTGGTGCATTTACATGCTAACAATAGCTCGTCGACCCTACTGTAGCATGGCTAGTTCACTGCTGCTGAGTCCTACTTTTCAGTGCGGGAGAGAGATGCACTTACGGGAAGACAACTACCTGCCTTAAAATCATGCACATTACATTACGTCTTTTGCAAAGTCCAATAAAGCTGCAATATATGGGTCGCTGTTCGGTTTAATAGAATTCAAAGTATTCATGGTGTAAAGACATGTTACTATATTTTAGCACCAATAGTGGTATTTCAGGAAAGTTTGATGATTATCGTCATAATACCGTTTACTACAAATTTTAATGCAAATATGTCACTGGGGTTCATGTTGCATATGTGGTGTGATTCTGCCGGCAAAATAGGAGAAATGTGATTAAGCACTGAGGGTCTAAAGGATTCTGGCTCTATGTTGTTAATTAATCTTTGTTACTGTGTTTTTAATATAGTGCTTAATGCTTTTTTTACTTAATGGCATGACTTCTCAATTCACATCAGTAAAGACTGTTATGTTAATATGGAAAGTAGGAATTGGTTTTGGAGGGAAATCTTGCATAAGGATCAGAATGCAACAGATGTATCAGCCCCTCACAGTATTGAATTAATTCATTAAATTTTGGTCAGCACCAAAAAGTATTCAAGTACGATATCCAGCCCTCGTCATAATGAAACAACATGACTCAGTTAGATATCACTGAATACATAAGTCATTATTGAAATTGTATAATATGTAAATATCAGAGCTTTGCAGTGACTGGATATAAAGGGCTTTTTTTTATGTCTGCAATACATGTGCAAGCCTGATGTGGATTAGGCCAAAAGTTGTGCCAAAACTCATCTGTAATATTTTCATTCAGCTTGATGAGTCAAATTAAATGCATATTTCTGTGTACTGCAGAGAAATATCTTGTAATGACATATAAACACTCACTGAGAATTAAGCTCCGAGAGTTTAACTTACATGACTCTTACATGACTTTTTTCTGTCAGATTTAAATGTCGGCTGTTGGAAAACATCTGACTGGTGAAGATAGGTGCATGTGGAAATTAGCCACGTAAAAAAAGTGCCTTAATACTGAGTGGCAAAGCTTATAGAAAACATGTCACCTGTTGTTCTGTTTGAGTTTTCAATCCTCCATGTAACCAAAGTACTTTTACTTTTAAAAATGTCTTCCTGGCACTGGCTTAATGGCAGCCACAGTATTATTGAGCAGATGTGGTCTTATCAACAGGGGCATCTGTACCTCTTCAAATTTCCAGAAAAATTATCGATACTCTGAAACAGGAGAGGTCTTTAAAAAATTCAAACAATAAAATCTTAACGGGGACCTATTATGCTCATTTCCAGCTCTATATTTTTATCCTGGGACTTCACAAATGTAGCTTTGCATGATTCACAGTTCAAAAAAAAAACTCCTTATTTATCCCATACTGCCTGTTATGCAACCCCTCAGCTGAGCTTTTGACTAAAACAGGCAATATTAGCTCCGGGCTCTTTAAGGCCCCCCCCCCTCCCTAAAAGCCCACTTTCTTCTGATTGGCCAACTTCTTGAAGGCTGCTGTGGGGCAGGGTTGTGTTTGTAAGCACTTCTGAAAGCAAACTGTAAAATTACTAACATAACATAACTGATTGGAAATGGCAACAACCGGAATCCGATCTGGAACATGAGAGCGGACAGCACGAACACCCATAGCAACAAAGATTACAGCAAGACGTCTCTGTTCGGTAAATATTACGCCTATTATCTGTTTATTGTTTTGGCATGACAGTGAATTTAATCTTTCACTCACAATCTCTATATAAAAATGTTTCTATATGTTCCCTGTTAATAGGTATATGTGTGTGAAAAGCACTATGGTGCAGATTGAAATGTTTGCAGGAAATACCAAAGGTAACCCTGCTAGCAAAATGTTATTCTGAATGAGTCGACTGTATCGTACACCTGCACCATTGGTTATTTGTATTCTTGAGAACAGTAAATCCTAGAATACTATTCAAGTAGACTGTTTTTGTTAGCAGCAGATGAATATATAAAGAAATCTGTGACGAGCCGACGTCAGCTCGTCTGGAAAGTGGAAACAGTTTGGAAATCTAATGTTCAGAGCAGTCACAGGGACTACTTTTAAATATATCTACTTTCTTACTTGAAACGTTGGCCACGTTTAATATCCGACATTGTAACATTATATATGAGAGAAACTAAGGAAAAGCAATAGGTCAAATTTAAATCTTGGTCATTTAAATTATCAATACCAGGATTTGCACAAAAGGCAGAGATCTGAAAAAAGAAACCGTATGTATGCAGAATGTATTGTATTTCAGACCAGCCGCAGCCGGCGGAGCTCACCTCATAGTGCGAAGGTCCCAGCCTCGTATGGCGGTGTCATTCGCTGTGGCGAGCTGACTGCAGTTGTGGTGGGGGCTCCACTTGCCCGAGGTGAACTTCAGCTGACCTTTGCCCTCCAGCGTGGCAGTGCTGGAGACCTGCAGCAAACACAGCAGCACCGTCATTAACATCTCTGAGCAGGGACGTGAATCTCA
Source organism: Seriola dumerili (assembly GCF_002260705.1). Taxonomy (NCBI): domain Eukaryota; kingdom Metazoa; phylum Chordata; class Actinopteri; order Carangiformes; family Carangidae; genus Seriola; species Seriola dumerili. The sequence goes on from NW_019174404.1 coordinate 20,950,926, forward strand.
TCCGAATGACTGTGACTACTTCCGCCGGCACTGTGCGTTCAATCAGCATAACGAGGCATCGTTAGGCGTCATTTTCTCTACAGGCCACACTCAAGTCTACATTCATTCACTATGAGTCTGTAGGAATATTTTGGGCATCACTGGCAAACCAACTGCCTGCAGATTAACATCGTGCTGAAACACGGACGCACTCACTAACATATCTTACGTGCATATACAGCGCCATTAATGTCTCCCTCAAAATGTGACTTGGTCTGATTCAGTCTTTGTTTTAAGACTCAAAACTAATTTAAAGCTGCACTAATCAATATCTTTTACACTAACATCATCAGCTTTTTGGATCAAATGACGATGATGTGATGTAAAAGGCGCCACTCAGTGTAACTAGGGATGGGTACCAAATCCCAGTATTACAGGGCCCTAGGGCTAAATATTTAAAGACTGTAGTATCGATAGGCTCGGTTCTGCTCTGTGTCCTGGGGAAATTAAGAAAATAGATTTCCTGCTTATGATTTCTACATAAAAGTCCTTGTTTCTGATTAAGACATTCGTCCTTGATGCATTTTCACTGTTCCCAACACAGAAGTTCATCTGCATCTTTCTCTCTGAACCTGTGTGTGTGTGTGTGAAGGTCAGGGGCAGGGGGGCAGCTGTGTCACACGCTGCAGCACTGTGCAACACACGCACACACACACACACACACGCACGCCCGCACACACACGCACGCATACGCGCGCACACACACGCGCACACAGACACACACACACAGACACACACAGACACACACACAGACACACACAGACACACACACAGACACACACAGACACACACACAGACACACACAGACACACACACAGACACACACAGACACACACACACACACACACACTTAGTGACAATGGAGAGAAATAACCTTTCAAAAGTGTGCTTCAGTCTTTTGCATGTGAGGGCAGAAACACGAGATCTCTGGAAACACCTAGTGAATGTCCGTCAAAGTTTACAGGGCAATCATTATGTATTACATTTGTGCATTTAGTGATTTGTTCAAAACAATGCTGTTGACGTTTTCTACCCAAGACTGTTAATTACGTACATGTGATAAAATAAAGCAATGTTAATACTGTTTTTAATTCTGCTCTTTAATTTTTTTTCTCAAATAATAAAAAGTACAGATAAGAGTACCATTAAAGTACTGGATCAATAAGTGTTATAGATAAAAGTAGTAGTACCATTAAAATCTTAACCATACCCATCCCTAATTGTGACTAATGCATACATGAGTACTGTTGCCAAACTCTGCAGTTCCCAGACTCTCTGCACAGCTTTTTAGCTTCTTTTAGCTCATCGACCCTTTAATCAGCAGCCGGCAGCTGTTTTCAGCTAAAAGTTCTGGTAAACCTACCGCACCCAACCTGTGCAGCAACGAACAGCAAACAGAAAAAGTAAGCAACTATATAATGAACATTAACCTGATAATCCGACTAAGTGTCTGAACCAACTTGTACAGCTACATCAGACTCATGCATGCTTGTTGCCGTTTTTCTATCGCTATTGGTTATCAAAGCCTCAGACACTTTCCACGTCCGCAGACAGCTGCAGACGTCACGTGGATTTGTACGTAGAACCATTCATACTAGAGAGGAAGATGATATTCCTGCTAACAAGGGCTGCACGACATGGACAATATTTTATATCTTGATATTTCTGCCAAATATCAAGTGGTCTAGCTATGGTCTAATGGCTAGTTATTAAATATTTATAATAGCATTTTTAAATGATTATATAAAGATCATTTGTAATAGCAGGTAGACAGAATAGCAGGTGAACACAGTGGAGCACAGAGAAGATAAAGAGCAGCATATTTTTGTGGAGAGGAAAGATGGGGAGCATGCAGTGATAGGACAGAATAATAAAGTAACATTAAATTCCATGTTTAAAAAAATGAAATTTGATTGAAAATGCAAGGACACCACCATCACCATTGGTTGTATTCATATTTTCTACAGAATCTGCAATTAACATGAAGCTTTAAATAAAGACTGAATGCTTAAACAAACAAACAAACGAATGCATCCCTCTCTCCTGCCTGCAGTACGCTCTAAACTATGGATGTTCTCATTTCACTGCCTAAGAGCATGTAAGTTTTTTCTGACTAGACCTATGCAGCAAGAACCCCGCCCCCCAGTGAGGAGACTGGGAGGCAACAGGATGCACCTGTGTGCTGCATAACCTGCTGCTCAGTCGGCAGACCCCACTGACCCCTGGCTCTCCCTGGTCCCACGGTAGGAATCTATACACTCGATCGCTCAGATCTGATGTATAGATCTGTGCATAGATCGACACTCTCGATCGCTCACAGTTACGTACGGCTCAAGTGTGGAGTCAAAGATGAGCCCCCTCAGAGGGTTGTACTGATGAGCGGTGAGAGGTGAATCAAACCAGCTCGTTTAGGCTGGTTGAGGCGCATTTAAATGTATTGTAATGTCTGTGGTATTTCAAGAGAAAAACATTTAACTGACAAAATGTCACTGGGTACAAAAATTAGGGCAGTTTAGCTGAAAGGCAGTCAGGTTAAATTGTAACATTTAAGGCTTTTCAAACAAGATGACATGCTTGTCATTGGATATTTATCACACCTGCTACATATATTTCACAGGGCAACAATAAAGGTGAAATTAATCAAAGTCAAAACACTTCAAGGACTTTGAATTATAAAGCATATCACTTCATCAGGCTACTTTAAAATTGGAATCCAATTAATTCATCCGGCTGGATATGGAAATTACTATCTGTCCCTTATATGATGCATCTAACAATTCTAAAAAGCAGCATCACACTGCTCCATTTTTCTCTGCTCCCCGACTATCTTTGGGTTTTTATCCTGATCTCTCTCCTTCTCTCATTTCTCTCCCTCTCCCTCTCTCTCTCCCTCTCTCTCCCATCTCTGACTGTTGGAGCAGAGATCATCGATCGCCCCGTCACCGCACAGCTCCCTGGTACACTCTCATTATTTTAGCTAGAGAAGACAGAGGGAGAGCAAGCAAGAGAGAGACAGGCCAACAGAGCAGAAAGGAGGGAGGGAGTGTGAGGAAGAATAACTGAGAGGATAAAAGAAGGGAGAACAAAGAAGAAGAAGAAGAAGAAGAAGGAGAAGAGAAAAAAGGAAAGGAGTAGAAATAAAGGAGCTGAGAAAAGGTGGCAGAGGATGGAGGACTGATAAAATCAGACAAGAAGAGAAGCAGGTTTCCTTTTTGGCCTTGATGTTAAATTCCATGACTTTTCCATGAATGATCATGACTAAATCAGACTGCCTCCGTTAATTAAAAATATTATTTCAAAAACGTTTTTAATGGTGGGTAAGGGTTAGTGAGCATACCAACCAGAAGACGGACGTGTTGAAACTCATAACATTAAAGACAGACGGAAATGGCTCTTAGAGCATCTTCAGAACAGTGATATATACTTCCTTTTAATTGTGCATGATAGCAGCTTTTTGGGAGCATTGGTTGTAAGTGTGGGTCAGACATGAATGAAAGGTATGATGGGGGCAGTATTACCACAAGTGTCTGCTGAGAGTTTCATTCAAATCTTTGACCCAAGATAGGTACAGTTTTACATGGTGGTTGCCCCAAATCACTTTTGATTTGATATATTTATGCATATGCCCTTGAGATTAAGATGGGTCTATAAAATATTTTAACATTTTCTAGGAAGAGAAAGGAGAAAGGACATTCATATAACTAGAATCTCCTCCTTGTGTTGTATCCCTCCATCAACCAGCCAAGTTGTAGGAAATATGCTCACAATCTCCCCTTCTGTTTCTGAGTTACTGCATTGAATAATGGCCAGAGGTGTTTTTACAGAACATTATGATGTCACAGTGAAGTTGAACCTTTGACCATTTGGATAGAAAATGTCATCACTTCATTTTATCCTTATAGACATTTGAATTATTGTTCCATAATTAGTGAATTAATTTGTGAGTTATGGCAAAAACCTGCTTTGTGAGATCACTGGGACCTTGACCTTTGACCTTTAACCACCAAACTCTAATCAGTTCATCCTTCAGTCCAAGTGAATGTTTGTGCCAAATTTGAAGTAGTTCTGTGAAGGCCTTACTGAGATATTGTGTCCACGAGAACGGGATGGATGGACGGACAACCTGAAATCGGCTCTGGCTGTCGCCGGCACGGAGGCATAAAAATACTTAAAAGTGGTTTTCGACATACTATCTGGCACATACCAAGAGTCCGTGGACCACAAGTGGTCTGACAGTTGTTAAAATATCATGTTTTAAATTGTGACCACAAAGCCTCGTAACAAGTAGTATACATGTGTTGTTTTCAATATTAACTCAACTCTTATGTAATTACAAACATTTGAATTGGCTGTTTTGCAGTGTTTTTGGACTTCAATGTAACCGACTGTTCTGCGACACTGTCTACTCACATAGCTACACCAGTTTATATTTTACGTTTCACAATTTATGTCAAAAGTGATCAGCGTGACATTTGGAAGGAAATGTGGATGAATCTTATGGTTCGCCTGCCCTGGGATTGTGATAAATTTCAAATTTCAGTTATCAGCCTATTAACTATCAAACACAGACAACGGACGAGATCATGGACTGGTTGCTTCAGCCCGAGTTAAAAAGAAAATCAAATGAAACCTCAGACACAAAGGACACAACAGGTAAGGTGCAATACAACACAATAGTAATTATGTAGTAGGCCCTCTCAGGGGAGTTAGGTGATCTGTGAGTTTTATTTTAACGGTTAAAGTCCTTGGTCTGAAAAAGTTTGAGAAAAACTGACCAAGAGACATAAGAACAATTAACACAGGACAAGATTGAGGAAATGCTTTTTGTTATTTCACTGTCTTCAATATTTTTCAAGCCAAACCTGAGTTTCCATTTTCGCTGGGCTTCAACTTCCCTTACTTTCCCTAAAGAGAACAGAAGCTCAGAAAGCTCCGTGATCAGTGGGAGGCCTGGAGCAGGAGTCGCCCTCTCTGCAGATACACTAATGGTGCGACAGAAAAGCCTGAGCTTCGTGCATCCCAGGTTCCCAGCTTTATTAGTGCACTAACCAAATTAGGGGCCCTAACAAGGCAGCACACACCACACTAGGGGATGCATTCATTTAGGATGCAAGCGGCACTAATGCAAAGCTATCTGTCAAATCGCCATGCATTTCTGCTTTCTCTAGACTCTGGAAGAGAGAGGGGTGTGTGTGTGTGTGTGTGTGTGAGCAGATGTGCAGGACAGGGTGTGTGGGTGTGCCGTGAGCCAGCAGAGATGTTCCACCAGCGATTCTAATTGATGAGCCATGCATATGGAGACACACACACATAAATACACAAATCTTACTTCAAACAATGCACACTGGTACGCTTATGCACATGATCCTCTCTTATATATGCAAACACAAACTCATGCAAACACCCACACGGAACACACACACACACACACACACAGAAATCTAGGCCAGGCCCTTGAGAGATAGACACATCCACACTGCAGCTGGACAAGGCCTGAGATGAACACATCATCTCTGACAGATAGAGGGAATGGGAGAGAGGAGAGTGGGATGAAAGGAGGGAGAAGGGAGGAGGGAAGGAGGGAGGGAAGGAGATTAGCATTCTCATCAGCACTGGAGGAATTTGTCTTGGCTGCCAAATTCTTTCTCCTCTTTTTCATTCCCTTCCTCCTCATCAAGCCCACTCTCTCTCCTTATCCATATCTCCCCCTTTCTCTCTCCTAATCTCCATCTTTCCAATCAGCAGGGTCCCTCATTGCTCCCTCAGTCTCTGTCATCCCTCCATCTTCCCTTTCTCATTATATTACTTTCCTGTGCATTACTTTCCTCCTCTCTCCTTCTCCCTCAATATAGGACTTAATAGGTTGTCCACTGTCTGCGTCAAAGGATAGGATCAACAATCCACTCGCCTCCTAGGTCCTACTTGCCCTCACACTGGGGTCACTGTACAGGCCGGACACACACACACACACACACACACACACACACACACACACACACACACACACCTGTGCTCTATATGTTGTTGAGTTGCGTTCTTACATTATCCCCAATGTTTCTATCAATACTCAAACCAGAGAAATCTGTGATTTTAATCATGGTAATGGTACACTATAATTCGCCTGTACATTACATCATATCCTCTATGATCACGTGTCACATACACTTTTTACACCTTGGTGGTTTTCAGCTCTATATTTGAACCAGATGAAGGATTTTAGTCGTCGGACGTCTGGATCTGAAGTTACCAGAGAAACAAGCTGAGGAAATGTTAGACAGCTCAGCTCCCAGCTGCTGGAGACGTCCTGTCCTGTGTCACTGAAGAGCGTCGCTGAATCTCTGCATTTTAAAGTGAAACTGCTTTCTTCAGTGTTTCTACTGGTTTTAATCTCCTGGTGTGTTTGTTATGGAGAGGAGGAAACCTCTGTGGATAATTCAGCTGCTGGTAAAAACCTGCTGAACGTCTGCTTCATAAGTTATCAGAGAAACAATCAGAACAAAGAGTCTCTGTCCTCCGTACAGCGTCCCTCAAACACTGACTTTAAATGTCAAACTGCTTTATTCAGTGTTTCTAACGGTCATGATAACCAGGTCTGTTTGATTTCCTGAACCACTGAAGGAATCCAAACCGGGAGGAGCTTAGTGTGTTAAAAACAACAACTCCCATGATCCCACACTATTTCATCACATCACCCAATGCCATCTTTTGTTATTGTTTTGATTGATTATTTTGGGTAATTTAACACTGTTCGACCTTTTCCAGCGAAGGTTTAAATTGCCAACCAGGTGAGATTTGTTTCTAGCAGCACTGCCATATTTAGCTTGTCGTACAGGATGCTATGTTCTAGTGTCAACGTATCAGTGCAGTCGGCCATATTCCTGGCCAGCTGAAGAATGTGATGCTCTGACTAAATGTAAAAAACTAATTTCAGAAGTGGTACAGTTGTATATGAACCCAGTGCACAGTCAGAGCTAGACACATGTTACTCTGTGTGGCAGAGAATCACAACAAAGGCACAACTGCACGCACACAGTTGGTGTCTGTACAGTTTGAGCATTGGCTGGTTGCAGTAAATAAAACACAGACTGTCATAGGAAGAGTCCTGACTGTTCCAAACTTCTTCCATTTCAGAATGATGGAGGCCACCGTGCTCCTTCGATGCAGCAGAAATATTTTGTAGCCTCGACACAATCCTGTCTCTGAGCTGTGGAGGCAGTTCCTTCGGCCACATGGCTTGGTTTTTGCTATGATATGTATGATTGTCAGCTGTGAGACCTCATATAGACAGGTGTGTGCCTTTCCAGATCATGTCCAATCAATTGATGCACATGGTCAGCAACAATACTCAGATAAGCTGTGACAAACAAACAATGATTGATTGGTGTTAAGGGGAACAAAGTGTGCCAAGAAAACATCACACCACCACCTCCAGCCAGGACTGTTGACCAATGGCAAATTGGGTCCATTTATTCATGCTGTTGACGTCCAAACTCAGACCCTCCCACCTCTGCAAAAAATCGACGCCAGGCTGCGTTGTTGGTGAGCCTGTGTCCGCTGCAGCCTCAGATCTCTGTTCTTAGCTGACAGGAGTGGAACCCGACATGATCTTCTGCTGTTGTAGCCCGTCTGCCTTACGGTTGCAGGTGTTGGTCATTCTGAGATGCTTACATGCTCACCAGAGTTGTAAAGACAGTTGGTGCAGCATCCTACTGTAATTTATTACGATGAAATCTACTGTATGTTAAGATGGTTTTATGTTTCTATTCATTGTATAACTTTACTTATGATGTGTACTGGTTGTGTTGTTGACTAATGTTGCAAACCAAATTGCCCCTTGGGGACAATAAAGACTTTCTAATCTAACCTAATCATCAACAAAGCCTTCCCGTCCACAGAACTGCCACTCTGGATGTTTTCAGTTTTTCGCACCACTCTGAGTAAAAAACTCAGTGACTGTTGTGCGTGATAATCCCATGAGATCAGCAGTTTCATAAATACTTAACCCAGCCAGTCTGGCACCAACAGTCATGCCACAGTCAAAGTCACTGAGAGCACATTCTGATGTTTGACGTGAACATGAACTGGATCTGACCTGTATCTGCATGACACACTGCCCTGCTGCTACATGACTGGCTGATTGGATAATAGCATCGATAAGCAGGTGTACAGGTGTTCCTAATAAATTGCTAGGTGAGTGTCTATGAATCAAGGGGCAACCTCCGGGGCTGAAACATGAAGCCAACACTGAAGAACCAAAAACTGCAGTTCTGCTGATGACCACTAGAGTCTGGCTCCAACAGTGAGTCAATCCCCACAGACTCCCATGTTAAAATGTCCAAGCCTGATGTTTACAGCCTGGTACAAAAACAGTTTTGGTCTCTAGAGCTAATTTCCTCCTTCATGACAACTGTTTATATAACTCGTCTGTTTACATTTTATTAAGGATTAAAGTTATGTAGAATTGAGGGCATGGCCTCTTTGAGTGACAGGTGGGTGAGCGTATGCTTGCCACAAACCGACATGCACTTAAGTCTCAGCTCCACTCATGCCCCTCCTCTTTGCCCATTTTTTGATTAGCAGGGAGTTAGGGGTGGAGTCAGGAGCTGCCAAGATGGCTATGGTGGAGCAGCTCACTCTGAGCTTCAAAACTGCTCTTCAGAAACCTGTGGGTGACGTCACAGAGGCTATGTCCATCTTTATTTACAGTCTATGGTATGAATCAATGAACAAACAATCGATCAAATTATCATTATTGAGGTCAATTCCAGTATAGCACACCAATTAAAATTGCAAATAACTTCAGACATCTAGAACGGGTTATCTCCAATCACCTCAGTGTGAATATGACAGGACAGTAACATTGTAAAGATTCACGAAGGTTAAATTCATGAACGTACGTAGAAATTATGTAAAATATGCATCCCACTGAGGGATTCTTTGGGATGCACAACATATACAGTAGTTTATATATAGCCAGATTGGTACGGTCCGTGTGCATGCAGTAATAAATTAATGAACACATTTTAAAGCAGTTACAAAACTTTTCTCTAACGCAGTTTGCCAACAGAGCTGGAAACTGTCAACATACAACACAGATGGAACAATGCTAGCTTGAAGCTAACATCCATATACAATAGGAACAAACGCTGGCTAAAGACCATGTTCTGAAGGAAAAGGAATGAACATGGCAGACTTTTCAGTCGTCCTGGAACATGACAAACCACAGAAATCCGATATTTACATCGCATCATTTCTCCAGCTGCCTGACTGTGATAAGTACAGACAACAGAGAGCTCCATCCAGACTCCATGGCCTTGGCTTTTTCTTTCTCACTCACTCACTCACTCACTCACTCACTCACTCACTCACTCACTCACTCACTCACTCACTCACTCACTCAGAAGAGAAGCTGTCTGCTTTCCCATTCTATTTACCCTCTGTAGTAAGGTTGATCAATTATCAAGATCGTAATTTTGCCAAGTGCAATGTTCAAATCGTGGGAGATTCTTCTTTTATTTTTGAGAAAGGTAAAATGTATCACAACAGAAATTAAGCATTATGGTGCTACAGAGACGCCTACAGAGAGAAATAATCGCAACATGATTTTTTTTCCCCTTAATGTTAAGCCCTACTCTTTATTGTAGGAACCTGCAGGAACCCTCATCAACAGTTACTAAAGATGTGTACATTTCATTTCTATTTGTTGTAAATCACCTGCAGATTATTTTTGAGACATTTTTGAGAGATCTATTTCAAAGCCAGTGACTAAAACAAAAATCTAAGGTTGGTTCATCACCTGTTTTTGCTTTATGGCTTTGATTATGATAAGATTATGATAATCAATTGACAGTATCAGTTCAAAATAGTAAACATCAATGAAAACAATGCTTTATCTAAATGTTTCCTAGATATGATTTATGGATCTATGGATTTATGCCACCCACGTCTTTATTATAGTGCATTTTGTAGATAAATTGTAACTTTATCACAAAAAACAAAAGACTTCCATTGTTAAATGTGATCCAGCAGAGATAGATTGCAAACATTATCATATAGTTCATCTATATTGTTTGTAATTTAGATAAAGATAATATATGTAAAGGAGTTTTTAGTATAAATGTGTATTTCTGAGTTGCTTTTAAAATCCCAATAATCTCCCAGGACAGTTTGACCCGAACAGTACCAAAAAGTGAACATAATACAAGGGTTAAATCACCTGAAATAAAACTGATCATTGTGATTTGAACCTTGACTGATGTGAACGTGAATAAGAATCAGTCAATAATCGATCGAGTACATCTGCAGCCAACACACATTGACAGAGCAAGAGATTGGTAGACAGCAAGGCAAGTATGTAATGCATTAATCCAAACAACATCCAAACTAGAGATTTTTCAAAAGGTGAGATTACTGAGTTCAAACGGACACACGTGCACGCACACACACACACACACACACACACCCTTCAGGTGTGTGGCCTGGCTGCCCTTTATGTGAATCTCTCAACGAACACATGAATTACTAATGACCAATCCATATTCTTCATCGCTCATGGCTTCTAATGGACCAACACACACACACCCATGAAACCATGGGCTGACACACCACTCTATTACTTCTTCCTCACACACATGCACACCTGACACACACCATTATCTTGAGTCTTTGAATGCATAATGGGCATTTTAATTGCAAAGCTGGCGGGTTGGAGACAGGGAATTTACAGTGAAGAGCCTCTTCACCTTGCATTAGGAAGGACACGACTACAAGTGAACTGACCAAAAGTACTTACACACAATTCAGTTACAGGTGATACATTCATTTTTAGGCAATCAAAGGCCATTACCGTGTATTTCTGATGTAGTGAAAAATCTGTTGTGTTCCTCCCTTTCCTGATTCTACATTACAATGCCCATGTGTGCAAAGTCAGGTCCATAAAGACATTTTATATCCCCCATAACACCTGTTGGATGAAGTGGAACCAGGGCTGCTCGACTATGGCAAAAATCATAATCGCGATTATTTTGATCAATATTGAGATCACAATTATTCAGCACGATTTCTCATTGACTGAAAAAAACAGGAAAAAAAAAAAGATTTCAAAACAAAAAGCGCTGTGTCTATGTAGTTATTCCCGTTATACAAAATATAAGTTAAAGATATCTGAGCATGATACCCCCCCATACACACACCACCACCACCGACCTGAAACTGAATTTCTAAACGACAGTTCAGATGATGCTCTGTCCATTTCAGACATCCAGAACAATCAGCTGGATAAAGGTCAGTTTCATCATTAACCCATGTTGGTATAATGTAGTTAACTCTGTGTGTGTGAGCTCCAGGCTGCAGCGTATGGAACACACCTGACGCAACGACGGATGAGCTACGAGCTAGTTGGTAGAAAACTGTACATTTCTCCGTCTAGACAAACTTTCACCGAAGTCGCTCGTGTTTCCTTGCATGAAAAAGCCTGAACCACACTTCAAAACTTTTAGTTGTCTCCATTGTCACTAAGTGCAGGGTCTACATGTGTGTGTGTGTGTGTGTGTGTGTGTGTGTGTGTGTGTGTGTGCTGCACGGTGCTCCAAGGTGTGTGAGAGCACTGCCCCACCCCTCACACACAGGGTCAGAGAGAGAGAGAGAGAGATGCAGATGAACTCATGTGCAGGGAAAAGCAAAAAATGCATCACAGACGAAGGTCTTCATTAGAAACAGAGTCGGTGAATGTGAAAGAGAACGTTTATGTTGCAACAACAAATACGAAATCTATTTTCAGTACTGAGAGCGTACGCAGACAATATTCGTTTTCTCTCGATTATCTTGTTTCTATAATTGTTGGAGAAAAAATTGTAGTCGAAAATAAAATTCCATTAATTGTACAGCCCTAAGTGGAACCCCAGCTGTGAGCCAGGCCTGATCACCCAACATCAGTGCCCGACCTCACTAAAGCTGTAGTGACTGAATGGGAGCAAATCCCTTCAGCCAGGATTCAAAATCTTGCATAAAGCCTATCCAAAAGAGTGGAGGAGAGTGTTATCAAGCCTTTTTCAACCAAGCAGGTCCAGGATCTATGTCACCAGAGGAACTAAACTTAAACACAGGGACTAAACTGGGAACTACAAAGTCCCTCTTGTGTATTCCTGAGTCACCACTGCATCTGAAGAACAATGAGAGATTTAAAAACAGAAGAGAAAGTTTGATTTTTCTCCTTCACTTGCTCCCTCTTTCTCTGCTTTCATTTTGTTAGCACACTCTCTCTCTATCTCACCTTTTTCAAACTAGTTGGGAAATTGACGACACGACAAGAAATGTATGTCCCTCAACTTCTCCCTCATAGCGTTCAACCCTGCAAATTCCAACCCGATAGTTCCTGAACCATCTGAAAGTGACTCTGACTCAGGTTTTTTTTTTTTTGTCACTAAAAACTATTATCCAGGAACTAAGTTCAGTCCCTGGTTACTCTGATCAAAACGCAGGTAAATCTCCTTAGTTCCTTAAAAGGTTCTTGGTGTGCTGGCAGTTCCTCGTTGGAAATGACTAATAGCAGTAATGAACATAGAACATATAATGGGGTGCTCAACTACTACATTTGGGTATAACATTATAATGTTCCAGGGACCTTTCATTTGAAACTCCATGTAAAACACTGGCAACACTACTGAACTGTGACAACAGATACAGTGACTTATTAAAGCAATCACCGATCACGCCGGCATGATCGAATCAACGGTCAAAATAGCCCTTAGACTACTAAGAGTTAAATAAGACGATCGCTATCACGGTGGGAGAAACCTGACCAGACTGGGTGTTTATGTTTGTGTGTGTGCGTGCATGTGTGTGTTTGTGTGTGTGTGTGTGTGTGTTTGTGTGTGTGTAAGAGAGAGACAGAATGAATAGTGGACAGTCTGCTGTTGTAGCAGAGAAAAGATGTTCTCGTCTGATTACACTGTGACGATATGGTGGTTATCAAATAATGAGTTAGCTACTGTGTGATATGGTGTGAGTGCGCATGTATGTACTTGTGATTGGTGTGTGTATGTGTGTGTGTGTGTGTGTGTGTGTGTGTGTGTCTTACCACGGCCTGTGTGGAGCTCTCCTGCAGGTCCCATAGTAGTGCATGGTTATCAGCCAATGAAATCACACGCTTGCCGTCCCCCATGGGCTCCCAAAGCACACTGTAAATATACACACACACACACACACACACACACACACACACACACACACACACACACACACACACACACACACACACACACAGAGTCAATTAGAATCCAGATGTTGGTCAAGCATGCATACAAGCTAATCCCCACATGATGCAGATGTAGGGGAGTGGAGCTCGTTGGTCAGATTTTCACATGCCTGCTAAATACAGCACAGTTTATTTACAGATTTCAAACACGTGTATGCATTTCCAGATCATGTTTGTAGATGTAGAGATGCGTAGATATTTATACACATATGTATATCTCGCATGTACAGTCTCAAAAAGGGAATTACAACAATTATAAAAAGGTTTCACTTTTTACAGGGTAAAAGGTTGAGGCTGGTATTCTTCCATGCTACTGTTATGAAAATATTATCATCAAATTCCATTAAAGAACCAAAGGTCTGTGTCTCAATACTCCCTACCTTGTCTGAGGCTCAGTAATTTCTAAATCTGTGGTACCCAGCATATTGTACATCAACGTTTTACGTTAAGTTGTAATTTTACAAGAAAAAAAGTCATAATATAATGAGAATAACGTGGTGTTTTTAGGTTGCGTGTTTTAGAGGGAAATATCAGAAGCTTTAAAATGAGGAACGTGGAACATCCTGTGAAATTCTACTTCAGCAGAGGTTTCACTAAGAAGGAGATACTTCATCTTTTGGCTCATCATCATCATCATCATGATATTGAAAAGATTGTGAAGAAACTGAGTCTATTCTATTGTTAGACAGACAAACAGCAGCTGCCAGAAGCAGCTCAGGCTGACACTGACTGTCCTTTCATCTGTTTTATTAAATGTTGTAACATTCCTAAAAATTGCATTTTTCTCTCTAAAGATTTTACATTTTTTAATTCTTGTAATATTATGATTTTACTTTCGTAATATTCTGACTTTTTTCTTGAAATATGCCGACTTTATTCTTGTAATATTACAACTTTATTTTCATGATATTGTGACTTTTTTTCTCAAAATATTATGATTTTATTCTCTAATTTATGACTTTATTCATGAAATTTCAGGTTTCTTTTTCATCAATGTGGCCCTAATACTCGACTTTTGTTTCATTAATTAAAAATAAATAAACTCATAAACCATGTTCATGACAATGAAGGAACATGTGGTTCATTCACGCGTCATTGGTAAACAATGGAGCTCCATGGCGCACAAGAATAACACATCAAGGCTTTGGATACAGACACAATACTTGCAAGTATGTAAGACGCATTCATTGTTGGCTTCAGTTTTTTCATAAGATTTGTCGACAATTATCGAACAAGACTGAGAGTCTACAGGCTTGGGAGCAGCTCTGTGAGGCAATGCTAGGGCACAACAGTGCTTTCAACTAAATGCTAACATCAGCATGCTAATATGCTCACAATGACAATACAAATGTGCTGATGATAATCGGGTTTTATGTTTACCACGTTCACCATCTCAGTTTAGTGTGTTAGCGTGCTAGCATTTGCTAATTAGGACTAAATACAAAGTAAAGCTGAGTAGGACGCAAATGTCATTTGTTTTTTTTTTTGTTTTTTTACAGTTTTTTCTAGCTTGCCATAGTAGCTCTAAATATGACTTATTAACACACTGTATAACCATGTATCTCATTAGTTTAACCCATACATAAAGAGAAATGTAAAAATGACAATTTGTGGATTCTCAGCGATTTATGTCCTGGAACTTTTTCTTAGGGAACAAATACTGGGTGTAGTGACTGTGCAGAGCTCCTTTTCAGAGTGAGGCAACCAGATTTGGTATCATCACACTTGTACAGCAACCAAACCCAAACCCTGTGCTCACCGACTGTATCTAGATATCTGTGCTATACCCACATATGCTGCACAAAAGTACTGGGGTATTGATCTTCTCATCTCAATCTAGGAAAGAAAGTCAATAAGCATATTTACCAAAATGTTTTACTATTACTGTAAGATGACATATCAGATTTTTCTATATTTCTAAATCTCCGCCCGGTTCTCCTAAATTTCTAATTTTGTGTGGTTCCAAATACATTTTGTTGGTTACTATTCAGTCCTTTCACATTTAGCGAGTTTATGTAACCAAGACTCAGGAGCCAGTGTCATCAGCAGCCACAGGAGGCTGTTCGGTTGTGTGTGCAGTAAGCCATGTTGCCTGATTTCAGGATAATAAAGACACTAAAAAAAAAAAGTATGACATTGCAGAGAGCAGGTTTGATTCTCGCAAATTAGTCTGCAGCGTCATTACTTTGCCAAGAAATTGACGATAGCATACAACTGAGCACTTACTGGCAAATGTTGCAGCCCAATTCTGTCAATCTAGTGTTCAAACACAGCTGTGGGATACAGGGTTGCCTCACTGGTGTTAAAGAAGTGGTAGCTTTAACTGCATACTTAGCTTTGATTCCACACTACATACTATTTTCTGCAGAGTATTGATTCAGCGCTGCATGCTTCTTAGAGATGTAATTCTCCACTTTGCTCTACCTTAAGTATGTATTCTGAGCGCCAACCTTAGGGACCTAACCATACCTGACATGTTGGAGCCTAAACTCTTGCTTTATGAGTCCCTTGGTGTTGATTGGATCACTTGTATGCTTCTGTTTGTTCTTAGTTTGGATAGATTTAGCAGCTAAATGTAGGCACATACACAACTACATGGTACACAACCCAAGTGAGAAAGCAGTGCTTTTAACTCTGAGTTCTGTTGACTTTAAAAGCAATATGTCAGTGCAGTCAGAGACCCAGCAATAAGCTAAACACAACCTTGGCCTGGAAAAGCTGCTATATGCTTGTTAAGGTTTTGATTTGGTGTGACTTTTCTGCTCAAGGAAAAAAAAAAAAAACTGTGTCTAATCTGGGTTAAAGGATGTAAAATGTCAGGGAGGTGCAGACGTGGTCTGGCTGAAGGATGGGATGTCTGAGGCTGTCACAGCTCCGAAGCTGCTGTCATTAGAGGTTTACAAAATGATGCTATTTATTTAAAGAGTTCATCAATTAGACAACTCCATTTCCTTGGACTCATTTGTCAATTTGAAGCGGCAGCAACAATGCCAGTGTTTGAGAGAGAGCGTGCGTTATAGACGGTGAGAGTGCTAGCGAGAGATAAAAGACATGACAGAGGAAAGAAAGGAAGACCAAGTTAAAGTTTGCCTTTGGATTTAATCCAAGTTTCAAATATGCATAGTCCCATTAAAAAAGGTGGAGTGGGGAGAAGGATAGAGAGAGGGATGCGGCCGGAGGGAGGCAGCCAGAGGAGGGGGAGAGGAGCTGTGTTAATAAGGGCTGTAAATTCTTGGCTGCTGAGGGACATCTTTTACTGTTCATCTAAAGGACAGGAAGTCACGGGCTGGGGATGTACAGATACACACACCACATTTAGGAGGACACTGCATTGACTTACATTCGCTGCCGTTAGACCACAGAGATAGGTTTGGACTTTTTCGAGTCTATTTCAATACAATAGTCACATAACCATATGCATTTTAAAAGCGTTACTGTAATCACTCCGCCTGTTAATACTGGCAGTGAAGCATTCACTTCCTGATACCACACAGTCCTCGTTCTACATAGAAATGAATTGTAAAGTACAGCTGAACCTTATAATGTAATATGTATGAGTTAGCCAAAGTCTGTATCTGTGATCTGGTAGTTGTATGTACATGTACATATATTTAAAAAGGCTATTTGTAAGTTTTCCCTGCTGCTGAACGTGGTTTCTCTGCCCGGAAGCGGCAGGTGGCGATTGTCACTTGACTACAGCTTGACGCCCTCTGAGCAGCACTATGTCTTCAGGATAGACTGGAGGCTACAATAAGTCGCTATGATAGAGTGATACGGGCTGGGGCTAGCTGGTTAGCATGCTAACTTCCATAGAAGAAAAGACATAATAGAGACAAGAGTTAACCATTAGTGTTGTTTTCCACCTCTGGAGACAGCTGTTGGTGAGTAAAGGAATGAAGTTCGATGCTGAACTCACAACATTTCCTCTAGACTGGTAAGTAAGCAGCTCTCAATGCTAATGTTGGTTGTGTAGCAATAGCAAAACATGCAAATACTGCAATGTTTTCTGACCAATATTGCCATTGGGTTTTAAATTACGCACAAAATATGCAGGTTCATAGAATTGCACATGCATACAGCATATTTCCAAAAAACGCAACTTAGCTTTATAGTTAACGTTGCTTAGCGACAGCTGGATAAATCTAAATGCGACAGATGTCATTATTAAAAGGAGAAATTGACAGTTGCTCGGTAATTATTTTTTTCTCTTTTAGCCTGAGTTCATGCTTGATGAAATATCGTTAATGTTTCACCAGAACTTTATCCTTCATGAATGTTTGGTTCACCAGCATGTAATTGTGTTTACCGATTACATGTGAGGAACAGGATTTGCAGTAGCTCAGAGTTCAGGTTTATTGTTTGTATACTTCGCCCTTTGTTTCATTATCGTAGATTTGTTTATTTCTGTTTAGCTTAATATGTTTGTATCACATATTGTATCAATAGATTGCTTTATATGATATTTCTGTAAAAGACAGTAATTTGTGTTGGCTGTCTATCTACGTGTAATACATGTATGGACGTGTAATACATGTATGGACGACAGTTACACACCCCAACCCTGCATCTTAGGAAGGAAATACAGTCTGTGGAATTTCAAACTAAAAAGCTGAAAATTTTGAAGACCCCAAGTTGTTTGGCTATTTCAGTCTGATGCCCTATATTAGCTTTGTTAAAAATTTAGAATGCATTTTTACACAGAACAAGGACTCTGGATTTTGACCCCCCATGTCTTTCAGTGAAGGTACCACAAGGGATCGCTTCATGGTCAGTATGAACAGGAGGAATGATTAACATATGAAATGTGAGAATTGTATTCTGGTAGAATCTAAATTCCTAACATCCAAACCCTACCCAACCTTGACCAAAACCAACACTGACATGTAATATTTTAGCTTGTGAGGACCAGGCTTTTGTCGTGAAATGGAAGGCGAGTCCCCGTGTTTGTGTGAATAGATTTATGTGAGTGCGAACACACAGGGCTTGGTGGGGTTTCTCAGTGCAGCACTTAGACCTTATAGATGGAGGCTGCAGGATGCCAGATACCACCCCTCTGTTTCTCTCACACATATTTCCAAACACATACGTCAGCTCACCATAGGACCACTTAAAATATACTCACCACTTTGGGATTTGCACACCGTATGCTTTCCTATAGTATCAATTAATTCATGCAATAGACAGTGAGGTGTACAGCCTTTTACACTGCCTTCCTCTCTTATTAAGAATATGAGGTATGTGCATTTGACCTTGAGCTCTGCAACAAGCTGGCACCCTGCTACTGGAATGGTATGTAAATACTTTCGGGGGGGGTGGGGGGGCGGTGCGCTATGGAGGTTTTATAGCCTCATATATCTAAGTCTGAGACACAGGTGCACTTCTCTCACGTTGTCTGTCTCTGTGTCTCTCACTCATCAGATTGTTCGCCCACTTTGCTGTGCTTTGAACCCATATGAGTTTAATCCCTGGCCCTCATATATACAAAGCCGACAACCAACACAGCGTGTGTGTGTGTGTGTGTGTGTGTGTGTGTGAGTCTTTCCTCCTGAATGAGATTTTAGCAAGGACACAGTGACACCAAGGGCGCGTGTGTATGTGTGTGTTGCAGTTTGTGAGAGCAGCTGAATTTTGAGAATCATTGAGTCTTAGTACTTCAGAAGGTGGACATGTTTGGCATTAGGTTTAGTGATGAAGGATAATCACTATGTGTTATAATGTGGGTCATAGTTTTGGCCATCAGTTGCAATGACTATGATGCTGAGGTACTTACTAAACACAGCCAAAAAATACCAAAACAGTTTAGCCAGATTATGTAACCGACTTTATTTGAGGGTCAGAACAAAATCAGTGCACCGGTTATTGTAGCAATGTTACTATATTCTGAGATCTTGACGATTAACTGGCTGAATTTAGGGTTGTGTTCAGACCACAAGTTCCATTTTGGTTCTGGTGTTGTGTTGAAGTCTGTTTCCCCAAATTTATCCTAACCAATGCATTAAAATACCAATGCTCAAACAGTATTCTTCAATTTAATAGTTCCAACAGATATCATTATTGTCATACAACATTTTTTACCCCTGCCCTTCTCCCTTTTAAAAATGTAACACAGTAATGTTTACTCAGAGAACATGTTGACTGACCTTTTTTGTAGTTTTATCTGAGAACATTTTTACACAAGTCATTCAATTTCTACTTTGGTAAAAAACTTCTTTTAAGAAAAAGTAGGCTGCTTGCACTTGAGTACAATTTTCCAGTAGTCTTTCCACTCCTGGTTCCGACCACTGGTTCCATTTTGGATCAGGTTCCACATTAGTAAAATAAAGATTTGTTCAGTTCTGCCACCAACAAGCTTATTGAATCTTTCATTCACTATCTCTCTTTAGTTAGTCTCTTTTGCCTCTCTCTCTCTAACGTGGGCTGATTTAAAGTCGACAAAGCAACTTCAAAATGCACTTGGGAAGGACAAGCGCTTGGCTCACTGGTGTTACACTGTATTCTGTTGCCCCTCAGGTTCTGTGACCTGTAGCGGTGCAACAAAGTGTAACATTAAGTGCATTGAGTATGCAGAACATCAGTGATTTATTTCATTGCTATTCACTGAATGATAAAGTAGAATTAATATTATTTTCAATGTGTTGCTTCGACTTAAGCTTCTACGGCTTCTGCGGCTGCAGCACAGTGAGGAGCAAACACCATTTTCCCTCGCAGCAAAATGAGTCAGGACGGGGTTAATGAATGTCACAGAGCAGTGACAAAATATGTAGTGAAAGCCCTACGGCCATTCAGCACAGCAGAATGTCCACGGTTTAGCTTTGATAGTTAAATACTGTAGTTTATATAATAGTCATATTAGTCTGACATGTCATGCTAAATCACTGTTAAAATGACCAACTGTGGATTCTGAAATATTGTTTGTTACACAAAATGGTTGAAATTTGTTTTGTTGTTGTTGTGCTGAGTGCAATAATATAAATCATTTTTTCAACTAACAGATGTCTCCATTCCTCACCAAACAAACTACCTAGAGATTTGACAAGGGATTCGAAACGATTGGAGTTCAATAAGAAGATTAGGAGCTGGATTCAGATTTGATAAAATGCTATTGAACCCCATCCTTATTCCTGGCAGCACTTAATATCATCAGCGGTGGTTAATTAACAATGTCTATTATTCCATAATGGCAAAAATTCTACTTTGGGCGAGTGTCTGGTTAATATGCTCCCTTAAACCTGGTGTTTGTAGCAGGCCAGACTGTTTGAGAGTCTGTGACTGTGTGTTTCTGTAGTTTGACAACACCAAAAAAACTGGTGACTCTTATCTGAGTGTGTCATGTCATTTTCCCAGTCATATCAATATTTTCATCTTTTTAAAGGAGATCTGTAGTATTTGGAGCAAGTGGGTCATGAAAAAGTCATGTGTGCAAAGTAAGAAGGCTGCAGCTTTTATTTCAAATGGTCAAGGACATATTCATATCTTACACTACTCATCCTGTTTTCAGGGTGTAGCTACAGGTTGCAAACATTAATCAGGCTGCCGGTCAAAATTTTTTTCTGCCCTCTATAAAACATCAACTTTTTCACGATTTATGAAAATCGTTTCTCAGCCTTGTTAAAATGCATTTTTCAGGTAATTCAACAGGGTTTTAACTGTGTTTATTTATCTTAAGACTGATCAGAATTACAAATCAATAAAGCAACAATTAACCCCTTCAATTCATTTGAAAAATTCAAAAACACCACATTTGGAGATATATGGTTTTCATTTGACAACAGTGGGTGATTAGAGACCTTTTACTTAGTTATAAGTCAAGTTAATTGCAAATGTTAAAAGCTAAAGCTAATTAGATTGGATAAGAGATTCAAAAGTATTCCGATTTAATAACTGGATTCAGAACTAGGTTGCGATTGAAATGCTATCAAATCTGAACTCTAATTGCACTGTTAAACAGAGAAATGATGGACAAAACTATGAGAGTCATTTCCAAGTTTTATTAAATTGGAATTATCCTTTATTGCACCTGAACTTCACTAAGATTTTTTTTGAGCAGCACCTGCTGGTCCTGGAGGAGAAACCACCAGACCTGCAAACTGCAGAGCAAATCATAGTGTTTAATCCAAAATGTGGTTGAAAAGACTGAAACACAAAGGCTGCATAATCAACCGATGGCCCTCATCACCATCACCATCACCATCACCATCACACACACACACACACACACACACACACACACACACACACACACACTAGGCTGACAGTCTGCATGAGAGCCCTCTATACTGGGGTCCATTTAATTGGGATTGAAGGATCCTCACAGTGAAAATTATGCTCGTGATCACCAAGAATTTGGCCCTCACACTAACATACACACTTTTGCATGACCGGGCACATATACAGACAAAAAGAAGAGATGCTATCACACTACAGGATAAAAGAGACACATATGCAGCCAGACTGGAGCGACTGAAAGCCTTTCACTTGCAGTGATCACACATAATACACGATTGCATTCATGCGTGTGTGCACAAACACACATAATCACACCCACAAACACCTCCTACCCCCTCCTGTCACACCCCACTTTAGAAAATCAACCTTGTTGCCTTTTGTGCTTTACCATTCCCTCCTAGGGCCCTGATTGGCTAAAATGGCTCCACGGGAATCGATTTGCTCAACTGGCATGGCTCCCAATCGAAACCAAGTGCAAGAAGAATAAGTAGAAAAAAAAAACAGCCAAACGCCAAAAAAAAAAAAAAAAAGCATGATTTTTCCCTAGCTCTATTTAGCCCCGTTTTGCTGGGTGTATTCTGCCCATATTTCCATTCAGTGCACGCTTCACAACAGGGCAGAGGCTCAAATGTTTGCCCACCCAAACAATGAGGGGATTTGGAGGAAGGAGAAAGTGTTATTGTTAGTGGGAGTGGAGGGACACCAGCAACTGGAAAACACACCCATGAAGGATGCAGGCTACACATGGACAGGCAGACTACAGCGGACACAAACAACAAGCAGGTTGGACAAACACACACACGAAATAGACAAAAGCCTCATAAGAATACAAGCTCCGATCTCTTTACTCTTTGTCTGCTTACACACACATACACACACACATTCTGATAATACTGGCAGCTTGCACCAGTGTGTGTGTGTGTGTGTGTGTGTGTGTGTGTGTGTGTGTGTGTGTCATGGAGAGATGGAGGAGGTGGGCAGCAGACCAAAGCCATCCATCTAAGGAAGCCAATAGTGCACAGCATAGGCTACAGGCTTCACAGCGCCCATTGCACACTCCCACCAACCACACACACACACACACACGCACACACACACAGTGTGATGCCCTTGTGAGGGTTACAGCTCTCAGGGTGTTAAGATGGTGGAGCACAGAGCCATCAATCTTTACCCAGCAGCCTTGCTTGACCTACCCTCTGACACACACACATATAGTACACATACATGGGTACACCACATACAACGCCCTCCAGTTTTCACACACAAGCACAAAACACACACCAAGTTGCACAAATTCACCCCCCCCCCACTCCTCCTCTCTCTGCTTTGTGAGCTCTCTCTATCATCCTCACTCCCTCTCCATCTTTATCTCTGCCTCGCAGACACCTGCTACAGTATGCATCCTGCTAACTGATTGGCACCTCTAAAAATGATAGCAATCATGAGGCAGCTGATGAACAGTGGACTAAAGAGGAGAATGACCATTGATTTTCATTCTCATAGGCGGTGAGTTGTAGCGAGGCATTGTGCACACGAGCTCCGACTGTAAGACAAAAGAATCATGACCACAATCTGAGATGTGGGCCAGTCAATAGTCTTAGTCGAAAACACTCATATGGAGAAGAGATACGAAGACAGAGAGACAGAGAGAGAGAGGTAATGTTAACGTAAGGCAATGGAGGATAATGTTAGGTAAGGTTAACGCTAACTCAAAGTCAACCAATGAGCTTTCTTTCCCTGCAAGCTTTAAAAGCTAATCCCAGTAATGAAGACTGAAGTAATGAAGATCCAGTAGCACCTCGCAGCTGTCTGCCTCTGCAAACTAGCTTCAGGTTATATCCCTGTCTATCCAGAATCATATAAAATATGAACCATTTGTGTGAAGTTTTGCTCTGTGAAGTCTTGAGTAATGGCAACAAAGTGTTTTCTGAGGTCACCGTGACCTTGACCTAAGTCCAAGAGGTTCGTCCTTGAGTCCAAGTGAATGTTTGTGCCAAATTTGAAGAAGTTCAAGGCGTTACTGAGATATTGTGTCCACGAGAATGGGGCGGATGGACGGACAACTTGAAAACAATCTGCCTCCGGCTCAGAGGAATAAAAACTGTCAAGTGGTCCTTGAATTCGGAATTATTTTGTCAAACTTTCAAAATGATTTCTAATGTGACAATGATGAGCAAACATGATTCACTGTTTATTTGGATCAAGCTAGAGTCACTAAATGAAAAGATTATATCACTTTGCTGATACATCTTTATATTCCGATAGAGAAATCTGAATCTTATATCACCTTATAGTTATTATATTAATTTACTGTCCAGTTCTATTAAGAAAAATATATTATGCATAAATGATATTAATGATGATAGTTAAGCCGTATTTTTATCACTGCATCTCCAGAATGATTCGACTGCCTTTGGAATAGAGTTTTTCTGATATCGATTCTCGTATTGGAAATGCCTCCGATGCTGCCTAAAATACGGTATTGGGTACCGGCGAGTACGCAAGTCTATGCACCAATCCAGTACCATGTAATTTATTCATTAACTATAGTTTCACACCCAGGTCAAATGGAAGCTTTCCTGTGAATCAATTCTTCTCCACTGCCCTTAAAACAGTAGCTTACACACTGGCAACTACTGTTTTAGAGCAGCAAAGAACTGATTTCCTGTAAATAATGTATAACGTTATTTTGCCATTAGCAAAATGTCAACAATATGGAAACATGTTACACTGGAGGGTCCCACCAGTATAAAGGCAACGTGTACAGTATGCAAGGCTTTAATTTTGAGGGGGGTGGCACTAGTGTTAGAACAACTATTGAACATATTTATTCATGTTTTACAAAGGGTTTGACCTGAGCCATGCCATACATAATGACAGCGATCATATCACATCCACTCAGCAGTATACCACTGTTCATTTTTTTTATTTTTATTTTTTTAATGCAATGGTATCTGACCATGTCTCAGGCTTCTGCTTGTAGTTTATTTGGATCCCCATGAGTTATTAGATGTTGTGTAGTGTGCAAAAATATCAACAATATCCCTTCCTTCAAATACACAAGGAGCCAAACACATAACTGCACAATACTGTGGATCGAAACAATAACTGCATTTGCATCACTTGTACTGTAACTCTAGCTGTTAGCCCAAATGCTATAGTTCCTCCTACCAGGCAGCGTTGCCGTGGACACTGTCGTCTAGGTGGCAGAGCAGCTCCAGCGTTTGGGGGTTGTGAGCGGTGTCGTCAGGTGACTCATGGCTACCTGTCTCCCAGTCAGAGGGCATCCGCCATACTGCTGCACAGGAAACCACCCTGCTGTCACTGGCTGGAGGGGGACAACACACACACACACACACACACACACACACACACACACACAGTCAGTCACATATTGTTAGAGTGCAGTGTGTTTGTGTGTGTGTGTGTGTGTGTGTGTGTGTGTGGTGGGCGTGAGAGTTAGAGTAAGAGTGCTGGTGGTCGTGCTGGTGGTGTGTGTGTGTGTGTGTGTGTGTGTGGGGGGGGGGGGGGGGTGTTGAGGAGGCACTAACACAGTGACATGCATACACTCCTTCAAACCCACATCACAAATTAGTTATTTTGGCACATCCACACCAGAGCCAGAGCTGCTAATTGGAACCAGTAGAGTAAATGTAGAACTGATACAGTAATTGGAATAAAAGTTTGAGGCTGGGGGGCATAACCTATCGCACAGAGAGAGAGAGACCAAGAGAGAGAGGAAGCAAAGAGAGAGAGGGAGAGAGAAAACAGAGGGAGCAAAAGAGCTTAATTTCTTTTTGGTGTAGCTATTGACAGCATGTGGGCAGGCGTTGGGCTATGAAACACTGGCGTTAGGCCTATTTGTCAAATTAAAAAGCAACTTGGTGCGAGTCCACAGGCTCTTGAGTGGTTTTAGACAACCTTGCACTTGGAGTAAGTGGGCAAGCAATCATCTTGAACAAAAGCCTTTTCTTACCCATATGTGGAGTGCCAGTGGGAGGCGGTATGGAAACACTATAGGAATGCACTTGTGTGTGTGTGTGTTTGTATGTACTCTATATATACACATATATATCTGTGAGTGTGTGGTGTGTGCAGCAGTGCATGGTTGGCTGTCTGAGATTCAGAGTGGCTGTCATCCTGTGAACTCAAGCATGCAGAAATCACCTGACAGAGAGTGAGAGACAGTGGGAAGAAAGAGAGGGAGGGAGAGAAGAGGAGTGTGGTAGTGTGTATGTGTATGTGTGTGTATGTGTGTGTATGTGTATGTGTGTGTGGTGTTGTGGTGTTCATTGGTGGGGGGGTGGCCGGTGGGTTTCCGCTCCTACATGACGCAGCCTTAGGCACACAGATTGACCTGTACACATGTGAGGACCCTCATTAACCCTCATTAATAGTAATTCAAACCACAACTATACAAAATAATTCTGAGAATGAGATTCCATGTTGATGTGTTTGTATCACAATATTTCTGCACATTTGTCAGCTGCACATTCCCAAAGGTGTTCTACTGGATTCAGATCTGGAGCGTGAGAGCGGTGATGTCACTTCCTACGCAAAAAGTTCGGATCCGTGAAAACAAACTCGACGGGAGAAATGTGCGATATTATAATAAGATAATACTTCATCAGAGCTGCGTCACCATCACATTCCCAGAACTCCAAAGAGCAGAGGAGAGCGACTGACACTTGTGGTCAGCTGTGGCGCGCACTGCAGCTGCTGAAATGCTGATGCGGCAGGTGGCAGGATTGAGGAAAGCCCCCGATATTCAGCGTGAGCATATTCACCTCAACCACGTGGACTAGACTAACTGATTAAATGATCATGATTGTAGAAATCCAAGATAACATCAAATAACATGAAAGAATTGCCCAACAGTCAATAGATATTAATAATATCTATCACCGGTATGATTTAGTTTTCATACAGTCTTTGTGTGTAAAATCGCTGCAGTGAACATGCGAAGTGACTGTGCACTGGAGACACCACGCTGGCAGCCACACACACTCCTTCCTGCCTTCACCACCCATCTCACCAGCATTCATAATCAATTGTGACAATGACAGAAACACTTACATGATGGATTTTCTGAGTGAAATACAGTGTTTATTGGTAATTTTTTAGATATTTAGTGTGTGAATTCATCAGCCATGCACATGTCTACAGCCTATACACGTTTAAACAAATAGAGGTGAGCTTCAGTGTCTCTGGGTCTCCGCTGGTCGGCCCATAGTCTGTGCAACAAAGCATTCAAGGCAGCATCCACCTCCATGTCTGACCACATTGTTTAATTCCTGAAACTGTTCTGTTTGTTGCATTAACAGCTGCTGCCAAGAACCGAGTACCGTTAGAAACGACTGAATCTCTGTTCCGTGCCCATGTCTCCAGCATCCAGCATGGACTATGAGAACCGATTATATCAGACACTTACTGTCTAGCATATACCAGACCTTGACATATACTTTTGTTATGACATGATCAACTTTATTCCTTTCATCTCTGAGTGGTAATAATAGGCTTTTTCTCAGTCTGCATCTTCTCTTTACGTGTGTTCTTGTGGAACTGTGAATACCATCAGAGACTCTAACAAAAAATGTTTGTTTGTAACGTGTTCAAGTAAAAAAATAAAGGGAAATATACAGTATAAAATTATCAGATTGTTTTAACAATTACACACTGACACCAGTATCAGCTTCAAAAAGTAACCATCGGGCCCTATCTTTAATTCGCTGTTGCATTTTGTTCTGTTCACAAATGAGGATAATTGGGATAAATCTGCTATCACACGTTAATGATAAGGAAGACTACATCCATATCACCCTTTTACTCATTAAAATTAAAGTAGTATTTCTTGTCAAAGCTATGGCAGCGTACGCCTGTGTTAACTGAAATGATTATGGGGATGAGAGAACATGATTGTTAATCTAGCAATGGGTTCTTGAGGCTGGTTCCTCTGGTTCTAACCGCTCCATCACTGCCGGAGTGGAAAATATGCCTGTGTGTCCCGTTTGAACGATGACGTGCACCATTGTCAAATAAACTGTCTTACATCCCAGAGGGCTTCATTTTTGATTACAACTGTCTTACCTACCGTGGATATTTCTGCTGTAGATTGTTTCCAACTTTCAATTCTGATTAGAAGATATCTTTTCAATTAGAAGAAAACCAAAGCACAGATGACGTGTGTGACCTACAAGGATTTTTTTTTTCCTGCCAGACAGTCACTTTTATTATCCCATAATGTGGGTCATCATGTCCACACATTAGTATTGATTCTATCAGAGTCTGAACATGACTTCTAACACAGCTGCTGCTGTCAGACCTGTGAAGACTGGTCATTTGTTAAAGACCGATTACATGTTACAAGTCACAACTAAACTCTATAGCTCCGTATAAGGTCATCAGAGGGAAGAAATACATAGGAAAAAGAAAGGAAGATAAAGTATATGGAAAAAAAGAGACAAAGAAAGAAAAAAAGAGAAAGAAAAAAAGAAAGAGAGACATGTTGCATAAAGCAGAGAATGGAGCCAGAGACAGAAGGAAACAGTAGGACTCACTTTTGTTATAGCAGGTGGTAAGCACAGCCTTATCTGCAGGACTGGCGCCAATGTGCCATATCTCCCCAGCTTGGTGCAGAAGGACATTCTTATTAATGATGTTATTCTCATCATCAAAGTCAATGATGTGGATCTGGAAGTAAAGTAGAGACAGAGAGAAGAGATGTGTTGAGGATGAAGCTGCATGCATCTCCCTCCACACACCAACTGCAGTTCAAAGCTCCACTTATTCCTCTGATTCCCCCCAAAAAAGAAGAAGGTTCCTCTTTTAATATGACAGTATATGTATTTTCAAGAAAGGCGTCGCTTTGGTTCTTTCTTTTTTCCCCAAAAACTTCACACAGCTGAAGACCCTTCATCTTGATTTAGCCTTTAAAGCGACGATTAAGACACTTTTAGAAGTCACGTTGGAGTTCTGCATATGACATGCTGGGAGGAGTCAGAGGAAAAGGTACAACAAAAATGAAATCAATTTTAAGACAAATGGCCCCGCTAAAAGGGGTTGAGAATGAGCTGCATTATCCAAGAGTTTTTCTCTGAAAGTCCTTTAATCACGTACGTTTCTTTTAAGCAAACAATTGCTAGAAGGTGATGATTTAGCGGTAGCTAAGCATATTCTAACTTCACATGTCTAGTACTGATCTGCATAGTGTGTAACCTATCAGTTAAGTTACTTGTGAATGGGGCAGCAACAAAACTGAAAACATTTCCTTCCTAGAAAACATGTCTGTGGCGAATGGCTGTGCATTAAAATGATAATGTGTAACCTTTCCATACTAAGGGCCTGATTTACTAAAGCTTTGCGTGCGTAAAAACGTGCGCAAACGCGAAAGCACGCACAAACACATGTTGATGCTGATCTACCAACCGGGCGCACCGAGGATTGCGTCTGTCAGTCGGGCAAAATAACACGCGCTATCCATTTAGTGCTTCTGCCTTCATGAATATGCAATATAGGCGTGCCTGCCAGAACGCGCAAAATATTGGGAGGAGTAGATGCAAATAGAATCATTTTGCGCACGCAATGTGATTTACCAAACCTCAAACTAATTGCGCTGATTATTTTTGCAAATATATTTAGCACGTTTGAAAGTCAAGTCTTAGGGCCTGATTTACTAAGATCCCAAATAAAGAGCGCTAAATTGCGTGCGCACACGGATAGATTGCGCGCGCTGCCTGTTTGGGCCTTGCGAGTGATTTACTTAGATTAACAGCGCAGTTGACTACAGGCGCAAAAGTGATCGAGCCGGCCCTATTTAAATGAGGATTTTGCGCGAGTTAAGGGTGTTCACCGTGGCGAATGCAAACGAGCAGATCCAATTGGACCGGAATTGGAGGTGCTGGTACAAGAGGCAAACAAGCACATTTCTGAGTTATAGCAAAGGAATTTAACCGTTATTAGGAGGAACGCAATATGGGAGGCAATCTGTGACAAGGTTAATGCTGTGGGGAAAACCAAAAGAACACCGGATGAAATGAAGAAAAGGTGGCAAGACATTCGTAGAAGAACAAAGGAAAAAATCGCACAGAATAACAAATCGGCAAATAAAACAGGTGGGGGACCGGCGGAGGAGGACCCTCTGTCTCCCATTGAACAGCAGGTGCAGCTGACGTTCTGTGATGAGCAGATTACTGGGATAGAGGGAATATTTTTAATTCATTCAGGTACACCACATAAGACATGAACGTGCGTCATGAACGTTCTTTAGCTGTGCAATGGAAAAGCGTAATTGCCAAAAGGGTTTTTTTGTTTGTGCGTTCCAGCAGGGGCGCAGAAGTGTGTGCGTTTTCATTTGTTTTAAGTTTCAGGAAAAAATGACAGGAACTGGGCCGAACTAAATGTTTCCTATGTCTAAAAGAAAGTGGGCTTTAGTACATAAAAATGTGAGTTTTTGGTTTTGTCAAAATAGCACAAACAAGAAACACTTGACATTATGATGCAACATTTATTATTTAAGGATTTTCTGAACTCTGAACGAATGACTTTTTTGTTTTTTTCTTTTTCAAAGGACAATCATGGCATCGCCGGATAACCGATATGTCTCGATTATTTTTTCTTCTGCCATTCCAAAAAGAGTGACACGAACAGAAAAGATGCGTTCTCTCCGTTGCCTGTCGTGCCTACGCCGCCTCCTTGCAACAATGACCGCAGCCATCTGTGCGCACGGCTGTGCCAGGTAGCCTAAGACTTGACTCTCAAATGTGCTAAATATATTCGCAAAAATAATCAGCGCAATTAGGGCCTGATTTACTTAAGCTTTGCGTGCGTAAAAACGCGAGCAAACGCGACAGCACGCGCAAACACATGTTGATGCTGATCTACCAACCGGGCGCACCGAGGATTGCGTCCGTCAGTCGGGCAAAATAACACACGCTATCCATTTTGCGCTTCTGCCTTCATGAATATGCAATATAGGCGTGCCTGCCAGAACGCGCAAAATATTGGGAGGAGTAGATGCAAATAGAATCATTTTGCGCACGCAATGTGATTTACCAAACCTCAAACTAATTGCGCTGATTATTTTTGCGTCTATATTTAGCACGTTTGAAAGTCAAGTCTTAGGCTACCTGGCACAGCCGTGCGCACAGATGGCTGCGGTCATTGTTGCAAGGAGGCGGCGTAGGCACGACAGGCAACGGAGAGAACGCATCTTTTCTGTTCGTGTCACTCTTTTTGGAATGGCAGAAGAAAAAATAATCGAGACATATCGGTTATCCGGCGATGCCATGATTGTCCTTTGAAAAAGAAAAAAACAAAAAAGTCATTCGTTCAGAGTTCAGAAAATCCTTAAATAATAAATGTTGCATCATAATGTCAAGTGTTTCTTGTTTGTGCTATTTTGACAAAACCAAAAACTCACATTTTTATGTACTAAAGCCCACTTTCTTTTAGACATAGGAAACATTTAGTTCGGCCCAGTTCCTGTCATTTTTTCCTGAAACTTAAAACAAATGAAAACGCACACACTTCTGCGCCCCTGCTGGAACGCACAAACAAAAAAAACCCTTTTGGCAATTACGCTTTTCCATTGCACAGCTAAAGAACGTTCATGACGCACGTTCATGTCTTATGTGGTGTATCTGAATGAATTAAAAATATTCCCTCTATCCCAGTAATCTGCTCATCACAGAACGTCAGCTGCACCTGCTGTTCAATGGGAGACAGAGGTTCCTCCTCCGCCGGTCCTCCACCTGTTTTATTTGCCGATTTGTTATTCTGTGCGATTTTTTCCTTTGTTCTTCTACGAATGTCTTGCCACCTTTTCTTCATTTCATCCGGTGTTCTTTTGGTTTCCCCCACAGCATTAACCTTGTCACAGATTGCCTCCCATATTGCGTTCCTCCTAATAACGGTTAAATTCCTTTGCTATAACTCAGAAATGTGCTTGTTTGCCTCTTGTACCAGCACCTCCAATTCCGGTCCAATTGAATCTGCTCGTTTGCATTCGCCACGGTGAACACCCTTAACTCACGCAAAATCCTCATTTAAATAGGGCCGGCCCGATCACTTTTGCGCCTGTAGTCAACTGCGCTGTTAATCTAAGTAAATCA
>NW_019174404.1:20982579-21130079 GCF_002260705.1 Seriola dumerili
CAGATTGCCTCCCATATTGCGTTCCTCCTAATAACGGTTAAATTCCTTTGCTATAACTCAGAAATGTGCTTGTTTGCCTCTTGTACCAGCACCTCCAATTCCGGTCCAATTGAATCTGCTCGTTTGCATTCGCCACGGTGAACACCCTTAACTCGCGCAAAATCCTCATTTAAATAGGGCCGGCCCGATCACTTTTGCGCCTGTAGTCAATTGCGCTGTTAATCTAAGTAAATCACTCGCAAAGCCCAAACAGGCAGCGCGCGCAATCTATCCGTGTGCGCATGCAATTTAGCGCTCTTTATTTGGGATCTTAGTAAATCAGGCCCTAAGACTTGACTTTCAAACGTGCTAAATATATTTGCAAAAATAATCAGCGCAATTAGTTTGAGGTTTGGTAAATCACATTGCGTGCGCAAAATGATTCTATTTGCATCTACTCCTCCCAATATTTTGCGCGTTCTGGCAGGCACGCCTATATTGCATATTCATGAAGGCAGAAGCGCAAAATGGATAGCGCGTGTTATTTTGCCCGACTGACAGACACAATCCTCGGTGCGCCTGGTTGGTAGATCAGCATCAACATGTGTTTGCGCGTGCTGTCGCGTTTGCGCACGTTTTTACGCACGCAAAGCTTTAGTAAATCAGGCCCTTAGTGGTAAGATAAAATGCTTTGTGAATACGGGCCCTGGTCTATGATGTGCCCATGTCCCACTAATCCAATACGGTGTCTACTACCTGCCTAATATGTCCCACCCCTTGACAGGTGCCATTATAACAAGATAATGTTATTCACTTCATCTGTCAGTTTTTTTAATGTTGTGGCTGAACAGTGTTTGAATGTAATTTCATACTCCAGCAGAATGAAGTGGGTGAACGGGGACGCCTACTGTTGAAAATGAATGGCAGCTTTGAAACACCTAAAACTTCAAGAATTCAGTATGGGAGAAATGTAACTCAAAAGATTAAAATTTACATCTGTAAAATACAAGTTATTCAGTACAATAAAATAGAATTACAAAACGTTTCTAGTCTTAGTGACCAGTCAAAGCACTTTATACTACTAGCCACATTCACACATTCACACACATATTCATACAGCGCTTTCTTCTACACATACAGGCCACACGAACACACACGAACACACTCACACACACTCACACACACTCACACACAGGTTCAATATCTTGCCCTAGGAGACTTTAACATGCAGACAGGAAGATCTGGGAGTTCAACTACCAACTTTCCAGTAAGTGGATGACCCACTCTACCATGAGTTAGATTTGGCAGAAACATTCACTTGACTCAAAGATCAACTGATTCGATTTGGTGGTCAAAGGTCAAAGTTCAAGGTCATGGTGATCTCACATACTTGTGAATGCAATATATTTGGAACACCCAGAGGGAACTTAATCACTTCTGTCTCACTGTGACCTCACAAAACACGTTTTTGGTTATAACTCACGAATGCATTCACTAATTATGACATGATTTAACTCAAATGTCTATAAGGATAAAATGAAGTGATGACATTTTATATCCAAATGGTCAAAGGTCAACTTCACTGTGACATCATAATGTTCTGCAAAAGCACTTCTGGCCATTATTCAACGCTTTAACTCAGGAAGGAGAGATTTTGACCATATTTTCTGCAACTGGTTGATGGAAGAAACAACCAGGAGGAACTGATTCTAGTTTCTAAATAACATAAAGCACCAAGTTCAGTTGACCTTGTTGACTGTAATGCTTCATATTTGTGTCAGTTTCTTCAACAAACAATGGCCTTTGACTGCACACACAACATGCACATCAGGTGGTGTAACTGGTTTGTGTCAATTGGTGTAACCAGTATTCTTGTTAAAATATGATAAGATACAGGAACATTTAAGGCGGAATAAAATGTAATCATCTATTGCAGTGCAATAATATGTTTTTAACTATTTGCACATAATTTGTCTCTGATTATTGACTCTTACACTCTGGGTGGATATATTAATATTTTTATAGAAGGTATCAGCACCAAAAGTATTGAAACATACTGTATACCTGAGCTTAATCACCGCTGGTTTCGATGGTTTGAGATTACAGAAATGTATTGTTTTAAGGATGCAAAGGATCAATGCCAATAACTTGTTAACAGTTACACATAAATCACCATATAATCCTCAAGTCTAACTACTTTTGCCAGCACGTAGCTCCTGTTCCTGGTGTAATACAGAGGCCTGGGTTGCACCTGAAAACACAATCAACAGCTGTGCGGACTTTACAGCACTGAAGTTGAACAAACAGTCTAAACTTTTATCCATAACAAGTTAATAGAAACTCCTCCTTACTGAGCTCTTTTCATTAGATGGAAATCTATTCTATGAGGGCCCTCGATTGAATGCAGTTCAGGGCCCACAATGCCGTAAAACAGTAAGGGTCTCAAGGTTTGATCAGACAATATATGGCAGTTTCTCCCATAAGAGAGACACTTACAGCACCTTGGGGGATCGTTAATGGGGTCGCACTGGACAATAACTCCTGCTAGGCACTTCCACTCCCCTTGCCTGCACTACTTTTACAGGCTGAACAAGAGGATGAATGGAGGGAGTGTGAGGAGGAGGAAGAGAAGAGCATCGGAGCGGCAGCATCCTTCAGCCTTTTCAAAGTCAGCTAGGCGGCTATTAACCTTGGGTTGGACTGCATCGAGCAAAAAATTATTACGCAAAGTTATAATTTTATGGTGGTGGGGGAGCGGTACAAATAAATTCAGGCTGGTGGGACAGGGTAATTGGAAGGCCTAGTAATAGGGTCCCCCCAAATGAACTCAGGTGTGAGGGGAGAGAGAAGTTCTCGCCCTCCTCCCCCAGGTGATTTATCCGTCATTCTTTCAGGCCTGGGGAGTGACTCATAGCCTTCAGCCACTTGGGCACACAGCCCAGTGCTGTTAATTATGTGCCGATGCTGGGAGGAATTGAGGCAGGAAGGAGGAGAGGAGGGAGACTGTGGGAAGAGGGGGTAAGGGAGGGATAAAGCGAAGCTGGCTCGTGGCCCCCCATTTCAGGGGGCCTCTCCTCTAAAGCTCTTGAGCCGCACAGATGACAGTGAGCAGGGCGGAGGAGTAGAAAATGGGTGAGAGGTGCCAAGCTCGGGCGCTTTATCTCGTTAGCAGCCTTAAATGCCACGCTGACGCTCCCTCCGATCTGTCACTCCAGCTATTGGTCTCTGAGGGATTTGAGAGGTTCTCAGCGAGTTAAGAGAGGCATTTCCAACCTGCATTATGCTTAATGGGAGGTGGAGAGGCCAGCAGGCTTATGGATACAGCAGAAGGTATCAGGACCGAAATGCCAATTGAAAAAACATTTTTCATATTGCAAGTTCAAACTTCATGAGCTTCATGAATAAAACAGACTGCACTGACTGAACCCAAGATTCTAATGCACGGTCATCTTAAAGAACAAGGCCTAGAAGATGAATAATGATCCCTTTTACAGCTTTGGATGCTCTTTGACACTGATATCAGAAAACAAAGCACAAGATAATAAAGATATATATTTTTTTTAGAACAACATGGGTTTGAATCCTGCTTGTTTTCTAAGAATGTAACTTGTGACCTGAATCAGATCTAAAGGCGTTTTTATACCAATGCGAAGAGTCCGACTGCGTCCTTGATCTGTGTTTTTGGCTTTGGTGTGATTAATCGTACAAATGGGGATAACGGTGCAAAATTTGGGACAGTCTCTCCTCAAGACCAATCATGGTGTTGCACTACTCAGTTTTACACAAAATATAACGACGTTTAAGAAGATCATTTGACACCTCCAGACACTTTACCAACAAAAATTATCAGAAAACTTTACTGGAAGCTGTTAAGGTGCTTTCAGACAGAAAGTGGTTGTCGCCAACGCCTCAATTCTTTTTATTGTAAACACGGCGGCAGCAGCGAGGCGAGGGAGGGCAGCTACTCTAGTGAACGTCCAGCGCTATTTGGTGGTGCATTAGGAGTTCATGACAGTTCAGCTTTTTCAACTTGCTGCCACAGCATGCCGTGTTACCGTGGCAACCATAGAAAATACAGTGAGTGAAACAATCCAAGAGCTGATTTTTCTCTGACTTTCCCAGACTTATCATAGACCTCGTCACCGGCAGAGAACAGACAGATCAATGAGGAGAAACTGTATTGGAGCAACATCAGGTTTAATGTCTGATAATCTGGGGTAAAGGTGTAACAAGTCTCCAAAATCCACGGTTCAGTTCAGACCTCTGAATCTTTGAACCACAGTCTCATTATTCATTATTTTTTGTTGTATTTTTTATCTAATTTATTTGTTTTGTCACAAGCATCCATGATTGACCGGTATCATCCTTGAGTTCAGAATCGTTACACTCCTAGGTCAGGGACAGAAGTGACTGAACCACATTAAAAATAGGTATCAGTATCAGAATCACTTCGAGGAGACAAAATATTGGATTGGTGAATCCCTACTTAAAGAGTAGGATCTGGATTTAACTACATTCCTCTCACTCCTGTCAACTTTTGTCTGAGACAGCCCAAAATCACACAGTCTATAGCGGCCTCAAAGCTAACAGTCCATTAAATAAATGAACAATAAGCATTTCATTACGACATAAATCTAATAATTGTACAAGGATTAGATTAACATGACTATGAATAATTCACCTCTTTGTTTTTTTTGTGTTACAGCTCAAAGTGTTGGGAGGAGTATGTTAGTGTGTAATAAGAAATCACACAGATCGACTGGAACGCATTGTTGCCATTCCCAACACTCGCTCTGTATTAGACCGGCTACACAAGTCTTGGATTGGACAACGTCTGTGTTCAGGGCCAGTCCGTTTTCACACTGAAGTCTGCCAGAAAATAGGTTCGTTTTTATCAAGGCACAAATCTTTTCTCTCTCTCTTTCTCTCATCCTTCTCTTCCTCTTGCTCTCAGAGAGCTAATTATTTCTCCCCCCGTTTAGAGCCAACTGTTTCTGTCATCTGTCTCTGTAATGACCTCTGCATGCATGCATGCATGCACACACTCTCACTCTTTCTCCTTCACACACACACACACACATACATTTACACAGAACCCTCACTAACACTCAGACACACCTTTGTAGAGAAACCACAGATGTACATACAACATGTATGCTCATGCAACAGATCTGTCTATTAAAAAGGATGCCACTGGCTTAAGTGCAGTTACTGATGTGTGCTGAAATGACTGGTTGATCAAACATTTATGACCGAAATGATCATTTAGTGAACCGGTCAATCATCAGAATTTTTTTTTCAAGATATAATATTGTGTAACAAATATCTTTGGGTTTTTGAAGCAATATGTGGATGCTAGCACTATATAGTATGCATATTTTGTATATTGAACAATTAAATAATTTACGACTGCAACAATTATTTCCATCAATAATTATTTGGTTGTTTTTTTTTTTTGATTAAGCATTTGGTCGATAAAATGTATTTAAAAAAAAAAGTTGAAAAAAATTCCTAAATGTTAAGGTGACGTCTTTTCAGTCCTTTCATCTTACTCCTTTTGTCCAAGTGAAATATTCAATTAACAGTGAAACTAATCAGAGAAATGCAGAAAATCCTCTCAGGCTGGAAACAGTAAATACTTAATGATTAACTGATTATCAACACTTTTGGTGACACATTGTTTCACATCCAATTTCTTACTACATTGATTAACAGAAAGAATATTTGTCATATTAATTGATAATGAAAATACTCTTTAGTTGCAGCTCTATCCCCATGCCTGGTATCCAGTGCTCACATACACACCATACATATACACTCCAGAATACCAAACACCAAAACCCTGAGGCTGTCTTAAATCTAAAAACCAAACAAAAATAGAATAAACTAGTTTTTTTCAAATTTAAAAGTAAACTAAATCAAAATAAAAGAACTAAGCACAACCAAATGAATTTGCACGTAATGGCAACCTCGGCTCATCTTTCTTCAGGACTAGAAATTAAACGTATGAATGGGTAAAAAAAATAGTGAGAAAAGTTTTCAAGTAATTCAAGGTAACAAAAATTCTCCATTTGTAAATTTTATATTTGTCAGTTAAATTCTTTAGTTTTCTGATTATTTTTGTGATTTTAATGCAATTTCAGGTTTCCTAAATGTATTTAATTGTCTGATATTTGACAGTTATTGGTCAATACAAATCAACTGAGACTTCTTCAGCCCTTTGTCTTAAAATCTACATTCATGAGGGATTCATTGAAAAAGAAGGGGTGTGTCTCAACACACTGGTTTTAGGACTGACAGCAAACCATTGACATGAAGAGGTTGAAGTTCGGCAACAATATTAGATTCAGTCTGAATATTACAATGCATGACCAAACACTGCAAAGTTAAGTCAGAACCTCCACAGATGGTTGGTAATATTAACAATCTGCTCTTCTTGATTGGGACTGATGAGAACAATATGGCCTATGTGACACTTTCAAGATGAATATTGAATATTAGATCCTTTTTATAAAAGATTTTAAAATGGCCTTGAGATGCAACTGCCACATTCCCTGGGTTGGCAACAGTGGGACAATTCTTTATTTGAAATTGTCCTGATAAAGGGATCTGTGGCCTGAATCCATGCAGCCAGCCTTAAAGGTTCATATAGTATAAAAAGGTAGATGTCCATGTGTTATTTTATTATAAAGCAGGACTAGGTTCTATATCATTACTGTGAAAGTATCAAAGTGCTCAGTCCACAGAGAATGCACACAGCCTGTATTCATAAACTGAGCCTTAAAACAAGCCGTCAGGACACTTGCAACTTTGTGATGTCACAACAAAGCAGTCACAAGCCCTCAGCCACGCCCACCTGGACCCACCATCCAACCTTTCAGGATTTGGTTTCTCTGAGTGTTTACCTGAAAACTGCTATATTTTTATTGGATCACTCAGAAAACCGTCAGCCAATCAGAAGAGAGGCTCAGAAAACTGCAAAACTGAAAGCAAACTATAAAATGCGACTGAAAGCTCAGGGAAAGGCTTTTAAATGGACTTTTGTTTAGTTTTTTTTTATTTTGTTTTGGTCAAACTAATGTATATTTTCAAAATCTAAATCTCTTTTGTACACACATGGTCTTGATGACTACATTGATATATGCTTGTTCATAATACGTAACCTTACACTATGGGAGAGTGGTGGGTTTATTATGTACTCTCTGATCATAAGAGAAAACTCCACTCTATAGCTACATTAGCAAGAAATATGGACCACCATTTAAACTTCATTTGTATCTTTTGATCAGTAACTAAAAATGCATTTTTAACCCAGCTTCAAATTGATAATAATTTTAATTCATTCAAAGTACATAGAATATTTTTGTTTTACTTATGTTTGCTTTTTCAGTTTACCTATATTAGCATTTTAAAATTCCAACGTCTGGTGTGATCTTGTCCATTGCTATAATTACTGAGCCCAGCAGATGTAGCATCATGTATCTCATTCAGTAGACAGCAGGATATTTGCACAACACTATTATCAAAAAATTATCATTATTATCAAAAAACAAAACGATAAACAGGCAAACAAACTACAAACCACCGCTATGAAATAAATGAGCCGGAATAAAGGGCTGTCTCCTGTCTCCTGTTAGAAAACTTCCCTTACACCCAGCTTTAAATGTGTTACCTGTCATGAACTGTTTGTCTTACCTGGTTGTCAAATTTCAGAGACTGTGTGCCCACGAGGAAACGAATGGCATCAGTTTCAGCTGTCTGGGCAGTAAGTGCCCGTGCCTGCAAAATAGATACAAAGGAACATTACTGTCCATTCACATAAACACGTTTTAATGAACACAAAAGAACAGACTAGAATAGAGCTAACGTTAGCTGTCAGCCAGGGAAATAGTATTGAATGGTTTGAAAGTGTAGCATCAATACGTACCTGAAATTCGAGACCATAAATAACAGGAGCGTCATCCTCCATTTTCAGTTTGTTAACAGGGTTTACGTTTTCTTGTCCCTTTTTAAAACGACGTGAATTATGTTGAAACTATCATAAGTAATTGTGCTACTGTGTGCGGACTGTACAAAACACAACACAGTAGCCGTACTTCCGCGATTTAAAAACTGGGGAAAAAAAAAACGTGTGACTATTATACGTAACGACAGTCCTGCAACGTTATATAGGCTAGTAAAAGTACGTAGAAGACGCCAAGAATACCAAAAGCCGCGGTGGTGTGAAATTTGTCCGCCGTGGAGCACCGTACATGTAGCTTTCCTGTGGAACCCTATGCTGGAATCCCTAGCTGTCAGTCTGGAGTAAGGTAAGAAACATAGTCGTGTTTGTGTTTAAGTTCTTTATTTGTCTGTCATTGCGTAGTGGTATGAACAGCACGGTAGTCATGTTCGTTGATTTTTAAAGCTTGGCCAGCTATTAGTGAAGTGTGTATTTGACATTTACAACCAGCTGCTCAGCTAATTTAGCTTACTGTAGCAGCCCATCGGCTAATGTAGCATTAGCAAGATAGCTTGCATCAAACAGACAACAATCCCCGAGATCCTGATTAACGGCTCTTTCGTGATAGGATTTTAAGCAAACTGACTCGTTCACGGTAGCCGTAGCTCGGTGCTGACGGTAAGAGCTTGTAAAAATTAGCGTTTGTTTACACAGACAGGAAGTGACAAAGACAGATGCTGTATAGTGATTTGCAAGAATATAGGTGGTAACGTCTATATCTGTGTTTTCATTGTGCAGAGGA
Source organism: Seriola dumerili (assembly GCF_002260705.1). NCBI lineage: Eukaryota > Metazoa > Chordata > Actinopteri > Carangiformes > Carangidae > Seriola > Seriola dumerili. Next base: position 20,991,303 of record NW_019174404.1, read on the forward strand.
GTAAGATGGATAGTGGGGAGGCTCCTGCTCAGCGGCCAGTCACCTTGGACATCACAGTGGAGGATGTAAACAAGGACACTCCAGCTCCCCTGGAGCCAACCTCCGGTCAGACCCCTTCCAGAGACAACATCCTACCCCAGGAAGACAGCATTGACTTAGGCGGGGAGTTTGCCACCCCACAGGAGGACAGCAATGCCACACCATCAGAAAGCCTGATGGACAAGCTCAACGACCAGATGATGGAGAGCGTCATGATTTCTGACTCACCCAATAACAGTGAGGAGAATGATGTGGCTCCCATTGACTCTTTTCTGGATGGAGTGGAGGAGGAGGAGGAGGATGCAGGAGAGACCTCAGGAGACAAAGAGGAACAAAGTGACACTGCACTAAATACAACTGAAATTAAAGTTTCAGTGGAGGAACAGGTGAAAGATGGTTCTGAAGAGGAAGTAGAAGAGGACACAAAGAAGCAGACAGACACACAAGAGCAAGTCACAACCGATGCTTCACCCCCAGGTGACACACAGAGTCCATCTGGTCTTGAAAGTGAGGAACCAGCACCACAGGCAGTCAGAGGGACTAGTCTGAAAGTCGAGCCTGTACCAGTGTGCACCATATTCAGCCATGGAAGCCAGCCAAAGTCTTTGGTTCCTGACGGCTTCCAGCCTACTCTCATCAAGTCCCCCAGCTTTAGCATGGGGAGCGGTGGGGTAAGCGATGAGGCAGTGACCCCCAGCAAGCTGACAGCCCCCCTTGTGTGCCAGCCCAGCCCCAGCCTCAGTAAGTTCTTCACTGACAATGGACAGGCCAATCCAGCTTCTGACTTCTTTGATTCCTTTACTGTCCCCTCCTCCTTCATCTCCGTTTCAAACCCCAATGCAGAGATCACTCCAGGCAGCCCTGCGCCCATAGCCCCCACCCCTGACTGCCAGCTCTCTTCCACTTCTTCATCCATCTCCACCTCCGGGGGGCCTTTGGACTCTAGTACTCTCACCCATAGCACAGTGTTTTGCCCTGGCCCTACCGACACAACAACCACTAACACCCAACCTCCTCCACCCCAAATAGTCCCAGCTCCTACTCAAGCTCCCACTACAGCCCCTGCCACTCAGCCGCAGCCCTTCAACCAGCTCCAAGCTGTATTCTCTGGCAACGACGATCCGTTTGCGACAGCGTTGAGCCTGAGTGAGGTGGACAGGCGCCATGATGCCTGGCTGCCATCTGAGGAGACCAGGAAGGTGTTGATCTCTGTGGCCACCCAGCAATACAGCCCAGCCTACACAGAGACCAACAGACTTACTATGCCTGGTCTCAAGTTCGACAACCTGCAGGTAAGACAAGCACTGCTCATTATACATGTGTCTTAAGAAAGCCCTGAGAGAAAGTTCTCATTTTATAGTATGTCAGTTTGCCTTTTTGTAAATGGGCACTACACTAATTTTACACTTGAAGTTTACTTTACTCATCATGGGTATTACAACTCAGCCTGTGAAAACAGTTGTATCATTTCCTCTGTGACCTACAGAGAGCTCTTTAAAACCACCCTAAATCACTGTAGTAGTCCTTTTACTAAATGTGAATGCATATATTTACTAAGACAGTTATTCAATGTATTGTTGATTATAAATGTTTACAGTCTCTGACAAAATGTGATCTGAAACAGAAATTGTTATCATTACTATGTTATTTTTTTATTTAGGGCAGCAACAAATGAATTTATATACATACATATATTACACTGTGTATATAAGCAGCAAATTGTTACGTTTAAGAAGCTCAAACCTAAGAATATTTGCAATTTTTGCTTGATTAAACAACTATATCAGTTATTAAAATTTTGGCTGATTAATTTTCTGAAGATCGCCTAATCAACTAATAGATGAATTGTCTCACCTAGTATTAGTAGGTCTGGTCAAAACACTCAGCTCTAGCATCTCAGTTTGGACACATTCTCTATGCAAAACTGCTTGAACCCTTATAATATGTTGACAGCATTCAGTCTGTTATGGCAAGAAATTTATTAGCCTTGCCTTTATTAGCCTATGCTCTACCTGATGATCTTGATTTATTTTACACATTTGAACGATCTGTGTTCTTTTGTCTGTCACACAAAGACAGTGGTTTCAGGCAGCATCTCTTGCACAACACATTGTGTGGAGACAGTGAACACACATACACGTGGCTTTCCACGCTCCTCCATATCATGTTTTTTTTCTCCTAAACATCCTCTGAGCTCTTTCAACAGCCACATTTTTCTGTAATAACTACCCTGATGAAGCAACAATTTACTTATTTATTCAAGCTGAATTTTATGTTGTGCGTCCACCTTCCAGCTCAGATTGTGTTCATTATCCCCTCAGAATGTGTTTGAATGCCTGCTTGAATAAATGAATAAAAGTCACGTATTTTTCCGTCATCTTGGTTTTTGCCCACTAACAACCAGTCTTCAACAAACAAATTAGAGCCACTCCAAAGCTGAATTAAAGATAGCGTTTTATGTCGTGTGTTTTTTGTGCCATTCCTCTTAGGGCTGGTTATTGTGTTTATTATCTGTGATTCTGTCCAAACTTGGGGATGTCCAGATTAAAGTTTTTTTCTGTCCCCAATCCATTTTATTTAATGCAGAGGAACTACCAATAACAAGTCATGTTCTTCTGATATTTTGAAATCTTGCTGTTAGTACACAGGTTCTGAATGTAAATACAGCATTACAACTCTGAAGGCTCTTGATGTGAAATTCTGTTGTGTCCTGTTGAATTCAAATGTGTTTTCATGCAGGGGGATGCTGTGAAAGACCTAATGCTTCGTTTCCTGGGAGAGCAGGCAGCCATGAAGCGTCAAGTTCTCACTGCCAACTCCGTGGAGCAGTCCTTCACAGGCCTCAAACAGCTCGTCGTAAGTCATTCACCCTACTTTTTTTATTCATTGTGACATCAAAACCTGATGTTGTAGTATAGTCATCATTTAAGCTTTGTTGCTCATTTTTACGCATTTGTTTTTTTATGTGTATTTGTATATAAGATTTGCATGCAGTTGAAACAACCTGCTAGCTTCGCAGTTTATTCTTGACCTTGGAAATGGCTGTTGACAAATAACTCACACCTCAAAGTTCACTTACTTGCTTGAGCTTGGGACTTTGTTACACTGTCTTCATCAGGAGACAAATTTTGCTTAGTTGACATTTGAAAACATTTCTGTGATTCTCAACATCTACGGTTCAATGACAACTGAACCCCAAGTCCTCCAACCTGAACAACCATATAGGTCATGTACGTACCGTTGCCATGGTTACTGTAATAACAGTCATGGCATGGTTAGGTTTAGGCACAAAAACTACTTGGTTATGTTTAGATCGTGATTCAGGTTAAAAGCAGTGCTTCCTCAACATTACACAGTCTTTTTGCTGTCATGGTTACAATAATATCAATGTGGTTAACTTTGTCGAACGCTCATGGGTAATAGAAACAACATAAACAGCTGGTTTCACATGGGAATCCTGTCTCATATTCATCCATCCACAACAACCTGGACTTTGTCTCTCTTTTTACTACGTCACCGCACTTTCCCCTTTGCTCCTGTCATAATTACTACAACCACTAGATGTTACCTAGCAACAAAACGTAACGATGGGACATAATAACCTGCTGCACAGACGACCTGTGGGCTCGTTTTTTACAGGAGGATAGTCTCCAACTGAGCTATCTTTATCTCCCAATGAAGACCATGTAATATGGTTGGAAGATCCAGGTGGCCCTTGAGAGGAGATTGTTTTGTCTCCAACTTCCTAGCATGTTTAAGTTAAATCATATAATAATATGATATTTCATACCACAAGCAATTTTATTTAATTCACACACAAAGAAGATACAATAAAAATACAAATCTGCCATACGGCTTCAAGGTTTTTACACCACAACTTTGACAGTGTTCACATTCCCCACCATACATGCAAACATTACACACATTCATACTGTGTTCAGTGGACTAAAACAAAGCCTGCCCCAAAACACTAACTTCATGTTGATCTGTATGTGCAGCCAGTCTACAGTGTACCTGAGCGGAGGCAATGAAAAATATACCATTTCTCATAATTCTAGGTAATGGGAGTCATGAGTAATAATTTTGCCTATTTTTAAAAGGTAAAAAATATTTATACATAAGAAAAAGCAGGCAATCCAAGCATATTACAAAATGAAATAATATTTGAAGCAACCCACAGCTCAGATTCAAATTGGAAGAGTTCCATTTCAGGTGCAAGCCCCAGGCAGCTACAAACCTAAATTGTCAGATTTTGAACCTATATTTATAAAAGAGGTTACACTTGGGGCATTTTTAAATCTTGTGTCATGCTACTCAACAACTCTAACAGCTAAAAAGCATCGCTCTCGTGCTTGTGCATGTGCAGCAGGTGCTTTCTAAGAACAGTACATCATTTTCTTGAGGTAAATGACAAAACCGCTGGTAGATTACTACAGCACTAGCTTCCTGTGGTGTCTGCAGCTTGTCTGACCTTTTGACAGTCAGTGATTGCACTGAAACTGCTGCGTGGTTAGGCCTGACTGAAAACAGTGAATCATTTGTCTCATTTCTCCCCATATTTTATTTCTTCTCATACCGAGCTTCTGTCTTTGTGACCGTACAGTCTCATCTCATTCCCTCTCCTGCTGCTATTTATCTCTGCAGCCCTCATGTGTTCCCTCCATCATAATTTCTGACCCACAAATGACCCTGAGAGACAGTTGTTATTTAAAACATATACACAGCAGCAGCAGACAGTGTGATGGAGAGAGGGGAAAGAGGAGAGGAGGGGTGGAGTGGAGAGGTGGCGATCCACTCGGCTCACAAGTTCTTTTCTCCTGCTGTGCCCATGTATTATGCATGGGATTGCTGTGCATATTTCAAGGGCCTTCTGGACTTGGTGTATATACACACACAAGATGGTACTTTCAGCTTGCCTTCAACTGCACTATATGGTGTGTGTGTGTGTGTGTGTGTGTGTGTGTGTGTGTGTGTGTGTGTGTGCGCGTGTGTGTGCGCGTGTGTGTGTGTGTGCGTTTGTGCGTGCGCGTGTGTGCGCGTGCACGTACATGTGTCTGCATGTGCTTGTGTAAGAGGATCACACACTGTCTGCCAATTGGTGTGGGTGGCTCCCTGGAGCAAAAGGCAAGAGAAAGGAGAAAGACGGTGAGCCAGAAAGGTAACATAGGCCTACAGGAGAGATGTCACGGAATGACAGGCAAAAAAAGAAAGAGAAAGCAACGTTGTGTGAGTGAGAGATATGGAGGCAGAGGAGGGCTTCACCCGGCCCTAAGCACACACACAGGCACACTTTCGGCTGTGTGTGGGAACTTCTAGGCACCTCGTGATTAGATTTCCTGATTATTTGAAGTAAATTAATATGAACATCGGCAGAGGAATCACAAAATAAAAAAGGAGCCTAATTTCAGAACTAAATTCAATTTAGTTTATCTTTCGATTACAACTTAGTTATTTCTAGTAAGTTATCAAGGCATTTAGTTGGGAATCACTTAATAAGAAACCTAATTATACAAAATGCAACAGCAGCAACCTGCTGTTTCTCCTCCAGCTACAGGTGGAAACGGAAATTTTTTGCTTGTATGTGGTTCGGAAACACTTGGTCGGCCCATTTTATCGGCACCTTTTTAAAGCTGAGAAATAAACTTGTCTTTGCTCTCTGACAACGATATATTATTTGTCATTCATCTACTGTATTTTTTTATTTTTTATTATTATGTTTTGGCTACTTACCGGTAGACATAAACTTATTCGATACATCTGCAAGCTTATATCAGCTGATATATTAGTTGGGCGGATTAATTGGTCTAGCTCTACGTCCATGTGTTTTTACAGCAGGAGATGCAGATCAAATTCTTCTTTCTTACTCCAGCATACTGACCAAAAAATAGTTGTTTTGCACCTGTTTTACATTTCATCATTTGAAAATAAATTGTTTGAAATAATCATAACATTGATTTGAAGTTGTCTCGCTAGTCCTAATATAAACCTGTCTTGCCTATCTCCTGTACTGTTGTGCTAAGACACAAATGATGCTGTCATTCTGTACATTCATTAAAAACACATCTTTTTCTACCAATCTGTTTATTGACACACAAAAATGATAGGGAAATGATTATTAGTTATTAGTGTGCATTTTTGTGCATATTGATAAGTTAGAGTTAGATGATGAAATGCAAGGACTGCTGCCACCCAAGATGAGATGATCTGCCTCCTAATTACTAAGGACCTAGTACAAAGGGAAAAACAACAAGGCAGTTACATTATCCAGTAGCAACAAAAACAGTTTCCTCCACTGAGGTTTATTTCACATGAAAAATAAAACTAAATCTAAACTAACTATACAAATGGACAGAAAACAAGGAGTTTTGTGGTCCCCCCAGTCCTATATCCACAAGAAAAAAAACAGCATTTTTCTGCATCAGAAACCAGAGCTTTTCCTCCCTTTGGATTTATATTCATGTACAGAATACAGGAACAAAGGCGAACGCCCGCTCACAAAAAATAGCTTAGTATTGCTGATGTCTTAACTTAATTTCCTTGAAGTGATAGCGATTATTTGACATGGGGTTGTGCGAGGTACTTATACTTAGTCAGTGTATTACCTGCAGTAGATCTGGATCGGCGCACAGTTTAGCGAAGCAGCAGGAGCCCCAGCACAGAAGCTGAGCAATGTCCTGCTGAGGACAGGGCCTTCTGCAAAAACACGCTGATCTGAATCTACTGCAGGTAATACACTGACTATAAGTACCTCACACAACCCTACGTCAAATAACCCAAATGATCTTAACTTCCCACCCCTAGAACATTTATCTACGTCCCTTTACGACAGAATTGAGAATCGCAAAGGAAGACCTACGACTTGCAAAACAACAATAAGAAACACAAAACCAAAGACAGTGATTTTTCAATACAAATTTCTGTGTTGTATTTTTGAATGATTGTAATTTTGGGTTGCACTTCTTGTTGGCTGGTTTACAACTCAATATTTCTTTGTTCTTTCTTTGTTTTTATTAATGGACAAATTTAACCACATAGCTAGCTAATGTTGGCTACCTGGCAGGGACAGACTGAATGAAGTATAATCTACACACTGTTCAGGCCTCTCATCTCGTACTCAGAAGTAATATCTCTTCAGTAAACCGAGAGCTCATATCAGTATGCAGTCCTTTTTCAGTCTATCCCTCTTGTTGATGCAATCTTTAGATTCACTACGAGATAGCCAGTCAGCTAACCCTCCTGAGTCATGACATTACTGAAACTGCGGCAAATCCGTAGAGACTGTAACTGTTAACATAGCATTTTATGGTACTGTCTTGACTCATTAGCTCATTAAGCAGCTATCATCTGCGTTATTTTTGAATTTAGAATAACCTTTTTGCGCATGTTGTTATTAACTTAGTTTCCTCAAACTAGACATTTTACACATCATGCAGGTCTAACAGAAAAACTTTTAAGTTGCCACTGCATGCACATCACGTTTAGCCCAGATGTACTTGTTTACTGAGAAAAGGATCAAATGCAAAGCTTGATTGAAGGAATTAAATTTTTTTTTTTTTTTTTTTTTTTTGGGGGGGGGGGGTCTGGTTAAGTTGCTGATTATTTTCTCAGTTAAGCAATCAATAACTTAGTTTGGAAAAAAAAGGGGGGGGGGAAATGGCAGTCACACTTTACTTAGTGCCCACGATAACGCCTTTAATTGTTGTTGTTTTGTCCAACCAACAATCCTCGGACCAAAAGACATTAAACTGACTCTTGCTTAAAAAAAACTAAACACTTAAACATTTGAGAAGCTGGAACCAATTACTTAATTACCAAAGTAAAAGTATTGGAGCCCTTAAACCTCATTGACCCAGTGCTTCATTTTTCCTGAAAACTGTTGAAATTAAAAAGTAAAAAGTAAAGACCTAAATTCTTGTTTATTCTACAAAGATCTTCTAAAATGGCCCGGACAAAATGATTAGTACCCCTTAGAAGTATAAGTAAGTCATAAGTAAGTGGATCAAGTAGACTATTGTGTTCAGTTAGCATCACAGGTGTCTGCAATCTTATAATCAGTGATTCAGTCTTTTTAAAATGAAGAAAAATACTCATTGTGCCATTTGGTATCATTGTGTGCACCATGCTGAACATGAACAAGAGAAAGAAAAGAGTTGTTTGAGGAGATAAGAAAATTATTGCCAAGGATGGTCATGGTAAAGGCTACGAGACCATCTCCAAGCAGCTTGATGTGCCTGTCACCACAGTTGCTGATATTGTTAAGGGGTGTAAAGTCTATGGGACTGTACCCAACCTCCCTGGAAATGGCCAGAAGAGGAAAAGAGATCCCAGATTAAACAGAAGGACAGTTCGAATGGTGGAAAAAAACTAAGCGTTACGGTCACCGCTTCACTTTAAGAGAAGATCATTCTTTATAGATGCTCTCAAGCTTATATGGCTGTCCTAGGGCTTCCAGAGCGCAGTGCCGTACATATATTAGCACCAGGAGAGATGGCTACCGTTTAGCTGTCAGACTGAGTTGAATGAGTGGGCTTACATTGAGGCCTTGGGCAAAATGGTGCACGTCCTCATTGTCCTCACGCCACTCAGCGTTTTGATTTATTTCAGCATTATCAACCTGCTCCAGGTCACAGTTATAGTTCATTTAGTTGTATGACAGAGACAATAACTACAATAACAGAACACTTCGCAGCTTTCCAAACAGAGATGCTTCCCCACCATTACCAGGATCCACCTGGAAGTCTCGCATCACAATCATGATGCTCATTTATTACATCATGCTCTTTCGGTAATTGACTAGCCAACTCCCCCTCGTCAAGCCTGACAACCAGTAATCAGTGTGGAGAGGTGCCATGACACAAAGAAAACTTCAAAACGGATACAAGCTACCCTCCAAGATCAAGGTGCAACAGTAACCATTCACACCATACCTCACTTTCTGAATGAGAGCAGACTCAGTGGCTGACAAGGACAAACGTGCGGCAACGGCCCAAAACACTTTCCATTAGGAGAAACAAGCTGCAAATTCAGAAATACATACTAACATACAAAACAAATACAAGAAGGAAAACGTGCTGCAAAATGAAAAAAACGTGCTGCAGGAAGCCAAAACGAAAACATGAACAAAGCAAACACAAGCAAACACACTGCAAATACAGAAACGATGCAAAAACAAAAACACATGAACCTTCAAAACAAATGCAACAGAGAAAAACGCTGCATATCCAGACAACCCAATGGAAGAGCTCCAGGCCTCTAGGGGGAGCACTCAGTGGATATGCAGCATTTTTTCTGTCGCATTTGTTTTGGAGGTTCATGTGTTTTTGTCTTTATTGTTTCTGTATTTGGAGTGTGTTTGCTGTTCATGTTTTGTTTTTTTGGTTTCCTGCAGAATGGCTTTTAATTTACATCAGTCTCAGTTCTTATATTTGTTTTGTATTTTTGTATGTGTTTTCTGTGTATCTGCATTGTTTAGGCATTTGCAGCTCGTTTCTCCTAATGGAAGTGTTTTGGGCCGTCGCAGCGTGTTTGCCCTTGTCAGCCACTTTACCATCGAGTATCACACACAATATATATTGCACTGATCAACAGGTGGCACTGATGTGCCTAGAAACACAGCAATGTACCGGCAAAAGGCAAGGACTGTAAGTTAGCAAACGTGGATATAAATGATGCTGGTTTCAGCATGTTCAGGAAAACAGCTTTGCAAATGTTTTCTGAGGATGGAAACGCTGAATGTAAAGACACCTCTGATCTTTAAGGACAAAATGTGGTGCTTTTAGTTAGTAGGTATTGAATGTGTTGTACAAGAGAATAGAAAAGAAATGTTATTATTTGATATTGCAAAGATCATGTCATGTAGATACACAGGTCAAATGTTTTCTCTCACATAATTGTGAGTGTGACGATACAAAATTGGTAGTTTTATATTTAATTCTAAACTGCATTACAAGTCTATGAAAAAGCCTTTTAATTTCCCTGATGAATTTTTATACACCAAGACTGTTGTTTATGCCTCTTATTGCAAATTAGCATGTGATGCCTTCCGGTCCTCATCACAGAGGCATCACCAGAATCTGTTTTTTCAAGACCAGGAAATCCTACTTGAAATTCTCTTTTCACTTGCCTCTTTTTCACTGGGAGTCAAAAGGTCAGGGTGGGCCACAGAGCACCTCTCAGTGTCTTGTTTTAAAAACACCTCAACCGGGCAGATGTTTGCCAACACAGAGACTTGATCCCAGGGCCTCATGCCGAAGGACAGGTCTACTCACTGCATCGGCCACTGTGGGGCCAACAAACCCTGCTCAGTTTGGTCTTGATCAGAGCGCCCCCCCATGTGATGAGTTTGCTGACCTAATAATCACTGAATCACTCCCACTGATGAACGGATCAGACACCATCTGCCATCTCCATAAACAACCATCTACTTGCATTCACATTTCTTACTTACAAATAAATTATGAAATTTCCAAACTTCAAAGATCAAGCAAAACTCATAGATCAAAGCTGTCGTAGGTGATGTAGCTCACTGAGCTAGGAGGGGAGGTTGAAATTTAGTAAATGAGAGGAAGCAGAATACACACACACACACACACACACTCAAACAAACACAGAGAAGTGGAAATGTCAGTAAGCTCATGGCCATTAAAAGTGTACCCTGCTGAAGCTTGATTTCCCGTCAAGATGTCTGATCAATCACATAGAATCTGTGACTGCTGATACCTGACTGTACACAGTCAGTGCAAGTGTGTGTATGTGTGTTGCCATTCCTGTGTGTGATTGTTTTCACTTGTCAGGGGTATGAAATACATGTGTGTGTCCAAACTCTTAAAACATGTTTCATCCTATTCACTATTTGATGTTGTCCTTGTTGTCCCTGTGTGTGTGTGTGTGTGTGTGTGTGTGTGTGTGTGTGTGTGTGTGTGTGTGTGTGTGTGTGTGTGTGTGTGTGTGTGTGTGTGTGTGTGGGAGGGGGGGTTAGAATTAGGTATAGATTAGGGTAAAGTTTGTGCTTAAGCATTTACTTGTGATGGTTAAGTTTGTGGTGACGGGGTAGGAAATGCATTATGTCAACAACTGCCCTCACAAAGATAGATAGAGTGTGTGTGTGTGTGTGTGTGTGTGTGTGTGTGTGTGTGTGTGTGTGTGTGTGTGTGTGTGTGTGTGTGTATTGCAGAGCTATACTATGAGCTGGCAGAATGAGTCATGCTGCAGAGCCAGAGTGTGACTGCACCCACTGCCACCACACACTCCCCCTGTTCATACGTACAGACACGCACATGCACAGTGAATGAGAATGCCAGTGTTGGGAGGTTTTTGAAATGTAGTAGGTTACATATTAATAATTACCCTATTAAAAATGTAATAAATCATGTAGCTGTTTCAATTACTTCATCAAAGTAATGTAACTTATTACATTTGATTACTTTTTTTGTATTAGATTTCAGTTCAATTTAATCTGTTGGTGCCCTGTAGAGGCTTCACACTCTAATGACCTGTCCAAGTTAATATTTAATGAAAACACAATGCTGGATGGGTGTAATTATATGTCACATCTATCACCTATCTGACCTGCGTGTAGTCCTCAGATACGCCAACAGAAGACATTCCTGCACAGCCTAAAGATGCAAAGCAACAGAATGAATGTTGGATTTCACTATGACAACATTTTCATTAGTAACTGTAATTTAATGACATTTTTTGTTCTCAGGAGATGCAATAGATTACAATTACATTTATTTTGTAATTTAACTCCGTAATCCCATTACATGTAAGTAGTACAAACACCCTGACACTGGACAATGCAAAGTGAATATGCTCACAATACACAAAAGCCTTGAGAAGAGTGTGCATCTGTATTCCCTCTCTCTCTCTCTCTCTCTCTCTCTTTGTCTCTTTGTATGTCTCTCTCCCCCTCATATGATGAAGGTGGACATCACTCCATCTCTGTAGGAAAGCTGCCATTACACACATAGAAACACACACTCTGATGAATCTTCATGTAGAAGAAGACTTCACTTGCTTTTGTCGGGCGCACTGTAGCACTGCAACACACTGCTGAGAAGGATATGTCGAAATGTCCTCAATGTATATTGAGGAAAATGCTTGGAGCACAGCTCTGTGCCTGTCGTTTTCATGTCATTTTAAGGAACTGAGTGAGAATCATCATACATGTAAAGCAACTAGGGCTTTACATGTTAGGATTATTTTCATTCTCAATTATTCTGTTGATTAATTATTTTAAATCAATTGTACATTGAAAAAACTCGAACCGGACAGTGTTTCAGTATGTTTTCATGAGAAATTACTTAAATGATTAATCTATATCATAATTGTTGCCAATAAAAGTTTCTTTCAATCAATCGATCAATCAATTAATTGACTGATCGTTTCAGAAGTGTAAGTAACTTGAATTTAAAAGTTCACAGAAAAAAGAGAGGAGCTGTTGGAAGCAAAAGAAAGTGAGAAAATGTAATATGATATGATATTATTTTGAACGTGGCTTGTATAATTCAGTTAGTGTTCATCTGTAAATTAGCTAAGCAATTATAGCAATTACAAACAATAAGGCCACATTTTTGTCAACCAGCTTAGATGGACTTGGTGGACTGATTTACAGCTGTTTGACTAAATTAGTCAGTGATTGTCTCTAATCAAACCATTCTTCATCCTCATTGAATTCAGATTATTTTATAGTTCTGACCATCATTTCTACTGTTAACATCCTTCTCACCAACTTAATTCCTGACATCTGGAAACGCGGCCACATCGCTACAACAAAAGTCCAACTAAATGGAATGCAGCCATCATTCACATCTGTTCTTTTCCTAGTGTCACATGTAAAAATCTCCTGTAAAAACCTGTTGTACTTAACCTTGCTGACAGGCAGTTTTTCTGTGCAATGACCATTTATTACCGACATTTCAGGTTCATTTACTTCCAGTGAAATGCTTTAGATAATCTGTCTTTACTGTTGACTTGTTTACAGTCTGATTGTCTCACTGCTTGTGTTTCTTTCACCACTGGACTTTGTTGTTGTTTAGCCTCTGTGTCCCAGATAGTATGAGGATGGTATCAGAAATGAAAATAAGTGGTACCAAACCAGAATCTGAATTGTGCATGTATATTTTTCCTTTGTAATGATAGGCAAACCATTCCTTTTAGAAAATGTTGAGGTTGGATGTTCTGTGAACTGAGTTCGGTTGACTATCATGGCCTCATCTCTACTTCTCCCTTTGTCTTCCCAATGACCTCTCCTGTCCTCGCTGTGGTGTGGTCAGCAGTGGGCTAATCTCTGGCTCAGCACCACCCTGGGCTGGCCTCATCTGTCTCTCTCATTAGCAGTCACCCCACCCCCCCACCCCTCCTCCTCTCCTCCTGCCCCCTTCCCTCCTTCTCCTTCGTCTCTGTCTCTCTCCCTCTCCGTTGCCTCTGTACTACACACCGGAGACTCTCTCTTTCCTCCCACAGCATGATGCTGTCTGGGCCTGGGGCCAGCATGCGCGTGTGTGTGTGTGCGCGCGCGTGTGTGTGTGTGAGTGAGTGAGTGCAAGAGAGAGAGAGAGAGAGAGAGAGACCCACCTTGGCTGGGTCAGACAGACACACCCCCATAATCACTGCAACGACCCAGCTGCTGCATTGCACTTTGATATCATTGCTGTAACCTTTACTTGTCATTATCATAACCTTTTTACATAGCTGTCATTTCTGCCACCAGTTACACTTGCAAGCTGAGGTCTGGGTAATGCGCCATCAACTTTTGCAGTGCTGAAGGGCACGTTTAAACCGTAGCAGTAGTTGTTTTCACCTGGCTGTGTTTATGTTAGCTGCAGCCATATGATCAGACCTATTGTAAAAGTGCAGGAGGAGTTGAGCCTGTTGCTCTGCCAGCATAAAGGATAATTCCCATTTATAGACATCGGTCGTATTTTTGTGGTGCTATCATTCCTACTGCTGATCATAACTGTACTCAAGTTAATTGTAAGTAGTCAACTGCAGTGATCTTAAGTGACGCTGAGATCACAAAGTGACTGATGGTATGTCACTCTTGCTTAAGTGGCATATGCTGATTATTAGTAATATGCCACTGGTTATGGGACGACTTGCAAACAGTTACTTCACTTATGTTCCACTTAGGGATGCCCCAGTTGATCGGCTACTGATCAGTATCGGCCGATTTTCATTAAAAATATGTGATAGGTAGATGGGCATTAATGCTTCTAGTCACCGATCACCTTACAACCGGCTGAAAGAAGCACTGTGCGCTGTGGAGTGTAGTCCCGCATCCCGCCTTGTTCACTTTGCCGGCTCGCGACAGGACACCAAAACAAAACAACATGTCGGCCGTGTGGAACTTTCACAAAGTGTGTGAGACTGATATAACGTACAGCATCTGCAATGTCTGCCAAAGATGATCGGGATCATTGATCTCACTCATTGGTGATCAGTATCGATACCTGATCGCGGCATCCCTAGTTCCACTGGCACATACCACTCCACACCAGCATAATGACCTTTTTTACTGACATATGCCACTGCTGCAGCTTTTGGGCAGATAACAGACTACATGTTTACAGCCACACTAGTCTGGTAGCTAATCTCTATGAAATTAACAGGAATGACATTAATTTTGCAGGTATTTGGTCATAAAACCAAGTATTTGGCATATTAAAATTTTAACACGATGGCACTACAGGAAAAGTCAGGGGGTGACCAAAGTTATTACAAATCACGCTGTGGTGCACATCAGTATCTGTCAAAAAATGTCACGGTTGTGCATCCAGTAGTTAAAGTGTTAAAGTCTGGATCAAAGTGGAGGACTGACTGACCAGTCAACCAACCAGCCAGCATCACTAGAGCCATGTCTTAAGCACCTTTCCGTAGCAAGTACTGTGTTAAACTGGTCGCTGTTTCCATGAACAGTGGAAGAATGAAGCAAGGGCAAATAGCAAAGTTATTATACAAATCCATCATTTGTATAAATGGTGATGTATTCATCTCCATACAAGAGAGACACAAGTTAACGGAAGAGACAAATTGGGGTTCACCCACTTTTGGTTTGACCTCCAAATAAAATGGTTTGGATAATCTGGTTGAAATTCTGGCTTGATACAACCAGGGTGAAATATACTTTAACCAAAGTACTTGTCAAATGGTTGAAACAGTTTCTATAACCTCTTCTCCCACACCACCTCCTCCTCCTCCTTCTCCTCCTCCACCTTTTTTTCCAGCAAGCCTATCCAGTTCACACAGTGACTGGCCAGGTGTGCAGAGGTGTTAGAAAGTGCATGTGATCTGAACTTCCTCTTCAAGCTTTAGTTTTAGTTTTTTTTCTACAAACAACTTCTGTCACTTTTTATTTGTATAAAATAATGTCTTCAGAAAGAGTGTCAGCATCACTATTCCCATTTGAAAAATCATCACCTCCTGTATATCCAGCTTTTCTGTACTACCTTTGCTTGTGGCTGTTCTGAACAAGTATAAACACTTCTGCGTTCAGATATGTTCGGACAAGACATCTTAATCAATCGTCTCATGGCTCATGTTTTACTTTGTCCCCAGATCTCAGCAGTAACTTTTGTATGAACGATGTGATCATAATTTCATAACCAAGTCGGTCCGCATCAACTTTAGGTCTTGCAGTATTGGGAAAACGTACTGTGTGTGCTGCACTCTGGGAGTCAATGGTTGTGATTCAGGCCTGACATGGAACTTCTCTTGAATACTGTCTTCAGCTGCAATCTCAGAGGGAAAGGGAAATGGGACATGCTGTTATTATTGACAACGAAACCATCAAAAGCTATCCAGTAACCCACTAGTCAATCAGTGGTTGATATTACCCAGTGGAGTATCACTTAGAACTTGGAAGCTGTGTTGAACCATCTTAGGGAGTGATATGTAGAGTTCTCTTACAAGCCAAGAGCTAGTACGGTTTCTTCACATAATATATTATGCCAGTTTGTATCTCAGCATCTCTCAGTGATACTGTTTGAAGAGTCCAGCGATTGCCTGTGGGAGACAAAATGGCTGCTGTGCTAAGTTCATATCAGTACAGTATCCAAGCAGGCCGTCCTCCAGCTTGAGGGCAATGTTCTGTCCCAGTGTTTATAGACCAACTACAGAGGCATCAAAGTGAAGTTAGTCGCCATTGCAATGACTGGTGTGCACTTTTTGCATATCACTAATGTTTTTTTTTTCCACACATCCTCTGTGTAATCCAAAATGCTGAGGCTTAATTGAAGAAGCACTGGAGCTCCCTGTGTTAACTAAAGCTGGTGTGTGGAAGCCTTTTTAAGTCTGATTCAGCCGGAGGCTTCGCATCTTGAGAGAGAACAAGTGGGCGTTCATTTGTTCATCAAGCTTTGTTATGCAGGGTTTTTTTTTTTTTTTTTAAAGTCACCAAAGGAAAGGTGCACTGAACTTGCGATCTTCAACACAATTAAGAAGCCTCACCCCTTTTAAATTTCTGAGGAGACTAATTATGTATATGTGTTTTTGTGTGTGAGCGAGATAGAGGATGTAATTTGTGCACATTTCCCTTGCACACATTTGTCTAAGTGGGTGTTGGTATGTAGGAGTATGTGTGAAGCATTGTAATACCACTGAAGTTAGACTTGTTAATTACAATCAATGAAGTTGTCTGAATGTACCTCAAGCATTGTCCTCTCTTAAAGGTTAAGATATTGATAGGTGAATATCCATGATAAGATATACTGGCTTACTTGTCCACATCTTGCTCATTTGTCAAAGTGAAGGCCTACAATTTTCCTCTCAGTGTTACTGAAAATTTTTAGCCGCCTCAGTAACTCAGTGGATCCGAGTACTTACCTTTGGAGGTCTCTTGATCGCTGCTTTGTCAGCCAGTGGGGTCAAATCTGATTCCTTCTATATTATTTCTCTCATTTCCTTCTTCTTTTGTCTGGTGTTTTGTTCTGTCAGGAACAAAGGCAAGTCTACTACCCTACGCCCCCAAAAGCAAGCATCAGCAAACAAACGAAAATGGCCCTTACCCACTGTCGGGCTAGAGACATGCCTACACGATCCCCAACACACACTTGTTTCACCAAGCCTCTGTCGTCAATTCCTCATTTAATATCAGTGGCAATAAATCACCACAGTAATTCTTCCTCATGTGATTTGGGGGGATCTGATTATGCCTTATTGCAGAGTCATTTTAGCTGAGCTCAATTATTAATCATCATCAGCCTATTGTTTTTCAATTTTTTTGTCCTCCTACTGCCCATTCTCTGTTAATTGAAATCATTCAAACCTGGGGAGTGACAGCGTGGTTTGTATGCATGATGGAATTTATGGCAAGCTATAATAAGGCACTTTGTACATCCTTAAATGTGGAATCAGTTTACCTGAACTTTTTAGCAAGGCTCTAGCAATGGTAATGTCAGTCAGTCCACCGCTTTGCTCCAGACTGAGATATCTCAACAACTGTAAGGCCACACTTCTATGTTTTCATTTTCAAACGTATCTCTTTTCCTATGCTTTCAACTCCCATTCACACTAATCCGTTTTCTAGCCCCGAAAACGGCGAGTTTTGGAAACCCTGCTGGTCCCGTTTTAGTTTGATAACTAAGGTCAGCTGGACCACCTAAGTCAGTAGACATAAGTGGTCCTCTGACTTGTGGTCAAAAGTGGATGGATCACCATGAAGTGTTATACAGATATCTGTGGTGCCCATAGGATGAATCCTTATAACTTCAGTGATCTTGCACCACTAGCACGTTAAGGTTTGCATTTAGCCAGTGAAATAACTCAGCATCTACTAGATAGTTTGGCACCAACTTTTGTACTGCCATCTTTAATGTTCCAGTTCACTCACTGAGGGAGGGGCCCCCTGCCACAGGCTGCACTGCATACATTTGTAATTGTTACCAGTTTTGAATCAAACAAACATGATGATCCTTTGCTTATTGTCCTATACAAGACTGTCGGTAGCAAGTATTACATTAGCAACAACAAGCACCAATTTATTGTAGATACATAGGGTTGCCAGGTCAATTTAGCAAACAATGCATGAGTTTGGGGGCCCCCTGGTGGTTGTGGGGCCCTAAGCAGCTGCTTAGTTGGCTTACAGGGAGGGCCAGCTCTGCAGGAACACGATAGCAAAGGTCAGCGTGGTCTTTCCCCTGCTGTGTGGCTGCAGTAGAAATGCGTGTGATCACAGATCATAGCACATGGCTAAAGCAGTCTATACTGGGCCTGTGGAAAAAATGCGATATTGAAAATCAGACTGTGAATGTCAGTCCCTGTAATGCATGCTGACAGCTGGAGACAGGACTCTGTGCATTCTAAATGTTAGATTAGCATCTTGAACACAGTCCAGTCGTTGATTGTTCTCTCTCTTTTCATCAGTGGGGTCAGACCTCGGGTTTTACCACTTGAGTTGACAGTTGAGCCGAGACATCCGGCATCATCTGATTCAGGGGCACTTACAATCACATACTATCTTAAACTGAGGCTGACCCCGAGACCTGCAGGTCACAGAAGATCACCACTCGAACCACACAGCCTGGCTGCTGTCTACTCAATTCATAGCTCATGTATTTCTTTATGGCTGTATTGTTTAGTTTGGATTGATTAGGTTCGAGACCTAAAATTATAGGCTGCTGTAAGGTAATAAAGCTTTGCATCGCAGCAATGCTGCATTGTTACTTAAAGCCTGAGCTGAAGTTCAAGACTCAGACTTTGTGGGGTTTTTTCAGTTTGGCTCCTCGTGATGCCTCTCTGCAGCTCCCTTGGCCCTCAGCTCTCTTCTCCGCTCCTCCTGCTCTCCACTCTGCTACCCACTGCTCCTTTTTTCTCCTTCCAACTCTTTTGGCCCAGAGCTTCTGTTTTTTTTTTTTTTGTTGTTTTTTTTCCTTCTTCCTTCCACTATGGCCAACTTTGACTTCTGCATTCTTTCACTACATGTGGGCTAGATTTCTTCCATCCATATGCTGCTTATCCTCTGTTGAAACTACTTATCCCTCAGTGCCCTGTCTGAACTGTGTGTGTGTGTGTGTGTGCATGCGCGTGTGTGGGAAAATGTTTTAAATGGCTGTTTGAGGGTGAAGACTTGGTTTTAGGGTATTCAGTTGTGATGGTTAAGGTTAGGGTAAGGGGCTAGGGAATGCATCATGTCACTGGGTGGTTCCTACGAATATAGTAAGACGTGTGTGTGTGTGTGTGTGTGTGTGTGTGTGTGTGTGTGTGTGTGTGTGTGTGTGTGTGTGTGTGTGTGTGTGTGTGTGTGTGTGTGTGGGTGTGGAAATGCAGCTACTGTACATCACTGCTAGCTGTTCTCATTTCCCTGTATCCCGGTCTCACGCAGACACCTAGAAACACACACTTGCACACCTGTCTTCTCATGCCCTGTGGCAGGGCAGCAGTGTACTGTAGCGTACTGTAGGATATGTGTGTTTGAGTGACTGCAGCTGCTTTTGGCCATCCAGGCTGCCTCCTCGTTTTCAGCTTCATTTCCCCCCGTAATGAAGATTCAGAGGCAGCGCAGCGACTGGCACAGGGCAGAGGAGGAGAAGAGAGCAGAGGAGAGAAGAGGAGAGGAGAGGGGGGGAGCACAATAGAGGAGGAAGCAATGACAGCAGGAAGAGAGGAGAGGCAGACATGAGAGTCAGGGGGAGGGGATGGAGGAGATGGAGGGAGAGGAAAGAGAAGAGGAAGCATCATGATGGAGGGAGAAGAAAGTATGAGAGAATCCCGAGGAGGAGAAAGGAGAAAGAAGGGAAGGAGAGCGGATGACTGGGGAACTCATCCTCTCTCCTTGAGGACAGCTACAACAGAGGAAGAGACAAAAGTGTGATGAGTTTTGTGATAAAGATGACTAGAAAAAAAAGTAGCTCCCTCTCTCTCTCTTTCTCTTTCCCTCTCCCTCTCTCTCCTAATTACCTCCCTGGCTGTGATGAATGGCACAGCTCTTCAGACCCAATTGGCGAGCCGACCTTGTCATGTGTGTTGATGGGGTGGGGTGACTCTACACCCCCCTCCCACCTCTGCCCCCCTCTTACCTATTGTACCACCTCCTGTGGAAGCAGATGCTGCTAATATCTGTGTGTGTGTGTGTGTGTGTGTGTGTGTGTGTGTGTGTGTGTGTGTGTGTGTGTGTGTGTGTGTGTGTGTGTGTGTGTGTGTGTGTGTAAACACTTTGAATTGTGCACTTAGACACGCACCTGCCTCACTTCATATTTTCTTATAATAATAATAAGATGATAGCACATCCTGTTATTTTGCATATAAACTTAAAAAGGTGCTTGACTTTGATTTTTACGTTTTGTTTCAGAAGTCTCAAACATCCTGAAAAATCTCACTGTTTATTCAAATACCTTCTCCTTAGTTGTTTTCCACTATTAGCAATCTGGTTTGATATATTTGATTAAAATCAACATTAAACATTTTGAAAAGATATTACATATAATGAGATTTAACTTGGGTCTTATTTTTATTGAATTGGCCTCCATCCCATCTGTAATAAAGAGATCAATGAGCATTGCAAAGAAAGCTTCTGACTGACGGCGGTTTGATCGCTGGCATCAGTGTATGGGTGTGATGTATAAATGTGTGAGTGACTGGGTTAGTGTAGCAAGTATTGTGAAGTGCTTTTGGTGGTCACTAAGACCAGAAAAATGCTATATAAATGCAGTCCATTTACCGTAAGCAAAGCCTGCCATTGATATAATCATTTAAGTTATTTATCAATTATCAAACAACAACTTCAGAAATGTGAAGATTTTTCTGCTCTTCTCTGTTTCATATCATCGTAGAGTCCGTTGGTTGGTTGGACACCTTGGACTCTGGGAAATTGTAAAATACCTTTTTTTTTTTTTTTTTTTTTTTACTATTTTCTGGCATTTCATAGACTCAACAGTTAATCAATAGACTGACAGATTAGAATTAAAATGATAGTTTGTTTTAGCACTACATGAGCAGTCAGATGATTAGAAAGATTGCAAGCAAACCCCATGTTAGCCAAACTTATTTGGAAGAGAAATGAAAATGAACAGTAAAGTTATAATCCCAGTTGAGAATTGTAAACCACCTACAGCCTCCTACACTCTGCAGGTACAGGATTATTTCAGGTGTGCTCATCTTTTGGTGTTTACTTCAAAATAAAGTGGTTTAGATCATTTGGCTAGTCTGTTGCAATTTTTACAGCCTGTCTGATTGTCAAGTGGTAACACGAGATCAACTCAAGATCCGCTTACTCGACTCTTCCGGGGCTTTCGACCATATCTGTCTCCGTCAGCAGATGAAGTTGTCATGCTCAGTCGTCAAAGGACTTTTCATATTTCTGAGCACTTGTCTATGTTTGCTAAAAAGATGATGTTGATTTTTGTATCTACTATCTTTATCTGCATTGCATTATGGGATTTTTAGTAGAAAGTAGTATACATGTCATGGACACTACTTTTGAGGGAATTTTTGAGGTCACTATATAGTGCATAGATTTTAGCCTCAGAATTCAGACACTCAGATAAAATGGTGATTAATAAATCAGCCTCAGTGGTGCTCAGAATTATGTCATGTTTGAACCTCTGCAACTGACCAAACTAAATCTGCTGATGTTCCTGTTTCCCAGGTCAAGAATGAGCCGTGCAGCTCAGGTTGTTTTCAGACTGATTTTTGCCTCGCTGTACCTTGTTTTTGTGATGTTGCAACATTTCTAGAACTCAGCAAATACTTTGGTGAATACAGTGTTTTCATAACTGACAGAAATTGTAGTCATCATGAAAATAAGACCCAAGTTGTAATAAGCTGAAATTCCTCCGTCCCTGCGTGAGCACAATGGGAAAAAAAATTCTGTGTGAAACGCAGCAAGTAGTTTGATAAGTACCTTTGAATATTCAGAAAAAGGTGCTTGATACCAAGTGTTTACCTTGTTAGTGATGTGTCCCGCAAAGTGTGTTTGTAATGGTGACAGCTGAGAAAAATTGATAAATTTTATTTCCCCATGTTTCCATCAGTCAGTCGTGGTTCGTGTTTCATTTACGTTGTGTCACTTCTCCCCTGCAGACCAGTAAGAACTGGCGGGCTGCGGTAGATCTGACGGGCCGGCTGCTGACAGCTCATGGTCAAGGATACGGAAAGGCTGGCCAGCCAACCTCCCACACCACCGACTCACTGCAGGTAAGACGCCAGTGACTTTCTCCTCAACTGTCTCTTCTTCTGTTTCTCCACCAGTCTGCCTCGCACTGTGGTTCTGTTGGTGGTAGAAAAAGCTGAACCAAAGACAGGCCCTGTACTACACAATAATGTAATAATTCCCTTAATGAAATAATAAAAATTAAATAAATTTAGCAGTTAGCTTTGTTGAAAATAGACCAAATGATGTACCTGTACTTGAAGAATAATGTAATGAAATACCGTCATTTAATTTAGTATTTTATACCCAATTATTTTTTATTAGGAGTTTATAACATTTTATGGTTCATTTTTGTTTCCACACTGGCAATGTAATTATTTTTGAATGATATTATGTTGGATTTCACTTCAAGGGGCAGATGTGGAAGCTCAAGTTCAGTCTTCAGTCAGTCTTCATCACAGTGCAATATA
Organism: Seriola dumerili; assembly: GCF_002260705.1. Taxonomy (NCBI): domain Eukaryota; kingdom Metazoa; phylum Chordata; class Actinopteri; order Carangiformes; family Carangidae; genus Seriola; species Seriola dumerili. Next base: position 21,013,899 of record NW_019174404.1, read on the forward strand.
GGACCGACAATAAGTGCAACAAAATGACAGTTTCAAACACCACTCAATCTTTGGAGAAAGAGTGAGTACTCCTACATTAGCAGTAACTCACTCACAGTTGTAAATAAGGTGCATAAGATCTTTATGTAAACATAAGGGCCGCACAATTAAACAAAGTGCAATGTCCAAATTGCAGGAGTTGCAATTTTTTGATATAGTTACAACATTGTTATGCATTGTAAGCACCATAAGCATTGGGGTGCTACAGAGACACCCCTACAAATCATATCCTCCAGACGTAAGGAAACATGTTTGTTTGGTACAAGACACAACAAAAATCACATCATTTTTCTTTTTTAATTCAGTGAATATGAAAAACAAAAACAATCATTCCAACTCAAATTGTGACTCAAATTGCAATATCTGACAAAATAATCCCTATGAGATGAATAATCCTTATGATTTTCCTTTTTTTTTCATATTGTGCAGCCCTAGTAAACATTACTGTAAACAAATGACAAAGAACTGTTTGCAAATTCCATAGAGTGCAGTCATCCACATATAGTGGATACAAGCCTCTGTTATTGTCTGTAGAGGGGGGTTGAGTTGGCCTGACTCTTACGGTTTCATAGGAAGGAATAGCGGATGTTGGCTTGGGTGTGTAAGTAGTTGAGGGTCCTCACAGCTTGAGGGAAGAAGCCGTTGGTAGAGGCGGTCCCGATGCTCCTGTGTCTCGAGGTGTGAAGAGGCTGCGGCTGGGATGGGTGGGGTCCTCCACACTGCTTGGGGGGGCACCATGCTTTATTGGAGTGTTGTATGGAAGGAAGAGAAGTGCTGATGATCATTTCAGCCATTCAGACCACATCACATGTGGTGTTGTTGGTTTGCTTCTTTGGTCTTTAAGGTCTAGTCAGCTAAACCTCTGGTTAAAAAAGCCTACATTGCTAGACCACTTTTCAATTGAGCTGGCTACATATCTGCTGAGTGCCTGTATACGCTTATTTAATCATTATATAAAATGGAAATCCTGAACAGAAACTAGGGTTTTATTTACAGTTGCATCACAACGTGTTTTTTTTTTTTGTACATTACAATGTAAGTGTCTGTAAATACTTGGAAATGAAAACATGTTACAAATGCAAAATTATTTCCATTTTGTGCATATTGTTTTCGGGTTGTCCTTCCATCTGTCCATCCCATTCTCATGGACACAATATCTCCATACACAATATTTCAGTAATGCCTTGAGGGAACTTTGAATTAAGCACATTTTACTGGGACTCAAGTATGAACTGTTTAGATTTTAGTGGACAAAGGTCAAAAGTCACTGTGATCTCATAAAACACAGTTTTTGCCTTTCGAATGTGGTATCTCAAGACCACATTGAGGGAATTTGTTCAGACGTGGCACACACATTCACTTGGACTCAAAGATGAACTGATTGTGAAGGGGAGATTGTGACCGTATTTCTGGCAACTTGGCTGCTTGGTGGAGGCATACAACCACGAGGCGGTAATTCTAGTTAAATGAATGCAACACTCTTACGGTCATCACTTTGTATAAACACAAAGATAAATGTGAAGTGGTGTGAGAGTGTGAATTTAACATTACTCTACTGTGATATATTTTCCCAAGCAGGCAGGTCTGACACTGTCTGCAGTCACATGCAGAAGCTGGTCATCTTGGGAAGTGATGGTCTTCATCACCTGCACATTGTTCAACCTGTGAGGATGCACATAGAAGTTGTTCATTGCATCTTGAAGGGAGACATCACTGACCCGAATCTGTAGTGGGGCTTTATAGTCCGTGATGGTCCGGAGGCCCTTCCACAAGTGCCGCGTTTCCTTGCTGTCAGTGAAGTGTCTGGTGATTCTGTGTCTATAATTCTGCTTCTCTGCTGCCACGTCTGCTTTCTCCCCACATCTGATTGCAGTATCTCAGACTGAGCCGCCGTTGTCAGCCGTGGCTTCTGGTTTGCCCTTGAGTTGATGGTTTTAGTGACTGTGACATCATCAGTACACTTACTGATGTAGGCTGTCACTGTCTCTGTGTATTCCTCTAGATCGATACATTCCCCACAGGAAGCTGCCTCTTTGAACATGCTCCAATCAGTGGCTCTCGCTGCCGTCCTGCAGAGCTGAGACGGCTCCCTCTGGCCAGACCTTAATCTGTTTCTGGATTGGTCTGCATAGCTTCATGCGTGCATGACAGAGATGTGGTCTGAATGGCAAAGATGAGGGTGGGGGAATGTTTTAAAGGCATTATCTGTGTTTGAATAAATAAGGTACAGTATATTCATTAATCTGTTAACTCCCATAATACATCTGCACAGTTTGTTCATACAGGATCACTAAGAAAGGACAGTCCGAGATATTTTGCCTTGTTGGTTTTTTCTTTGGTCTTTAAGATCAGGTCAGCATAGGCAAAACAAGATGTGGCCTCTGACAGTCTATGAGATTCCCATGACCAAAGTCTAGAAGCTGGAGAAAACAATCAGCTCCCACATAAAGAAGTGGCTTTTACTTCCATGTTGCCTCAGCAGTATCGGCTGCTATGGGAAGCATATATGGGAACTGCCTGTCTGTATCCTCACAGAGGAATAGAAGTGCACCAAAGTGAGGCTGAACATGACAAAGGGACACCAGCCCAGCGGCTATGGCTGGTAGTTGCTGAGGTCCACCAGCAAGAGGAGGCGATGTGAAGTCCAAGGGAAGTCTCACAGGCCAAACAGGGGACAACACAGGAACACCTGAAGCACCACAAACTCACCTGGAAAAATCTATGGGAGATGGAAGGAGGCAGAATTAGCTTCATCATCAGAGCCTCCCACGATGTGCTTCCCTCTCCCAAGAAATTAAAACTAGTAGAGTGAAGAAGATCCTTCATGTCTGCTCTGCAAAGAACCAGCAACTCTATGGCACGTCCTTACCAAAACCTTTTACCAAAGTCTTTTTCAAGACCGCTATACCCGGAGACAGTCAGATTCTCCGGCAACTGGCAAGTATCCTGGCGCAAAGGAGAACTGTTGCCAACGTCCCGTCACCCTTAACAACAGGCATCTCTAACACTGCTGCCTTAATGGCATGTACACTACTTTACATTAACAGTCAGAAGATGTAATGCAACTGATTGGTCAGTAGTTTGATCTTATCCTTTTTTCTTTTCTTTTTTTTTTATTTGTGACTTTGCACAACAAAAACAAGTGTGACAGGAAGGGTACATATAATGGACAGACATGTAAATGACAACAAAAACGATAAACACTTATTGAGATTTCAAAATTAAAAGAATATGATGTGTATGGTATGTGTGCGTGCATGTGTGTGTTCACGGTTTGTACGTGACGTAGTTGTATGTATCTGTGATATGTATCTGTTTTTTTGTGAGAGGGTGAAAGGGAAAGTATAATGGACATTAATGATGTAATATAAATATAATTGTAGTGAGAATAATAAAATAAAAAACAATTTAATAATATAATTTATATGATATAAAAAAAATGAATAATGAAAATTTATCTCATGACAAAAAATATGCTAATATGATCTGATCCTTCTGATGTTAACCTCCTCCAGACCAGGTTAGGAGTTGAGCATAAGTTACCATGGTGATGGTGAACCACCATTGTAATCCTGAAAACCCAGGGTTAAACCTGAAGCTATATTTATGTATTGTTTTTGTAGTCAACATATATGATTAATGTTTTCTACATTGTACAAACAGAGGCAGATGTGTTTGTGTGTGTTCCAGCTCTGGTTTGTGCGACTGGCTCTTCTCACCAAGCTGAACCTCTTCCAAAACGCTGAGCTGGAGTTTGAACCCTTTGGCAATCTGGATCATCCAGACCTCTACTATGAGTACTACCCCACTGTTTACCCTGGGAGGAGAGGTATACAAAACACACACACACACACACACACACATACACACACACACACACACACACACTCTGCTTGTATAAAACCATACCATTCTGTCCTTTTGGCTCATTATTATTGACCTTTATGTGGGAGGAGCACTTTTGGTATTGATCACAGAATCTTTGATATAGAAAGTCGTGCGCTGTAAATCCTGCATTGTTTCACATCTCTTTTCATATTGCACTTGTCGAAAAGCTGCTCTATAAATTCCCATGGAGCCCCAACTGAAGGTTGAATAGTACTATTCATAATAGTGCTGAAAAGCTGCTCCGAAACTCTTATCTGTGAATTTTGAATGTGTTATTAGCCTGCTCTCCAAAAGGATTTTGCATTTTACCCACATTTTTTAGGATACACAAGCATACCACCACTGTCCTATTAAATATTCAAAGGAAAGTTTCTGCCAGGAGCTTGATATAAGACTGTATCGTCAAGAAGCTCCAACAACTCCACTTGTCTCCAGCAGTTCTTTGGTTTTGTTTTTCCTCTTTTTACACTGCATGAATTGCTCTCTAATGTATTCCCATTACTTTGGATCTGCTTCGCCCCTTGGGCTACTACAGTGAAGGCAGTAGCAGAGACAGAGCTGCATACACACATGCACGCACACACTTGTACAAAAAAACAAAAAAAACAAAACACACTTTAAGCTACACTGCACAGCCCTCTAAAGAGAGCTCCAATTGACTTTCCATTGCTCAATTTTAAATGCTTTGTACCCTGCTAGGTGCTCGCAGACAAACTGGCATGAGTTGTGTAGCCTGGCATCAGAAGTCGAACATTTCTCTCGGCCCAACATTTCTCCGGCCCAACACTTGACCGCCTTCAGAGACAGCTGCCCATGTATCACTCTCTCAAGAATTAAGATCGACTGAGCGCTCGAGAAAGAATCTTTGTTTGAGGGTTATTAATTTATCTGCCAAATGAAAAGTTGAGTCCAATTAGGACACAGAAATATTAAGTAGTGTTCATTCATGCTCAAGGAGCATTCATTCATGTCCTTTTCTAAAACTACTGTATATATTAATGCTTTACTTTTAGTTTAGAGATATCAATAAATTAAGAGAGAGATGCATCAGTTTTCTCACAGGTTAAATAAAACATACTCAAAGCTTCCTTCTTTTAGAAGGGCTTTTTTTTTTTTGGTTGAAAGAATATTGGCCTCTGCTTCAAAAATCAGAGTCAAAAGTTGGACATGCAGACAAGACAGAGGGAATTCATTACTATGCCGAGGCACACAGGTAGTGCTGAAAATCCTGAGAGTATTTAAATGTCTCAGATTGAATCTAAAGGTCTTATAAACCATATTAAAGGTACCCTGTGCAGTTTTCTTGTAAACAAACCCAGTTCTGTTTACATTCAGTGTCTCTCACCCAAAATTACTTTTTCTGAATCTTTCATGTCTTAACAAATGTGCAGAAAGCATTTCCGTTTCTGTGAATCATTTGCAGAGACTATTTTTATTGGTTCACCTACATTTACACCTTTGCAAGCTAGCCGTCCTCTTCCTCCTCCACCTTTTGTTGGCACATTACAACGTTTTAGGCACCCGTCTGCCACCAACTGTTATTGAATGGAATAGCTCGAGTGCCTGGTTAGACCAGGAGGTGACACAGCAAATTTTTCTGCACATCTTCACATCTCTGTATCTCGCATCTCTTGCATCTCTTCTGTAAAGTTAGTTGGACTGGAAGCTTGATGATGTTCAAATTCCCCGAGCAGAACGCCTCAAAAAATATGTGACTGGCCACCAACCGAACTCGACAAAAACAATTTTCTAAGATTGTATTATTTCTTTTTTATTTATTTTCATTTTGTTAGTAGTTAAGTTTCAAAACCTTGACTACACTGTCCGGTAGGGAGAAAACTTAATACCTTCAATTTGGACTTTTTATACTTTTTTCCTATTTTTCTTCTTTATTTTCCCAGAATAACCCACCACAGATTTATTACCTAGAGACTCTCAGTAGCTATGGCCCTGATCATGACTTTGCTGGGATAGTAAACAAACTACAGGCTAACTGGCAACATGCTAGCTGCTTGGAACATGCTCTCACTGGCCAGGCACAATAGCCCGCTAGCTTGATACCAGTTAACTTGCTAACTTGTCAACAGTAAGTTAACACAATTTATTCAAGAAACATATTTGTTCCATCAACTCTTGTATCAGAACTGCCTTCAAAGTTTTCCAGAGCAGTTTATACTCCAGCAGAAGAGGATTATTTAAAACTGGGTAGAGCTGCACAGCTGATATGACAGCTTCCTCTATTTAGGTCACACCAGACTTCTTCCTCAAACTCTGAAGTTTTGATGGTGTGCTGTTGGTCAGTGACACAAATTAGCGTGTCAAAGTTCACCAAAGTTAGAAAATCCGCTGATAATGGGCAGTGCCGTTCAAATGAACTTTTACTTTAACATTTCACAAGAAAAAAAAAAAATGCTGTTCTGACCAAGTCGTGAAAGTGCAGGTGGGTCTAATAACACATGTGCAAAAAGAGCACAAGATATAAACAGAGTGGCCACCCACTCATCACAACAATGCTTTATAGCTCCACTCCTTGTCAAAAACTCCACAGGGTACCTTTTAAATGTATTTTTTTAATGTCTGTGCGAGGCTGTGGTTTTCACGGGTTGTTTTCCTTCTCAGTTATAACATTTAATTCTAACAGATACTTTAAAGGTATAAAATGTCTTAATGTTAACCTAATGAAACTTGCTGATACCCAGGAGAGACTGAATAAAGAGATTGGGGGGGGGGGGGGGGGGGTTAAGACCGATAGACAAGAGAGATAGAAATAGAGATACATAGACTGGCAGAAGCAGCAGCCACAGATGGACTAGCTAGCTGAGTTTCAGATCTGATGACAGTATCAAAGAGACCCTGATCAAAGCCTGGGGACTCACCTGAATATAGGCTCTTCCTCAGGGATATGTGTGCCTGTGTGTGCCTATGTGTGTGTGTGTTGTGTGAGAGAGAGACAGTGTGAATGATGTAGAGGCAGAGAGAGATAGAGGGATGAGGCAGAGAGATGAGTGATGGAGCTGTGCAGCACACCCAGAGAGAGAGATGAGAGGGTTTAATAAGCAACCATACGTAGCTCAATGCCATCTGTAGGTTCCTGCCTCCGGGGCTGTGTGCAGTCTGTGTGTGGGTGGATGGGTTTATATTCTCATCCCGTGCTCTGTGTCTTTCTGTCTCTCTCCCTCTCTCTCTGCCTTCCCTCTCTTTTTTTTTCTCTCTCTCACTCTCTCTTCCTCCTGCTATGTCCTCATCCCACCCTGTTTCTTATTTTCCCCTTTCCCTCACTTATTTTTTCCTTCCATCTCCTGTTTTCTTCTTGTCCTCCCTCCCTCCCTCCCTCCCTTCTTCCTTCCCTCCCTGCTGTCCAGGCTCCATGGTGCCGTTCTCCATGCGGCTGCTGCATGCCGAGCTTCCCCAGTACCTGGCCAAGCCCCAGGAAGCTGTGGACCGCCTGCACAATCTCAAAACCGTCTGCCTCACTGTTAGTACGCGCACACACATACACGAACACAGCCTCTGGATGAACATAAAGATATGCATACTCTGTAGCATTCACACAATAAAACCACACACCCACAGAAAAAGCACATTAGCCATACTAATCTTCAAGCCCACCTGTATAAACAGCCAAATGGTTGGATTTTAGAGTTATTGAATATGCAGATTCTAATACACACACATAAAAAAAGCCTTCAGCGATGGCGGTGGAGCAACTTCCCCCTCTGAAGTTTGAACCCTCCCCCCTTCTGGTTAACAGATTCTGGAGAACTTGGAGAAAGGCTTGGCTGAGGATGGCAGCATGATCACCCTAACACGGGAGAACAGGCAAGGTAAGAAGCACACACACACACACATACACACACATACACAGACATTTAGCTACAGACCTGGCCCCAATCCCAGATTGCAACACACTGTAGGAAGAGAGTGAGGTCATGGGCCCTAGTGGGTAACACACACACACACACACACACACACACAAGCAAGCACTGAGGCAGAGGTACACCTGGTGCAGGACTGCAGCATACCTTGGCCACACATACACACATTCTCAACCACACAAAGACACCAATGCGGTGCTCTGAAAGTGTTTAGCACCTCACTGCTTCGGTACTCGCGCTGAATATCAAACGGTCTCTCAAGCCCTTCACACCAAGCAGATCAATACAGATCGATTCTATCCAATCCACTCACATCTGCACAAGTGTGCTGGGGAAATAGGCACCTTCATCTAAAATTCACCAGGTCTAGGTAGACGCACCTCAACATAAGCTGATGTAAATAGACTTCATCTATTCTTCATTCTATTCATCTCTTCTCTTCTCTTCTCTTCTCTTCTCTTCTCTTCTCTTCTCTTCTCTTCTCTTCTCTTCTCTTAGCAGTACATCTTAATGCAGGTTTCTCAGTCCTCATGTTTGTGAGTCCTTTAACCACTAATTTAGCAACTTTTCCAAAGGTGTGTCTTTTTTTTTTTTTTTAAGCGACTAGTAGCTGTTTAAGCAGTTAATTCACAGCAATGAACAACAACAAGCCACTCGGTGAAGTTGAGCTAAATGTAAGATGCTTGCTTATAATTTGGAAAATTTGCAGGGTGACGCGTGTACAAGTGTGTGTGCATGTGTGTGTGCGTGTGTGTGTGTGAGTGAGGGTGTGCCGGCTCTGCCCGTTTCTCTTTCTAAAAGCAGAGTAATAGCTGTGCCCTCTGTCTCTCCTCTCCCTGCCCACGCAGACAGTCGACAGTCAAGTCAATAGCGCAGGGCCTTGCCTTCACACATCAGACCCCTACTGAGTGATTAGCTCTCCTCCCCAACACACACACACACGCACACGCACACACACACGAGTGCAGTGATGAATACTAATAGGACTGCACACAAGCTCTTCCACACGGTGCACTGTCTAAGGAAAAGAGGAAAGCGGAGTGTGCCGCAGTGTCTTCCTCACCACCTTGCCTTAAAATAAACCCTGGTGTGGGGAGAGGGGAGGTGTAATGAAAGGGATGGGTGGAGGAGAGGGGGGGGGGCATAGGGTGATGTTACAGGGGACACCCGAAAAAGTGAAAATAGGAAGTCACCCTCAGAGAAATAAACCACCTGTCTCTGTCTGTCTTCTTCTTCTCTCCCTATTTTTTAGCATCTCTTAAACTGTGGCAGTCTCGCCTCAGCCGGGTCATGTACTCCATGGCCAACTGTCTGCTGCTGATGAAGGTAGGTGTGTGTGTGTGTGTGTGTGTGTGTGTGTGTGTGTGTGTGTGTGTGTGTGTGTGTGTGTGTGTGCGCTCACGTTTGTGTGTGCCACAGTGAATGTGTCCCTGTATGCGTGTCTGAGTCTGTCTGGATGTGCGTGTGTCTTTTGTGAGGGAGTGTTTCTGCGTGTGTGTGTGAGAGAGAGAGAGAGAGAGAGAGTCTCAGAGATCTTTGATGCCAGGCTGGTGGAGGATTCACAGTGAAATCCCCCTAGACTGACCACTAATTGGATTCGTGGTCAGTGAGAGAGAGAACAAGACAGAGAGGGAGAGAGAGAGAGGGAGGGAGGGAGGGAGGATGGAGTGTGGATAAGGAGCAGACTCTACAGAGAACCACAGTGCCATCTACTGGTCAGTTACAATATTTTTCAATTACTTTGCCTCAATTTCAGTTTCAAGATTCAGAACTCTCACTTTTTAAGGACCACGACAGGGACTGTTGTTGCACATTTTCTACAAATCAAAATACTTGATATAACTGTTGACAGTTTAACAAACCATGTTTGAATGTAAACATATATGTGTAGGAGCCATTTACTAGTTTGTTTGTTGGGTTTTCTATCATTTATTCATCTGTTTTGAGTTTAATCACTTTAGTTAATTAGTTTTACTTTTTTGATAATATTCTCTTTTGTCATTAGTCTCTTTAGATTATTTGCTTATGTAACATAGTTAGTTAGGGTTGACTAATATTTTGTTTATTTTGTATAATGCTATGGGCACATGAGGTTATTTAGGTAGGTGGACTGGATTAGGACCAGCATGCACCTGGGTGGGCCTATGGTTTTTTTTTACCAGAGCAGGAGAGGCAGCAGGAAACATGATCATTTGTTAATTGGTTTGCTGCTTGTTTGGATAAATAAATCAAAAGGAAAAAAGAATTGGCTTTGTTTGGACGATGTATTTTTTTTGCCTGCATAAACCAAATCCCCCATGATGCATCAGTGGCCATTTGATTTTGATGTTGGACTTTAATTTGTTTGAATGACAAATAGCCACTACAATATGTTTGATACATTTCAGGCAGCCATTGTTTTTTTTTTCTTCTTCTTTTGCAGTATTCAGAACAAAATGTATTATTCAGATATTTTGGAAGGATCAGAGTCTTCCCACATTAAAGAAAGATAATGAATACATAGGTACTTTACGAGAATAAATTGCTTGATATTTTAAGGTATTTATGGTTGAACCCCTGTAATCACGTGTTAATGAAGAAAACAGTGTCAAAATAAATTACCTCTTTTTTTTCCTTTCAGTAGGTGATTACAAAACAAGTTAAGACAAGTGTAGGCAGCCATTGTTTCTATTCATAACTGTGTGGTATGAAAATAAAAAAAAACTTGCTTGGGGGTTGTAGTGTGAGGAAACACTCTGTAGACTTAAACAGTGTTAAGAAATCACTATACTAGGTAGACATGGTGTTCTTCTCTAATCCAAAATTCCACAGTATGCATTGGAAAATGTTCAACAACAATACAGACTGTACACGAGGTGTAGTTAAAGGATAGCACTAGTTTTATTCAGTATTTTCTTATTGCCTGTAAATTACATGAACATTTGGTTCTTACTGAACATGGAAATGTTAAAAACAGGAGTTTAAACAATTTGCTCAAACAGCTGGACACCAGTTTTTAACAAGCGTTACTCAAGCAGGAGGAGCTGTGGATTCATTCATTTGGTTCTCTAGTGAATATTTACAGCAGCAAGATGGTGTGTGCAGGACTGAGTCTAAATAAATTAGCATGTGTTCGCTCATGATAGTGAAGCAACATGTCACCCAGTGTGGCTCACTGATGTGTTTTTAATCATTATTGAACAACAATGGAGCTCTGTGGCACAGAGGAGTAATAATACAATATCTGGGTGTAGGATACACTCACTCACTTTATTTACTATGAAAAGATATATCCAAAATAATGATAATAAATAATAATAAAATATTGCACTATAATACACACATACATGCGCACATTGCCCCATCCCAGTACACACACACACACACACACACACACACACACACACACCACCTCCTGACCTCTCTCTGTCACCGGGCTCAGCAGTCCAGTCACCATGTGAGCAATGTGTAGCAGTGCGGTGTGGAGGTGGGAGAAGGGTCACATCACCCCGCTAATACTCCATATGTTTGATTAATGCCCTCTCTCTCTCTCTCTGTCTCTCTCTGTCTCTCTCTCTCTCTCTCTCTCTCTCTCTCTCTCTCTCTCTCTCTCTCTCTCTCTCTCTCTCTCTCTCTCTCTCTCTCCTCAGGACTATGTTCTGGCCGTGGAGACCTATCACTCCATCATTCAGTATGAACCTCAGCAGAGAGTGCAGCTGCTCAGTGGTATAGGACGCATCTTCTTGCAGGTTTGCATATTCTCCCCCACACACACACACACACACACACACACACACACACACACACACACACACACACACACACACACACCATGTACAGATAATAAGACACCAGTTCCTTGGATACAGACACAGCAGAGTCGAGTTTACCATAAAGACTAGAAGCAGCTAATTTAAAAATACACCTTTGTTTGTTTAAGCTGTACATACTAAGAAATGTAGAAATGAAAATTAGGTTTAGTGTGGGTTATTTACTCCAAACTTGACAAACAGCAGTTGCTGACAATGCCGATCAGAGCAGGTGAAGGAACTGTCTGCAGAGCTCACAGGATTGTGTTGAGCTGGTTCCAGGCAGACAAGCAGGACTCTACCCAGGAACTGACCGCCGGGCAAAACTGAACAGTCAGGGGAGAAGGGCCTTGGTAAGAGAGGTGACTGAGAACCTGATGGTCACTCTGAGCTCCAGAGATCCTGTGTGGAGAGAAACTCCCAGAGGGACAACCATCACTGCATCTGGGCTTTATAATGAGTGACCAGTCAGAAGCCTCTCCTCAGTGAAAGACGCATGAAGACACCTACAGGACTCTCAGACTGTGAGAAATAAGAATTTCTGGTGATGAAGCCAAGATTTAACTAGTTGGCCTCAGTTCTAAGCTTCATGTCTGGAGGAAGCAGGACACTGTTCATCACCTGTCCAACAGGAACAGGGAGACTGGTCAGGGCTGAGGGAAAACTGAATGGAGCAAAGTACAGAGATCTCCTTAATGAAAACCTGGTCCAGAGCTCAGGACCTCAGACTGGGCTGAAGGTTCACCTTCCAAAAGGACAGTGACCTGAAGCACAACGCAGGAGTGGCTTAGAGACAACTGTGAATGTCCCAGACTCCTGACCTGAACCCAAATCTAACATCTCTGGAGAGACCTGAACATGTGTCCTCATCCAGCCTCACAGAGCTTTAGAGGATCTGCAGAGAAGAACAGCTGAAAATCCCCAAATCCAGATGTGCAAACTTGTCACGTCACACCGAGAAGACCGGAGGCTGCGATCACTGCCGAAGGTTCTTCAACTGAGTTCTGAGTAAAGTGTCTGAATTATGTCAGTGTGAAATTTCAGTTTGTCCTTTTTAATACATTTGCAAAAATCTCTATAATTCTGTTTTTGTCATTATGGAGGATTGAGTGTAGATTAATGAGGGGGGCAATTGATTTAAATAATTTTAGCACAAGGCTGCAACAAAACAAAATGTTAAAAAAGAGAAGGGGTCTGAATACTTAGTGAATGCAGTGTATATTTTGTCATCATTCTCTCTTGTAATCGTCCTATATGTCTTGAGTCAGTTCTTTATTCGTTCTTGTCCCATTTTACAATACACACTCACTCTCACATACACACACGGGTGAGTGGTTAATGTGTTACTGCTGTTTTGTTCTTGGCTAGATCGGAGACGTTAAAACAGCAGAGAGGTACTTCCAGGATGTGGAGGAAGCCTGCCAGATGAAAGGGAGCCAGTCCAGTCACACCACATGCATGCTGATGAACAGGTATGTCTGTGGCCCCGTTCAGACGTGGTATTAACGTGCGTCTTCAGTGATCCGATCACAAGTGGTCAGCTCTCAGTGCGTCAGTTCACACCTGGATTTAAAACGTGTCTCCGCATGCGTCTCTACATGTGACCACTTGTGATTGGATCTCACTTCCCCGCTCTGTATGCAGATAAACGTGGATGAGTTGTTGTTTTCAGCCTCTGCTCACCGCTCGAATGAAATGTTCCATATTTTATCCATTTGAAACAGTAAAGTATTTTCAGTTCATAATAAACTGCGTTGGGAATAATCAGCCTGTCAGAGGACGTCAGTAGAGTAGCTGCTCCTTCAATGTGGTCCAGGACACATTCACATTCACACTGCTAAAAGAATGTGGACACGTGGCACAGACCTCCTCTGAATGTGGTCTGAGTGATCGGCTCTCTGGGTTCTCATTGCATCTTGGCTGCGTTCACACCTGAACTTAGAGCTGACCACCTGTGATCAGATCGCCTGAGATGGATGTTAATACCGGGTCTGAACAGGGCCTTAGTCGTGCATTTAGCGCCTCTCTACTGTGCGTGCGTGTCTGTGTGGACTTCATGCTGTTCAGGATCATTTTCACTCCACAGATTCGGTATTTCCTTCAGGGCTTTTTGCAAGTTGTTGCTTCCACCCTGCATGTGGTTTAACACAGGAGGTCACACCTCTGTAGCTCTGGCCTAAGGAGATGTGGAGTATGAGACTGACACTGATGCCATGCTAATGCTAACTTTTCAACGGCAGTCACTTTATGATTCGCTTTTAGGTATTGTTTTTATTTATACTGTTTTAAATTGTTTTAGTTAAAAAGAACTAAAAAAAAATTTAAAAAAAAAAATGAGAACAATATGACGTGTGTGTAATGGGCCAATCACCAGAATATTAAAACCAAAATGTTATGGGAAGGACCAACAGTTTGACAGAGAGGGACTCACAAGCACTAACACACCACGCCTAAACAAGAACAGAGAATCTTGTTGTTTTTGAGGAATCTGAATCCCTAAAGAAACCCAGTAACACAACACCTTGGATGAAATGTGTGTGTGTGTTTGTGTGTCTGTGTGTTTGTGTGTCTGTGTCTGTGTGTCTGTTTTTTTTTTTCCCAGGGCCTTTGTCTACCTCAGTCAGAACAACTACGCTGAAGCACATGCATCCTTCACTGAAGTCTTGAAAATTGACCCAAAAAACCCTGTTGTAAGTACAACCCCATGCACTGCATTGTAATACTGCAGCGGCCGCTGTTGCAGTACAGCCAACAATATGTTTTCACTTTGTCATTATGGATTATTTAGTGTAGATTGGTGGGTAAAAAAATGCATCCATTTAATATTAAATCTACAACATAATAAAATGTGCCAACAGGGAAGAAGCCTGAATACTTTCTGAAGCCTCTATTGCTCGTGTTTATCCGTTTAAAGTCACAGAACGCTGCTTTTTGTTTCCACATTTGAACTGTAAAGTTGATCTTAAAAGGAAAAGTAGGTCGTATCATAACAAGCCTTGAAAAGACAGTTCATCTGAACTTGGATAGGTATGAGTACTCGAGTTGCTGACGCCTCAGTTGGCGTTACGTGCACTATGGCAGCCGTGACCAAGAAAAGTGATGTCTGGAAATACTTTGATTAAAAAAATAAATAAAAGAGGACAATGATGTGCAGTTCAAGATATGTGGCGTTAAACTTGCATATCATGTTCTCTGACAGCCGAACAGGAGGCTTGGTCGGGGAGGTCCGCAGTCGTCACGGACCTCCCGTATTTCGTTTTTTATGGTAAAAATGTATTTATATATATATAATTTGCAGGTAACCGAGTACTCGTTAATAAGGTAATGAGAGTACTCGAATATTGAAATTACTGAAAATGCCTATCCCTAATAGTTATGTGGCAAAGTTTGGGACTACTGTAAAGTGTGGTCAGTGTCATTTGATCGATTAATTTGTGGATTGAATTGGTTTTGTGCCAAATATAATAATAATAATAATAATAACAATAACAATAATAATAGCATATAATATATAATAATTGATAATAATATAATAAAGATAAATTCACATTAAAACTCATCTGCCCCTCCTTCTGTACATTCCCAGGCCAACAACAACGCAGCAGTGTGCCTGCTATACCTGGGCCGTCTGAAGGAGTCCCTGGGCCAGCTGGAGGGTCTGGTGCAGCAGGACCCCGCGCTCTACCTCCACGAGAGCGTCCTTTTCAATTTGACCACCATGTATGAGCTGGAGTCGTCTCGCAGCACCCAAAAGAAGCAGGCTCTGCTGGAGGCCGTGGCCTGTCGGGAGGGGGACAGCTTCAACACGCAGTGCCTGAAACTAGTCTAAGAGGCAGGAGGTTGGACTGAGAGAGGACACACACTACTGCATTCTCCTCCATTATGACAGGAAGTAAACCCCCACCGCACCCACCTTTAAAGCTTGCTAATTCACAATTTCTAAATTAGTTTTAAATGAGTTAGTTTAATCTGTACTAAAGCACACGTGTGAAACGTTGCGGTTTTACAGGGGGGTGTACTGGACTATCTCTTGTCCAGGCCAAGTGATTTCCCAAGCAACAAGCAGAGACTCATTGAAGTCACTTGACCCGGACAAGAAATGGAAGACCGAGGGGCCGCTATGACCTGCAAGGTGACAGTCATACAGGGAGTTACTGTTAACAAGATAATCATCGCTACCTAATCTGCTAGCATGCTGAGGAGACTGTGTGAGCCCTTGTCATAATGTTATCTTTTAGACCATACTGGATGTGGGTCTGATGATGTTTTATGTATTTTATGTCACAATGGATGTATTACAATAGGACTTAACATTTAAAAAACATATTTCACTATTTCCTTATCATTATCTGGTAAGAACTGGTGAGTCATTCGCTGGTTGACACACACATGAAAGAATTCGAGAGCAAATAGTTTGATAATAGCACTGTAACACAGAACGATTTTTTAAAATCTTATTAACCAGAGGTTATGTTGCCATGATTGTTCATGAAGGGTATATATTTTGACAAGAGGTTGTTTTGCTACAAGTCTTAGTCTTTCTTCTCTGATTTCTGACCTCTCACATTTGAAAACTTTGGACTGATTACATTGGAATCAGTGATAAGGTTCTGCTTTGTCAAAACTAAATACAATGGAAAGAATAAAGAAAATATGGGAGGTTCATCAACAAACTTTACCGTATTTCTCCCTGTGCTTCACTAATTGTTCAGGGACAGTTGTATTAAGCGCTTCTTCACTGATTGGCTTTTTATAAGCTACAGAAAACTGGCCCACTGGCACCTTAGGCTGTCTGCAACAGTCCGGTGACCCTACCTTGCAGGTCATGGCATGTGGCAGGCCCTGAACAATGTCCCACCAAGTAATGGTCCAGCACTTGACACGGGCATTATCCTGAGTTTCAGTGTGCTTTAAGACTAATAAATGTCCACAGAGGTCCTTTCAGCGCTCCTTCGTCATCAGACACCTGAAATACTGGATTAACAGTCAAAGACCACTCAGTTTCAGTTTTCTCTAGGTTCATTAACTCATGCAGTGAAAATGAATAAGTCCGTCAGATTGCATTGTATCCTTTCTTCTAAACAAAAAAAATCATGTAAAATATTCAGAATCCAAAATTGTACACAGAATAGGTAGATTTTTGTTTAAATTATTATATAAAAATTATTATCTTGTTAAATCTTTTATTGATTTGTCCTGGTTGATCTTTAATTATCACTGTTTACATGTTGTGTTGATCATGTTTGTGTAAAGGCATCTGGAATAAAAAGAGGCCTAAATAATGGTGGAATAAAACTGTTCTTTTAAATCAACTAGCGTAGTGAATAATGTGTGTGAGTGTGTATATAGGTGTGCGTGTGTGTGCGTGTGTGTGTGTGTGTGTGTGTGTGTGTATATACACACAGTGCCAGTCAAAGGTTTGGAAACACCTACCCATTCATAGGTTTTTCTTTAACTATTTTCTACAATGTAGAATTGAAGACATCACAACTATGAAACTAATAGGACTGAAAGAGTGAGAGGCAAGGAAAACCACCACAACGGGAAAAGTTGTGAAGAAGAAGAAGAATCATTGCTCATGTTCTCATTGGTCGCACCGATGAACAGTCCTATCATAGCCGTCATATCATATTGTAGATGATGATACTTCTGAGTGAGGATGAGAGTAATGCAGCAGAAAATATTTTAACATTTAAAAAGTGGACTAAATGATGTTTAAAAGTGAGTGTTTGTTTATAGGCTGCAGCTTGTCTAAAACTGTTTTAACAGCATTTCATTTACTGTATATGAATTTACAGATTGAAATATAGACAACTGAAAATTCACTTTCAGTTTTAACCTCAATCCTTTTTCTACCGAACATCATCATCCTGTTACTGGGTCAGAATGTGTAGTTACAATCATAGATATATAAACCCCTGTCTGATGTGTTTCATTTATATCTATAAACCTCTGTCTGATCTGTTTCATTTATATTTTCATCATCTGCTGCAGCCGAACTTCCTTCCCATCAGGTTAGAGCTGAATAAATATATTTAACATTTAGTCCAACAAACAGAAGATTCCAGCACTTAACATCCATCCAGGATATTAAAGTCTGCTAAATAATGTGGTCTAGTGGACTACACTGAATAAAATGTAGGCTAATATTTAACTTATTGACTTTATTCTTCAGCTCAGACGCAATACTGCTGCTGTTATTTAATAATCACACATTAATATCTTTCTGGCTCCACTGGATTCAAATGGAGGCGCAGCTCTTTATTTAGGCTACCCGTTGTCATGGTGAATCGTGGAGTCGGAGCTCCATTGATGATGGCTTTTTTTTCTTCCTCATGTACGCGGTTAACTCGGAGTGAACATACTCAGACTTGATTGAACTGACTCAGATCGGCTGTTCTGGAACCGAAAACTCAGAGTTTCCATCTCAGGATTCATCAACTTCAGAGTTCAGAGTTAGGCATTTGTTAAACCTGCTTTCTGGAATAGACCCCTGCACTCCAGTGTTGCTTTCACGTTGCCTATAACGCCTGATCATCTCTGTAAAAATGGGTGGTGCAAAAAAAAGGTGTGCAAACCAGGCAACACTTTAAGACTACTGTTAATAATATCGGCATTCGTAATCTGTATTGGACATGAGGGTAGAGAGGATGATAAGTAAATAGCGATATCTAATTTGATTAATTTATTTTGAAGGTTGCCACCGGAAGTATTAGATGCTCTTTTGTCTAACTTCATATACAGTCTGTGGTCTTAACACTGCTGGAGTTGACTGCAATGAGATATTATTGAGTCATTAGAGAATAATGCCCTCCAGTGGCAATAGTCAGGAACTACTAATCCACAGCATTCTGTGGAAATAATAAACATTTTTATTTATTATTTATTAGTATTATCATTATTGCAGCTTTCAGCATTTGCATTATTACTTTAATGCATCAATATTAATGTTTATGGTATCCGTGTTCATATTAAACCCTAACGTGGAGATAGAAAAATATTTGAAAACGTTTCTCTACATTTTGATCTGTTGGTTTTATTTTGAAAGTTGTCACCCAAAGTATGTACCTTATAGAGACTGTGCATTTACTAACTATTGTGTAGTCGTTAATAGTGTTCATGACTGTACAGAGTTTAAGACTAATGTGGACAGTGTATGTATCCATATACAAAACTATAAACATGGGGGTGAATAAAGTATTGAGAACGCAAACCATTTTAATTAACTTATTATGAACGTTGTCATTGGAAATCTTGGTATGCTATTCTATCTATTTTTCATCCCTGATGTTGTTGAACAAGAAGAACAATAGTAATAGTAAAAGTAATAGTAATTACGTCCCCCAGATATTTGGAACCACGATTATCCTCTTGACAATATGTGCTTCCCTGTACTTGAGGAAACACTTTCCAAACTCCTCGGTAGACCAATCTCACTTCTTGAGATCCAAGAAGCCATTAAAGCAATGCGAAATGTCCCCAGTGCCTGACAGATATACAATCAAATTTTATAAGACATTTTCTCACCTTATATGCCTGTAATTACAAAGTATGTATAATTTTATGGAGAAACAAACCACAGCGCATTAAAAAGCAGCCCACCTTCAGAAGGTTCAATTGGTCCAATCCGGGGAATACTCCTCTTTGGGAACCAATTGAGATGTCCTTCTTACAGCAGTCTCTTAATATTTTGGTATGTTCAGGCTTACTGCTTGTCCCTATCACAAGTTCTATGCGCACTATAACACATACTTAAGGGATTTGGACGCAATTCAGGAGGCACTTTGGACTTAACAGACCATCCTCTTATTCTCTAATTTGTTGTAACCACCTGTTTAGACCATCATGTACTGACCTCATCTTTCACAGCTGGTTCGACAAGGGGATAAGGACTGTTGACAACCTGTACTGCAAAGGACTGCCTCGTCATTTTCCAACTTGTCAGTCTGTCACTTAGTGAGTACGGTGTTGTTATTTTAATGGCATGACCTAGGGGATTGTAAGGGTTATATGTCTTATCTCACCCAAACTTGATGTTCATGTAATGCCTTGTAGCCCAATGGCATGAGCATTTACCTTTAATTTGGACCCAGTATTTCATGGTGACCAGGCCTCAGGTTCTGTCAGCAGCACAACAGACTTACCTGCTATCTAATTCAGCTTCTGCCTGATGGTGTTGGAACTCGATACACATCATTTTTACACGATTTTGTGTTTGATCTGACTATGCCATCTGTTCAACATGTGACATACAGGGATCTTACATATTGTTGCTTGCAGCTACATTATGGTTTGTTTTGTTTTTGAACTGAGCTTCCCCATTACCTATTTGGCATTTGATGATCTCTTAATGCCCATGCTTCTTCTTGTTTATCTCTGCTATAGGAACAAGGAGAGGGAGGGGATTGTTTGTGCACGAGTTAGATTAACCTGAACTAAAGCAAACAGGGGGGCGTGTAATGGACTATTTCTTGACCAGGCCCATTGATTTCCAAGCAACAAGAAGAGACTCATTGGAGTCACTTGACCTAGACAAGAAATGGAAGCATCCCCAGACTTCAATATTCCCCCCACAATGTTTCACTGTCAGTTTGATACACTTCTGTATCATACCCTCTCCTGCTGGTCTGCCATACATCTCAAACTTGGATTCATCAGTAAATAGGATCCAAATTTGAAATGCTGGTATTTCTTAGGCTCTACTGTTTGGCCTTGTTTCCCCTCCTGAAAAGTGGTTTAGAAACTGTTATGTGTCCTCTGAGACCACTACCAGACAGCCTTCTTTTGGCAGTACTTTTACTGATTGTGTTCTTTATTTTGTAAAAACTCTATCTGTGATGAAGTTGCCTTTTTGTCTCTTGGGGAACTAAGCTTGACGTATTAATCTTCTGATGAAGATTGTGATTTTGAGCCATCAACTTTCACTTAGTTGTGATGCCAATTTTCCCATTATCACAATGCTACTTAGTAAGCAATGATCTGCTGGAAACTTGAGGCACAGCCTTGTTTACATCAGGTCAACACTGGCTGCAAGTTGAGTTTCTTGAAGGAGCCTCTGAAGTGTTATCTGAACGCATACTTCAATGGAAGGAATACAACTCAAGAAAATGTGACCCTTTTTTTTTTTTTTTCTACAAAGGAGTTCAGTTGCTCAACGTCCCAGTTTTCCTAAACTTGAAATATAAATATTTCTTCTTCACATGAAACAAACTCTTATGTTCTTAAGTGTTTCTGAGTCCTCAAACTTTCTGATTATTTGAAATACATGAAAAGATTTTCAAAAAAGATTTCAATGTGGACTTTTGGACCCCATTGTATATATGTGCGTTTGTGCACACACTCATTATATACAATATGTATATTTAAAAAAACAGATTTAAAGTAGCAGCAGTTTTATTGTCAGTTGAATAAAGGGTTTGCAGCATGTCCAGTCACATTCAGTTAACATTAACAGGTACTGATTTAGAAACGTTTGAATATAAAAATGGAAAATGCTGCTATCAGTTGCATAATTCATTTTTCAAACATGCCATTGAAGCTAAGTTTGACAGAACCTAACATATGAGATAAATAATTCAAGAGAACAAGGCACTGCAGATTGTCCAGTAGTGGAGGAAGTATTCAAACCCTTACATAAAAGAGAATTGTAATTATTACAATTCAAAGTTCTACATTTGAAATATCACTTCAGTAAAATTACCAAGGTATCATCAGCATATTGTACTCACATATCAAAAAAATAAGTAATAGTAAATGGCCCCTTGTTAACTCTAATACTGCTATTGTATTATATACTTTTGACAGTAGCTGGTAGAGGTGTACCTCGGTTTAAGTACTTTAGTTTGTACCATTGCAGAAACCATAGAGTTGTCAACTGTAGTAAAAGGAAAAATATTTCCTCCCTTAGAAGGGTAATAAAGTAGTACTTGAACTTGAAATTGTACTTAAGTACAGCATGAGTAACTGTGATTATTTAGACTAAATGTAGGCTATATCATTTCATTTACCGCTAAAACAGTCTAAGCACATAACATGCTGATGATTTCAACCTCCTTTGCTACAGAATATGTCTCTAAACTTTCTAACTGAAAACCTGCTTTCGTGGCCGGGCAGAACCAGATTAGATTGGAAGGAGCATCTCTCTCTCAGGATCCCTGCAGAGAAGCCACGTACTTCTGACGAATGTCAAAGTCATCAGCTGGACGGTTGTAAGCCTTCCACACAGGTTCCCCCACAAACAGCCTCATGGCTTTAGTGTAGTTCTGAAGAAACAAAGTGTTAAGATCAGTCTGAATGTGGCCAGATAAAGGACCGTCAACTCTTGTCTTCATTTTAAAATCAAATTAACCATTTAGTGCTACCCTGTAATAAAAGTGGCTCATTAGCTTCTCTCACAGACACCAACAGACCTTTTCAATGCAGACATTTTGAGTTGTCATAGCAGGAAAAGCAAAGTTTAATTCATAACATCCATTCCATGAAGGCGAGCTGGTTCCAGAGCTCTGGCTCATGGTGGCTCACTGATGTGGCTTACTGGGATGGAGCTGAGTCATTGTTGTTTTTTTTTGTGATATTCGTTTATCCTGAGCTCTTATTAGTCAAAATGTCTGTTGTGAACCAGGTCTTTTCATTTAGTTAGCCAGAAGCTAATGGGTGTTTTAGCTGCTTTAAAGAAGTTTGAGTGAGAAAAGCTTCCAAACTTAGAAATTCAGGCACTTTAACACTGACTGTCTGGAGAAGAACAACCACAGATTTAAGTTTAACATGTCAAAGTTCAAAAACAAACAACAGTGGCAACAATATTGACTATGCTAACAGTAGTAACATATCCCCCAGCTGCAACACTTTGAGGAAACAGTAATGTTGTAACTGTAATGCACAATGTATGTACTCTGTGGATTCCTTGTAAATAACAGTTGAATTTCCTGTGTTTGGTAGAACAAATACTATTTAACAATCCTCATCTGCTCATTCTTTGGTCAGGTTGCGCTCTCAATATTTGCACTGGTGTTTCAAATGTTATTGTTTTCTTTAACAACGGACCAATTTCTCCTCAGGCATCATTTAAATTTCATCTTATCTGATCCAGTGGATTGAGACACATTGTTAAAACTGTCAGTGTTGAACAGCTATGCATCTAAAGATAACCAAAAAAGTAGTTAAGTACTAAGTTAAGTACTTCCATGTTTCTGTGACAATTACATTAATTTACACTCCTGAAACATTCATCAACTGTGGCATCATTAATGCTCTTTAAGAGAATGACTTGCGTCCTCTGGGGGCAGTAACAATGGGAGAATATCATCTAGTTGTGTATTATTTAGCAGATGCTCTCGGACGTACCGTCTCATCCAGGGTGAAGCGGTGGTAGATGCCTGCTGGTAGGGTGATCAAGTCTCCTTTTCTCATGGAAATCCTGATCCACCTGTCCTCCTTGTCCCTGACGTCGAAGTAGGCCTGGCCGTCCAGGATGTAGCGGATCTCATCATCCACGTGCAGGTGCTCTTCAAAGAACATCTTCAGCTGAGACAGTCAGACAAAAGAAGAAACACAGGCCTGAATAATGGTGGTTTCTTCATTGAATTATGAAACTTTTACACCCAGGTCAAGTGGCAGCTGTCCAAAAGAGCGTCATATAAAACTCACACTCCGATGTATACTTAAGCAATACGAACACGAGAGGGAGTGAGCTGTCACACGGAGCCACATGTGGCTATAAGCTAACGTTAACTGTTATAACAGTTGGCTAACGTTAGACTTATCTGATTTTCTTTCTCATCCATATAGATAGGTGCTGCTGAGACTGGAGCTGCAGGAGCTGCAAACCTGAGGCCCACAGCTGGCTCAGGACATGTTGAGAATTTATTTGTGAAAACAGAAGAAAATCAAGGTGTGTGTGTGTGTGTGTGTGTGCTACATTTGTTTTTACTCTACATTATTATGTAACAATTTTTTGTTTGTCAGGGGGGAAAAATGGTTCTAATTAGGGAATGCGAAACACATTCAAAGGAAGATGAGGATTCTCACATGGTAGGCTATAGGTCACTCTGCAGCACTGTGAACTGAATAAAGAACACGATATTAAAGGCCAGTGTCCAAGGAAGGCAGAGATAGCGCCTTGCTGGGGTGGCCAGCCTCAGGAAGCACATCTGATTACCTTATATATTTAACTGTTTAACTGATAGTAATTATCGTGAGAATTCTTATTGTTGTTTAAACAATTAATTATTAACATCCATAGTTCTAAATGAATGATTACATCTTTACTTTCTTCTCTCTCACCTACTGGCAAGAGGATGCTCTTGGCCATGGTGATTTCGCCTCCATCCCCAGTGTAAGTTTTCAAATAATGTATATTCACTGTTTTTTTGTTTTTTTTTAAACAAATCCTAAAGTTTCCTCTTTATTAATTAAATTTACAGGTAGTTGAAAACAGTCATAGTGTACAGATGCACATCTCAAGAATGAAAGAGAGGTGCAGAAAGGCCCATCCAAACATGAACATCCTGAAGGAGAAAATGAAGGAGCACAGAGCCCCCTTCATTGAAATAGATATGCTCAGAGTGTGCAACCCATCAAAGAAGAACCAGACCCCGGCTCATCCAAAGATGACAAAGACAGTAACTGAATCATTGTTATTTTACTGCACAGTTCTTTTTTTCTTGTCTTTTAATTCTATTCTTAAATTGCTTTCACGATTGACTTAAAAAGGTCTTAAAGACTCTTCAATTTAAGCAGTTGAAACCTCTACAACACCAATATAGAAAGTTAAAATGAGCGCAGTGCAAAGACTTGATATTGACTGTTTCCCTGGTAAAAATGTAGTAAATAGTTTGCTGTTACTTTATGTTTTATTCTTGCAGCTTACATCATGTGCGGTGGTTCAGTCGGCGGACATCTGTTGAGAAAACTAAGGTCATCACATGACTCAGGGTGAGGTGATCACAGGGCGAGGAGCCCTGGAGAGAGATCATCAGTTTCACCTGTACCTCAAGTTCTATGAGTAAGTTATATAATAAGTCTATCACACTACAGTGACTCATTACGGCCTCCTGAGGAACAAAGTGGTATTACAAGATGAGACGGACTGTTCAGGACATCTAGCACCAGTTACAAAATGTAACTTTTAAAGCTACCTGCAGTCACTTATTTCTGAAGAGATCACCATCATCAAAATTGTTATAATCAAAATCTTATAGCCCCATTACCATTCTGTTCAAAGGAATGCATTTTATTAAGCGTTGCTGTATGTTGGGTAAACTTTTAATAAAGGGCTGATTTGTTGAAGCGTTTGTAAATGTTTTATCTTTAATTCATATATATCTATTAGGTGAACCTGAATGAAACTAATGCAGTATAATGGAACAGGGCTGCAGTAAATCCTCCTTCATGAGGATTATAATGTTAGGTATTTACTGAATCTGTTTGAGAAGTGTTGGTTCATTTTAATGGTCATTGTGGAGGCTGTAATCATAATTGTTGTAAATCTAATTCATATAAATGGGATGGACAAAATAGTAGGAACACCTCTCAGTATAGGGTTAGTTTATATACAGTGATGTCCAGAATTCCACTTTCCCCTGTAGCCTGCTCCATAGCAGCTCTAGTATCGCTCAATTTCATTTACAAAAGGAGAGTAAAATGAGCCATTAAAACACTGACTCGAGCTCAGCAGGATATCTCCTTTAAGTCTCAAGTTGTCGTGTCTCACCTATTTCTCCTAGCGAAGTTTAGGAGAAAAATATGAGAAACAACATATCAGACAAAATACAGACTAAAGTGAGACTGAAATAAGAATCTCAATTTTGTCTCCTGAGCTGTAGAAGAGCAAGCTTTGAGCATTAACATTTTCCTCTGGAGTGATACATGTAGTTAAAAGTCCCAGTGCTGTTGTACTCTGTATCAGCACTCAGGGAATGACTCTTCTCCAATCAAATGATTTGGTCAGAACTAACTGTTGTATACTAATTCTGTGCAGGTTATAAACTCTTCTAATGCAGTGAAGACATTTCTCCAGTGACTCAAATTACTTTCTACTGTTGCTCCAACAAGGTGGCAGCATCTTTACCTTTTCCTCATAGTTGGGTAGTTTGTCCTTGTGAATAGTGATGATGTCCATGTAGGAGTAGCCTTGGTCTTTGCGGATCTGCTCCAGCTCCGGGTCTGTTTCATAGATATCAGCATTCAGCTGCAAAAAAAAGGGGCAACAGCTCTCCTCAGAAAAGAAACTCATCTGTGGAAAGTAACTGGAGCGAAAACACTTGTGTCGTTTAGATAAAGTGTTGCACATTAAACCAAAGTCACATGCAAGAATTAAGCATCTGTTTGCGCCATGTTATGCTAATGTGTAGATATTTCAATTTGGGTTATTTTCACAGGTTCCAACGCTTTTTTAAAATGACTGTTAGCACAACAATGTAACAAATACAACAAAATGTCAACGTATTTTCTTACAACGTAAGCTTGTAAATTTTTGAGGGTCACAGTGGTTATGTAACCCGGATTAAAGTTTACAGAGGCTTTGTAAATGAATGAATTGCATATACTTAAAACATAAACGTTGACTTCAACTATGTATAAGACACATTTCTGTTCACCTTGGTTAATCTAGCAGCTAGCTATGGTGTAAAAACTTTAAAGACAGCAGCTGTGGCGGTTGTAACGTTACCTTCCAGTAAAATACCCCGAGCTTCTGTAATTCATCCAGGGACACAGGCTGGTTTGGGTTCAGTCTGTGCGGCTTTCTCTGGTCTTCATCAGAGCTGTCCATGAACCAGGCTTCTACACCCATACTGGAGCTGACCGCCGCACGTTTCAATAGCTGTAACCCAGAAGACATGCTGTTACAATGTTTGGAGTGATGCAGTTGCATGTCACATGACTATAGCCACATTTCCTGTATACGATAGGGAGGGACGCTGTTTGCTCCTATCCTGATCATATCCCTGCAAAAATAGGCGGGGCTAGTGTGCAAACCACACTACATGTTATGACTACTGTTTATTATATCGTCATTCGAAATGTGCTTTGAAAATGAGGGGAGAGATATTAAACAGTAAGCTATCCAATTTGGTGAATTTATTTTGAAGGTTGCCACCGGAAGTAATCGCTTTATGTACAGTCAATGGTTTTAAACCTGCTTGGAGTTGGTTGCAGTGAGATATTATTGAGTCATGAGTGACCTCCAGTGGTCACAGTCAGGAACTACTACTCCACAGCCTCTGGTGGAAATAATAAACGTTTGTATACTTGATTTATTAATATGATCAATATTACAGCTATCAGCACTTGCATTAATATGTGTCACCGGAAGTATGTGCTACGTTATAGATGCTGTGCATTTCTGTGTAGTCAGTGTTCATGATTGTGCAAATTGTAAGACTAATGCAGACAGTGAACGTATTCATATAGACCTAGGTAACTATCAACGTTGGGGTAAATAAAGTATTGGAAATTATTTTAAATTAATCATTTTAATTGTCTTATTTTGAATGTTGTCAACGGAAATCTTTGCATGGAATTCTATCAATTTTCCCCCTGGTTACGTTGACCAATAATACATGCCGTGGGCAACTCACACTATGTTAGTGGTAGAAAGAAGAAGACTGGAAAACAGGAGACTCTCGACGAGGATGGGATTCGAACCCACGCGTGCAGAGCACAATGGATTAGCAGTCCATCGCCTTAACCACTCGGCCACCTCGTCCGGATGTGGAGCTAGGCTCTACAGTGCCATCTTGTGTCAAAATACATGACATTTCGTTCGTCCTAAAATCTGCATCTGTTCACAGCCAGTATTGACAACATAGATTTGTAGCACTTAAACCACCAGAGGGCACCGCACTTCAAGAGACCTCACTCCGCCTAGTCACACTTGGAGGGTGTTTCATCAAGCAGGATTAGAGAGGCTGTCTGGTAGCTGAAAACAAATAATCTATCTTGATGTGACTCATTTCAAATCAAGCAGACAAAGCTTAATACTAGGTGCAGGATTGTGTTTTAGTCTGAAAATGGTTTCTGTTTGAAATAACCTAAAGAGGCTGACAGTTCTTTATTTCAAGGTGAACCCAACACCTCGGCCTCGAGAGGAAGGGAAGACGTCATGTGGATGTGTCATATCAGCTGGCACTACTTGCTGGTTTACGGAGTAAACAGAACTGTGCGTGAAAACTGAATGCAAACCACAGCATGACTCACAGAGCTGAGATTGATTTGACTCTTTGTCATAAAGCACATAATGAATGATGTGAGTTATTGTTCCTATGATCATTTATACCCGATTATAATATACAAAATACGAACAGAGAAGCAAGACATTTAATTCAATTGTCTTTTTACTGCTTTATTGGAGCAACTCATAATTCACCACTTCAGATCCCAGTTAATCGGAACAATTTATGAAAAGACAGACAGAGTTAATGAGTCTACCAGTAGAAAAATCTTAAGTTACTCATGAGATTTCCACTGATGAAGACGTCGAGGAAGTCCACACATACCTTGTGATCCATTTCATCTAAGTCAAGTCAAGGATAGACCATCGGGTTATGATGCACTGACAGATTCCTGTAGGCTCAGCACTTAAAACTTCAAATTAAATAAATGACCCAGAATATGTTGAAACACTGTCTCCAATTCAGTTCAGAAACTTCACTGCTTATGATATGTATGGTGGTTTCCATAAATGATAATGAACCAGGCTTCTACACTCATACTGGAGCTGAACGCTGCACGTTTTAACAGCTGTAATCCAGAAGACACGCTGTTACAATGTTTGGAATAGACACGAGTGTTGCAGTTGCATGTCACAGGACTATAACCACACTTCCTGTTTACTATAGTGATGCTGTTTACTCTTATCCTGTTCATATCCCTGTAAAAATGGGCGGGTCTGGTGTGCAAACCAGACTACACGTTATGACTACTGGTTATTATATCGTTCATTGAAAATGAGGGGAGAGATATTAAACAGTAAGCTATCCAATTTTGTGAATTTATTTTGAAGGTTGCCACCGGAAGAAATGGTGGGTTCCATAAATTTAACTAACTTTTATGACATTAAACAAAAACAAAAACTCAAAATCGGCCACAAAGACAGGACAGAACAAATTCTTATAGAAAGACGAACCCAACAGGGTCCACGGGCTGATACTTTTAACTGGGGTTTCACAAAGATATTCTAGGCCGTTGTTTTGGACCAGTCTTCATTTAGCTCACAGATTAGGCTAACACAAGTAAAATCGTTTCACAATAACGCCTGACTCACTGTAGGCCAATGATATAATATTAGACACCTAACCCCCAAGAGAATCAAACAAGAGACTTAGGGTAAACACGGCACATAACTTATGGTTTGCTGGCAACGCGAGGAGAGAGAAACTATAGAGCGCACATTTGGTCTTTTCATTTTGACGCAGCAAACAAACATTTCTTACAATTTATATCTACACTGGCGTCCAGTAGCTGTCAGGGGCCCATCATACTTATGGTTTTGAGTCATAGTCTTCTAATATTTTTTATTTCCCTTCATAGAAATGTTCAAAAATTGCATATTTTAGTAAAAGTAAATACTATTTCTACCCACTACTTATTCAATTAGGTAATTTCCTCTAAAAGGTTACGAAGTAAGGCTTGCTGGGAAATCTTAATTTGACCAATGAGCGTCCTCCCTGTCATTCAATAACTTGCGTGAGAGGACGTCAATTTTTTTCTCAACGTTTTGGCAAGGAGTGTTCTTCAACTAATGGACGGTAAAGCTAGCCGCCTGATGTTTTGCAAGTCCAAACAAAAACGCAGCCATCAGAGGAGGAAGGACAGAAGAGGACAGGATGAGTTTACTGCTAAACTGACGAAATTAGTTTTTTTTACTTACCGTGCTTCAAGTTCACTGAATGCTAGCAATGTTGACATGCTAACGACGAGGCTAACTTTATCTTGATTGGCTAGACTCTCAATAAGGAACAGCAGAACCAGGGATTTGGATTTGGGTAGTGTTGTTAATGACTTTGGATGACCTGGCGGATGAACTTCTGATGGGTGAGTACAGGTTTCTCTGTTTATGAAAAGGTATCAGGGGTTCAAATCTACCTTTCCATCTACCTCCCTGTTGGAAAATACACAGCCACTGTAATCTGTGCGTGTGTGATAACCTTTGGCTGCTGTTTAATTAATGATGAATTCTATATTGATTGTAATTGTGTGATCAAGGGCTGTCATCCATTCATTCATACTGTGCAGACCTATAATGAGTTGTTGCGCTTTTTTTATGGCTATTTGTTTTATGCTTACTGACACATTAACTAACTTTGTGCTGATTTGTTAGCATTTGGTGCTATTTCGGATTTGTAATAGTTGCTGTGGTGGTTTGAGTTCAGGGCAGGCTGTTGCAGTAGAGTTGATAAATTAGACACCAAGGCTGCAATCCGATTTGTGCTGATCAAAGGCTGGTTTGCAGGATGGGAGTTGCATGGTGAGCATCTCCATGGTGACATAGCCATTGGCTGCAGCTAGCAGATGGGACATGAGCAAAAAATAAAATGTCCATGTCAAATAAACCTGTCCCAAAGGTGATGTGTGATCTGACTCACTGGACAAAAAGCCAATGGGATTTTACATGGGCTTTTGGATTACTGCAGCAAATAAACTCTGTGACAAACAAAGGTTTATGGTATTTACATGTATTGTTCAGCAGGCTAATCTTCACTAATGAACACCACTTTTATGATTTTTGAAGCCTAAATATAATAGCCACAAATAAAAAGGTAATTTTTGGCTATTAACTAACTAAACCACCATTGCATGACTTCAACGTAGCCACTATTAAACTTCCAACTTGTAGTTTCATTGAGCTCTTACCTCTTCTATAAAAACCTTTCCTCTTACAAAGTTAGCAACAGTTTGTTTAAACACAACAAGGCTGTAAAGGTGGACTGGCGAGTAGATTGGTTTTTATGTTTGGCGTGTTGATGTTTAAAATCCCAGGCAATCTCTGTAGTCTCATTTAGACACTTTTTAGCAACCACCCTTTTTTAAAAGACATAAAAGCTTAAAGGAATCAGGACTGAGGAATCAATTGATGTATTTTATGTCATAGAATAAAATGTGAAAATGTGTTGAACTTGTGTTAACCACAGACCTTAGTTCAGCCATCTAACCAAACACCCATTCAAAGAATCCATAGACTTTGGGACGAGGAAACCACAGGTCCATCTGTGTTTTTACCAACTACATTAAGCCCCTTCTCCACTTGTTAAAAAAACTGCTAACACCCGCTAACATCTGGCTTTTTTCTGCAATGGAAAAGGGTTAAATAGGCATTCACAGTTTAGTGAAGATTTATTCTTTAGAAAATAGTAATAACAGAACGTAGAGAGTTCTAGAAGAAATCAAGTTAAAATGAATATTTACAGTAGCTATCTTTTGGACTTGGAGCTTGTCTGTTACAAACAACATTGTGTTAATGCTACTTTTTAAATCTTTTAAAATGGAATTTTTGGTGAAAAAATAAAGCAAGTGTTGCACCTCAATGGTGGGTACCTGATTCTGCATTTGGACCCATCTTGAGCCACCTGGAAAGAAACACAATAAGACAGGAGTAAACATAAAAAGAAGGCAGGCTTCAAAGATCGAAGCAAGAGGAGGAGTCAGTTAGACAAGAGGCATCACCCCAAACACAAACAGTTCTGTTCCAAGACACACACAGAAGTGAACACTTGGTTCTTATTGTGAGATAACGAGATTTGGTTAGGGTGGGATTGTGGGCATAGTGTCTTGGCTTAGAGTGTGCGTAGCTCAGGGTGCACAACATGTGTGTAGCAGTACTTGGGTGACAAATCTTCCCATCCTAACGTTGAAGGACGAGATTTACCAAAGAATCTTCTTCTGGTGTTTCAAATTAATTGTTTCCCCTCCTGGTTTCAACTTTCGACTGCCAGGAGAATATCACCTCTTTATTGGCTGTGGTAATGCAGACCCAGTTTAAACCATATCAGCTGCAGGCTTGGTATAATTTCTATAGCATACTGTAACTGTAATGTTGCTGTTCACTTACCTCATTTAGTTTTTTCTCTTTAAGGGATAGGCCACTCATATTACATGTAGTTTGCGGAGTAGAAAAGCAATGCGACAGGGCAATATGACCTCTGTGCTGTACTATATTCAATAACATAGTTATATGGTCAGAGGTCTAGTGCTATCTGGAGTGCACCTGTGGCATGCGCATGGTTTCAAAAGGTTAGGTAACCACTGTTCCTATTATGACAAGTTTACAAAGATCAGTCAGCTATTATCTCATGATCAAATGTTAGACTGACTTTATGAACAGTTTCATTATATTGAGAATATGAGGCAGCATCAGACAAACAACCAGCTTGGTAATATTAGACCATAGCATGAATGTAGTAGGTTGTAATGAGTGGAGGAAAAGTTAAAGCAGGCAGTGGTCAAGCTAAGCTAATAGGCTAGGCCATGAAAATAAGGCTAAGCTAGCTTTCATTTCCAGCAGCACTGTGGAAGCAGCACAAGCTGTCCAGGTTTAAGAGGTTGACTTTGTCATGTGTCTTTACTAATTACCGATTCAATTCACTGAGCAGCTCAGAGGCTACTGGCACCTACCGGCAACTTTTAAGGTGGAATGTTTTCTTGCGTGTTACTTAATGCATGATTGAGGTTTGAAAAGCAGTCAATACTTTTTTGGTTGTAGTTTACACTTGGCCATCTGAGCCACCCAAGACATGTGTAAATGGAGTGTCAGACATTCTGCTTTGGAAAATCAGACTTACATTCATCAAGTGGCCAGAAACATGACTTGTAATTATTGCTAATGTTTCTCTGTATGTGTAAATAAGAAACTGTGTCCTGACACATTCACCATAGCAACTATACAATAATAATGTGTTAAAATGTTGTTGCAGAGCCCCCAGTTAAAACAATTAATGCAGCTTCAAGTTTTGCAAATAGATGACACATATCAGGTTGGGGATAATCAAAAAGTATTAATAATGAATAAAAATGTCTTATTTTGAGGACATTTTAAATTAGGGTCAAATTAAGGGTGGCTAAACCCACATCACATCTCCACCTTGTCCTTCATATGTACTCTTTCATGTGAAGCTGGTTAACATAGAGAGGCGTTTCAAGATGGCAGCAACAAAGCTGTTTTCAATTATGCTTTTTATAAAAGAAATAGCAGCTTCTTTATCTTTGAGTTGGTTCCACGTCAAAATCCCAGGGGGGAATTTTTTATCATCTCCATCATCCATCAAGATACATACACCCTCTATAGTGTCAATGGCTCTATGAGCCTTGGCAGTTAAGGCAGGATTTATCCAGGATGCCCATTTTCTGAAAAAAAAAAAAAAAAAAAAAAATCAATCAGGATTTTTTGAGCAATGACTTGAACAGGAGACAAATTTGTTCGATGTGATAAATGCCCCAGTCGGCATTATGTAATATGTCTTTAAAGCCCCAGTCCGCTATCTGCCAGGTTTCTGCAGGGCGGGCAACACACTCTTTACTCACACGAGCACAGTTTGCTGTGATGGCCAACATATCAGCCCACACTGCTTCTTTCTCTGAGCTCTAGCCCAGGTTTAAAATAGCTCCGCTCCCTCTCAGGTCTTT
The DNA here is from genome assembly GCF_002260705.1 of Seriola dumerili. NCBI lineage: Eukaryota > Metazoa > Chordata > Actinopteri > Carangiformes > Carangidae > Seriola > Seriola dumerili. The sequence goes on from NW_019174404.1 coordinate 21,047,107, forward strand.
ACCATGATATTTGTGATGGTCTTACATAATCTGCACCTCCTGATCTTCTCTTCCTCTTCATCCTAGTGCTTGTATCCCATTCTGCTTGCCTGTATCTGTTTCGCTCTCTCTCTTCAGTAGTTTTGACAGAGGGAACACAAAAAAGAATTGTCAGAGTAATTTTCATGGCAAAAGTAGCTGGTCTGCTCCTGCCCAGACAGACTGGCAAACATCAAAATCCTCCTGTTTTCAGCATCTGTTGCTGCTTTTGTCATGTGGTAGTTTTAGGATGTCAATATGCTAATAGTCCTGGACGTTCATTTTACATGTACCAAAGAGCCTGTTTATTTTGTGACAACTTCATTTTCTTGCCGTTACCTGTCAGCTGCTAATCAATTACCTGCATACTGTGGAGCTGTCTGTACAGTCTGAAGATATTTTACCACTAATACTTGTCAATGCTGAAACTGACTGTGTTTGGTCCATCACAGCTGTAGTAGGTAAGGGTTTTTGTTCCAAAGCCAAAACCAAAAAGAAGAGTAACATTGGACACCACAGAACACTTGGACTCCATGGATGGATGTTATCAGTCATGTTGACGTCAAGTGTTGGACTAACATTCATAAGGCGACCAGAATCATGTCTCCAAATTAATGCTAATGTTACTCTACGTCTGTTGAATGTCCAAATAGACAACTGTGTGCAAACAGTTTAGCAATAACAACTTCATCAGGTGATAACATGTCAATATTGTATTTACAGATTGTGGCCAAAAAAATCAATTAATGCAGTTTTAATATTTTAGGTCAGGTAACTGAGGTAGTTGTTAATTCAGCAAGACAGCCTCCTTTCAAAAGAAGAAGAAAAAAAATAAGTTTGTAAAAAAGATAAGTGCTCCTGATTATTTCAGTAAAATTCATTGGTTCCTTTAGCCTTAGCTAACCCAGAACTAAAATGTCATTTTACATTTCTAATACTATACTATTTGAAAATGCATGTGAAATTCTGTCTGCTCAGCTGCCGGCGCGCGGGCTGCCGTAGGCATCGCAGGTAAACATGAAGAGAACAAGGCGAGCAAAAATAACAAAGCTCACTGCAAACATTGCAATGCCGTGTATAAGCGCCGTAGCTTTGGCTTGTTATTTGTGAAGAGGTTTGGCTCAGAGCCTCGGGTTTAATAGTTTAACAATTAAACTTTAACTCCCTTGTTTAAGAGGATTGTTGTTGGACTATAATTTCTTCTTGGAATAAAGATTTCATTGAGGAAAAAGATGCTTTCTTTAGTATTTTCTGCCATAGGCTTTTTTAAGATAAAAAATGAATAATGAATTGATAATTGATCGCTAATTTTCCTGATGATCGATGAAGGAAATTTCTTCAAGTGCCCATCCCTAATATATACATACTGTATTTTCTCATTTCTTTATCCTATTTCGACCTGACAAATTTAGAACATTTGTAGGTATCACAAATAAGGATTATGATGATGATTATGGTTAATTTTATTATTATTATCATGAATGCGATTTGTGAGTGTTTTTATTTAGTGATAAGCCCAGATAAGCTTACAGTATGCATGATTCTCTGCTGTACAGCCTGAGATACAACCTTGAATCCCAATGCCTTCCACTTTATATTCTTGCACACTTGTGTGTGTGTGTGTGTGTGTGTGTGTGTGTGTGTGTGTGTGTGTGTGTGTGTGTCTGTTAGATTCTGCTGAGATTCAGCAGCTCGTTTCGTCCTCCTCTCTTCACACATGCAGTGAAAACAAAAAGCTAACACCCACAGAGAACAGCACACACACACACATAGACAATAAAAAAAGCCAGCAGGCACCCACACACATAGACACACGCCCACACACAGTAAAACACACAACAACAATATGAAGGAGAAAGACACCTAACTGAGAGAGAGGGGCAGAGAGAAGTACTGATGGATAGTGAGTGTTTGCATAATCTGCACTCCCATCTGTTAACATTAATGTGTATGTAAGAGAATTACATATAGAATGAAGACATTAGCTATAGTCAAAAGGGCAGCACAGGGCGAAACTCAATAATTTGCTGGGTTTCCCTGCAGTACGTGTGGACATTATGGTCACTGCAGACACACAAAGCAATCAACATCATCATCTTGTCTGTGGGAAAAGTGTTCTTATGACACTACATGGTTGTGCATGGTTTTCATTTGGCACATGCAGAATTTGTTCTCATCTGTTTTCATCATTTTGATAATTTGGTAAATCACCATGAATATGAAAAAACAAGAATCTTCATTCTCAGCAGACCTACTGTGGATAATCAGGCAGTGTAGTGCATCCACCCACCTGCTCAGACCAGGTCAAGAAGCACCTGGTGAAAAGCGAAGCGCTGCTCTGAACATTTTCTTCCTGTTCAGCTATTGAAGTCCTGATTAGAGAAGAGAGGAGTTGATAAACACAATCATCTGGAGACTGTCCTCCTGTAAAAAACTAGCCCATAGGTCGTCTGTGCAGCAGGTTATTATGACCCATGGATAAGTTTTGTTGTTAGGCGACATCTGTTCGTCGTAGTAATTCTGACAGGAGCAACGGAAGAAGTAAGATGTGTTATATGGATCAAAAAAGTCAATTTTTAGAGGAGGTTGTGTTGGATGGATGAATCAACAAAATATGTGAAACTAGCTGTGTACATTGTTGTTTCTTTAATCCATCCCCATTCGACAACCTTAACCACTTAGTTGTCATTGTAACCATGCCAACAAAGGAAGTACTTATTTTATCCCAAACCATGATCTTTTCATAAATTCTAACCAAGCCATGACAGTTTATTATTGTAACCATGGCAACGAAGGTCTGGTACGCTACTTTCCGTACACTCTGCATGTTTTAATAATATTGGTTAACCTTATGGTTAAAACATAACACATGAAAAAATAAGAAATGTAGCAACACAACTGAATAAACATCCACTGTAACAAAAAAAGTAACAAAAAGTTTCAAATCTGGTACAAAACGTAATATAACTCCTGGGCATTTGTTCAGAACAGCTTTTAGTTAGGGTTAGGGTTTTTGAAAAAGCTTGTTCTTATTTCCCATAGGGATGCTGGAGTGCATACATCATGATACTTTTTGGGCTACAAGATGAGAAAAATAATGACCTCCATTTATAGCCTCTATAGATCAACAACTCCATCAGTCCCTGAAGACATATTATGGTTGTTTTGTGTTATGGAGGTATTGCTGCCTCACTATGATGAGAGCGGAAACGGTGAAATATAGCAGCTGTACAAAACTTTTTTAAAATAAGTCTCCCGTCTTTTTCAACATGCACTGATCCTGAAAAGTCTGTTCAAATTAGTTCAAGAATGATTGTAAATCTGGTCGTATATTTTTACAGACTGTGTGACAAACAGACTGTGTCATCTGGCCCAATAAATCACCATAGTCCCTGTGGTGGCTGTGGAACTGGCACATAGATTAACTATTCATAATGGTAGTCTCTCTCTCCTTCTCTCTTTTTCTCTCTGGCCTTATTCAAAGTGCTCTAATTAATCAGCCTTAAATAGATGGACAGACCTACATTACTGACACAAGTCCTTATACACCATGTACTGCTTAATACACAGATGGCATCGTTGGCTGTGTGTGTGTGTGTGTGTGTGTGTGTTGTGTGTGTAATCATAGATAAAGCCCCATTCAACTTTGATATCACTGGAATTACTTTATCTTTAAAAACAAGTAGCCCAATTTTTTTAAATTTGGTAAACGCCGAAATTGGTATTACATTTCCCAAATGACAGCTTAGACAGTTAGGCTCATTACAGGTATTTACAACTTGGGTCTTAAATTCACAGTTTTTGCCATGATCTCTATCAGTCATGAAAACATTGTGCTTACAAAGATCATTGCTGAGATCTAGGAACACATTTATCTGTTACAGTAAGAATCATGAGCAGTCAGACAATCAGACAGGTTATAAACAGCCAAGAAATTTCTAAACCACTTTATTTGGAGGTAAAACTTAAAGTGAACGCACCTGAAATCTCGCTAATAACCCCTCACTGCACAGAAAACTGTATATGGAACACCTAACTCCCCAAACATCCCCAAAACCAAGAAGGCAATAATGGATAGAACAGTGAAGAGAAACAGGAAAACGCGGGATAGAGAGTAGAGGAATGACAGGCAGCAAAGAGTCCAGTCAGACTGCACCGGGGACTCACTGCTCAGGGCATTTGCACCCATGTGGCATGTACCCTAACCACTCAGCTATCGGGTCACCCCTAACTGGGAGAGAGTTTTAATTATCGGCAACCCCTGCTCCTCACACACTGCACAGCAACAAGTGGTGCTAGTTATGTTGCATTAAAATTATCACACACATATGGCTGATGGTCACCAAACTCAAACTCAACACTTGCCTGTTGTGTCCATGATGTCGAAGGTTTCATTTTCTTTTCGTAGACGGGGTCCTAAGATGCTGGTCCATGATCTTGTCTGTTGTCCATGAAATTTAGCACAATCCCAGGGTTGGCTAACCATAAATTTCATCCACATAAATTATAAAACATAAACTGTAAACTGTCATTGCTACGTGAATAGACACTGTCGCAAATCAGTCCAACAACACTTCAATTCCAATCCAAGTAATATTGTTTGAATTTAAATATGAGTTAATTTAACATGGAAAACTACACTCTGTGGTCGCTCACTGACAGTTTGAGAAACACTACATTTAAACATAATATTTTAACAGACCAAGCGAAACAAGACGTTGCTTGGTCTGTGGACCACTCTTTGAGAAAGGCTGATGGTGAAAGCATGTATACCAATCTGTAAACCAATGGATGTAATGAACAGGTCATTATTTTATCATTCAGCCTAGTTAACTTTTATAAGTAAATTTAGCTAACCTGGGGATTTATTTAAAATTGTTTGTTTCTTGTTCTGACTTCTTTTTAGCAATGCTACCAGATCTTGGCAGTTAACTTGCCAAGTACAATGTCATTATTACGACAGGAACCATAGACTATATAGGTGGATGTATGCTCCGTGATATCACTCAAAGGTTTCTGAAGAGAGGTTTTGAAGCCCAGAGTGAGCTGCTCCGCCATCACCATCTTGGCAGTGTCAATATTTGTATGTAAAATCCTCCCAAAAAGCATCAACACCACAAACACAGCTGAAAGGTCACACTCAGTGACTCTAGGTGAGGTGACACCGAGCAGACAGCTAGCGCCAAGTCACAGAGCAGCTAGCCAACTGTGACAGCACCCACCTGTCACTCAAAGTGGCCACGCCTACAATTATGCAAAACTTTAAGCCTTAATAAAATTTAAACAAGTGAGTTATATAAAAATCCACCCCCCCATACAGCTCTCACGAAGGGGTGAATTATATAGAGACCAAAACCATCTTCTGTTCCAGGCTGTAAACATGTTTATATCTGCTTTAAAGTTGGACATTTTAACATGGGAGTCTATGGGGATTGACTCACTGTTGGAGCCATCTCAAGGGGTCATTGGATGTTGGCTTCATTTTTCAGCCCCAAGGTTGCAGCTTGGTAGGAACTAGGGTTGCACAATATGCAAAAAAAAATCATATTGCGACTATTTTGGCAGATGTTTCGATTGTACTATGATACACGATTTCAATTAGAATGATAATTTCATTGTCACTGAAAAAATGTAAAAAAAAAAATGTTACTATTCAAAGATTAACGCTGCATTAATAGTGTTTGCGGCCACCTTATGAATGTTAAGTCTAATACTCACTCAGCTCCATGTTGGCCACCAACTCCTGAGAAAAATATGTCTCTTTAGCTGCTAAATCCTCCACTATGTTCACCAGCTAGTCAATAACTTTTTCTCTCTGCTGTTTGGTGATGGACAGTGCAAAGTGGGTTTATCAGTTTTTTGGCTGAAAACCAATCAAAAGGTTCAGGCTTTAAAACCAAAATAGATGACTGGAAGTCACTAAAACACTCAGATCTGATGGAGAATGCATATTTAGTGGTAATTTTCTGTTGGTTTCTGACTATTAGCAAATCCTTTTCTCATTACACATAGGTGTTTGATGCATTGTTAATATAAAAACGCTGATTATCACAGCAGTGCCGTTTTGTTCAGGGTTGTTTTCTTCGGGTTCTTTTTGATTGATGATTTGACTCACAGACCGGCTTATTGAAAGTGACAAGATGGGAGTCCAAGTAAACGTTATACTAAAAACAATTCATTATAACTAAAGGTAACACAAATAAACAATTGAGTGTGGAAATCACTAAGTTTAGCCATGAAGGCATCATATGGATGAGAGGCATGTGTGCTTAGGAGGTGTTGTATGTGCAGCCCCTTGGAAGAGAGAGCAAGTGAGCACATGGGCCAGACACACACAGAAACCTTCTGGCTGTCAGCCAGAACCGATTGATAACAGAGAGTTCGCCCAGATATGGAAGTATGTTGGGCCAGAAGTTTCATTTTGCAATCTGGAATTGGTGAACCTGCGTAAGGGGGAAGTAGGGTAGGCTATATAGTAATGTTAGTAATGTAGTATTGTCCAAGCACTGACTTACTACTTCTCTGAGTAACATGCCCAGTGTAGAACAGATTTAAAACAGCTGAAACACAAAGCAAACAGGCCAAATGAGTCACATTCCACCATTAAGGTTAATCTTTATTTGTAAATTAATGCATTTCAGCAAGGCTTGGGAATACGGCACACAATAAGATTTCACATTAATCATCTTTTTCCACTAACCCTCTCAGGTCTTAGTTCTTAATCACCACTAAGCTTTAACAGTGACCAGAGTTTACATGAACAGCAAAATATTACTTGTATGGCCTGATATTACTGGTTTTTACAAAAGTCAGTGTAGGATGTGTAACATAATTTATCCTTAATATATCACAGTGAAACTAGATGTTTTGCCACAGTTTAATGCAAGCGGAAAAAGATTACTTCACTGATAACAAAAATAGTCCATACAACTGTCTGGCTCACTCACTCATTTGGCCCATTTTGTGAGCATTGAGACAAATGTCACTTCCAGCTAACTATTAAAGCAGCAGGGTTAGAAAATATGTCATTATTCCAATAGAAAGCAGGCTTTCGGGTGCTACACAGCATAATGCCAATTGTTTGATATATTTGAGAAAATCCAACACATTACTTGTAATGAACAGTGTCATGTAAACATCCTGTATAGAATGAGACCTCAGCCAGAACGTAGGGCTGGTGTGACATAAATGCGTGTAAAAATAGGCAGTGTGGACCACCAGACAGTTTGTCCAGGTAGTTTATAAATGCAAAATATCCCATTTTTTTCAACAAGAAACAGTCAACTTCAAATAAACAGCACAGCTCTCCATACATGATCGTATCAGGATGCCAGAGCTGGCAGAGAATCACCAAGAAACTGCCTGGAGCTCAACGGTGGAGCTGCAGTGGAAAACTGGCTCTGCTAAACTTGATTACGACCATGGTCCAATGCACCCCTTCATTTAGGATAAAAAGAAGGAGGTCTTAGATTACATCAGTGAAAATGATGTCTCTCATAACAGCCGCTCCAATATCTTTATATTGCTCATGTGTGAAATGTACATGGAATGTGTCCAAACTATGTGGAATATCACAATGTGAGCTCTTTCTGTTGTATTTCTATAAGATACACTCCCTGATTTTAATGTTCCCCTCTCAGATCTTAAAATGCAAGGCTGGATTACTAACAAAACTATTGTATGACCTGGGACCCCAAAAGTTTCAGGTTCACTGTATGTCAAAGGTTTTTGTTTTTAGTTTGGTAATTTGATTAATTGGCACCACAGAAGTAGAATATCAAATAAAGGGTCCTGCTTTATTATCTTATTTTGTGACCCAAAATCTGGTTAAAATACTTTACTTTTTTAAAATTTATACCATGGCCAATAAGAATTCTCCATTGTCTCAGAATTAGGTTAAAACAAGACTTTATGAGGCTTAGCTGAAGAGCTTAGTGTTATTTGTATACCTAATGGAATTTTTAAACATGCACAAATGCGAAATGAACTAATGGCTTTGAGGGTGGAGGAAAGAGAAGATTTTTAAAATTAGCTAAAAATGAAGAAGTGTGGAGAACATGAAAGACAGAGATAGAGGGTGTGTGTTTGTGTGACAGGGGGAGCAGGAGAAAGGCATGTATACGTTAGTGATACGATGATGATTGTAGATTGAGTATGTTTTTGACTATAGGGCAATCAGTAAAATCTCTTTCTCTCCTAATTTCAAAACTCTAAACTTAACTTTGTGAAGCGTACTTGGATTTTACGAGATGTTGCCTAGCAACACAAATGGCAGGGATTCTTAGAGAATTTCCTTGGCTGTGTCCTAATTCAGGGGCCGCATCCTTGGAAGGACATGGTCTATGAAGGTGTGGTCCTTCGTTAACTGAAATGAGACGGTCTGGTCCATGGAGGATTTTCGCTGTGTGTCACCAGCTGTGCCCGCCCTTACCGTTGCGTCGCAAAGCGCGACACGTAACTTTTTTTCACGAAAACATGAGGTTTAAGGCCCTTGGCTTTAACTATTGAGTTGTACTATTGGCTGGTGAACTGAGCTAAAAACTAATAATAGTGTAATCCTCAGACTCTCTGTCAGTGTTGTTTGCTTTCATTACCGGCGCGCAATGAATCTTGGGATAGAGGACACATTCCTTGGCTGCATTTGAAGGCTCTTCTGAAATGGGACAACCTAGTCTCCCTGCTGGGACGCAATTGGTCTTCCAATGCAGCCTCTGAAGGATATGGTCCGTGAATTGAGACACAGCTTTTGTAACGCATTACTGCCATGTGTACAATTTGAAATTCGCTAATTGAGAGTAATATTACAATTACTAATCCTGGTATTACTATTGCTTTGACAATGGGAATGGGTTTGTTTGCAATAGTTAGATGAAGTGTTGTATCAGTTTGGTCTCTTTCAGTGGAGAGACTCTTGTCTCACATGTTGTATGTTCTAAACTGGTTTGCTAAAGGTAGCCAGGGGGTAGGCCAGCATTCAGATATCACCTACTTTTGTGTAGATATGGAGGGTGTGTGACTTTATGGAGCACTGTCACTGAGGCTAAACTTGTTGATGGATGGTCAAAAAATACAAAAGGTGTGTGTGTGTGTGTGTGTGTGTGTGTGTGTGTGTGTGTGTGTGTGTGTGTGTGTGTGTGTGTGTGTGTGTGTGTGGTTTTTTTTTTGTTTTTTTATGAGGATTTTGAGTCGTTTTAAGGGCACCATTGACTGTGCTGGGCTGAGTACCAAAATAAAGTTTCAAGTAATATAAAGCATCACTTTTGCTGCTGAGTAATGGATGAGTAATGTAATTACTTTTTCAATTAGTATTGAGTTATTGATTACAGTTTTTGGATAACATTCTGAACACTCCATTTTGACTGTAATGGAGAGGTTAAAACACCCTTTTGTGTTTACATGGTGCCTATTCCTACATAACTTTGTGTTTAATCAATTTACCACAAATTGACACACAAAGAACCTGAGTTAAGTATTATTATTCCAGCTTGTTTTCTCCTGCTATGGGAGGCCACCTAGCTGCTTTATCCAGCCATGCCAAAATGTCCTCACAGCTCTCACTTTTCATGTTTTGAAACTCCTGACTTTCAACAGGATTTGGGGTGCTGTTGGGTGTTATAACAATATCAAGAAATGTACACTGAACGCATTTTAACATAGTTAAGAAAATCACAAGGAGCCACAGGCTGTGGTCATTTTAAACCTTCACCAGTCATTAGTTTAGCTGTGATTAACATTAACTTTCAACAACAGAGACCTGCAGATTTAAAAAATACAGATATGCTAATCAACCACTGAATTCCTCTGTGGATGTGCTTGTACATCTGCTCAAAAGCACCAGAAAGAAATTGAACCTGACAGGTGCAATTAGGACTCTCCCAAATCCTGTTGATTCATCTTCAAGAATAAGGAATGACAGAGCATTTAAAGCTGCACACAGAAAGAGTTTTCATTTCACATAAAAAAAAAAAACTTCTTATGTCATCAATCTCAGTCAAGAAATATTGCTGCAGCATCCCCTCAATAGATTAATTGACTTGGAGTTTATCAAAATTCAAACAGTTTCCTTTCACTAACCAATTTGAAATTCAAGTGCAAATTTCAAACAAATTAAACCAGGAACTAATTTGCCTGTTATAACTTCCCACGCAGGCTTTCATAATGACATCATAGTGTAACAAGAATTATTATTGTGTAACTGACAATAATTTTTTAACCTTCAACCTTTCCTTTGTCATATTTGTAATAGGGTAACATATCTGATAGCATTTTGGGCTCTTTTAAAGGTGCTATGTGTATCATTTTTAACATCAGTAAATCATAACCACATTCATTTTGAGACATTAGTACTTATAATTACTCAACAACAAGACCACTGCTGAGATGACTGGCAGCTCTACCAGCCTCCACACTGTGTTTTACATTGTGTGCCTCCGACTCTGATTTGGAGGGAAATTGTCTAGGGGGCTATACTTTCAGCACCAACAGAGCTAAAGCTGTCAAATTTTCTAACTGTGACAAATGGGAGTGAGAGGCAAATGGAAAAAAAATGTCTCCAACATTGTTTATCCTTTTCAGAGATGCCACAGAAGGAGAAATTGGTGCAAAGGGGATTATGGGAGATGAAGTCTTTATTTTGAGAAACACTAGCACTAAAAACAACACTTGTGTGAGCCAAAGACTATCAGTCATCTCAACCATGGTCTTATTGTTTATGGCAATTGTACCGAGTTACCCAGTGATAAATTGATGTTTAAAAATGTTACACATAGAATCTCTAAATGAGTGTATTTGTGTTTAATGACTGCATTTACAATTAATATTTGGTTGTATAAATAAAATTAATCTCATTAATTATTATACACATCACACAGGCAACATTTCCACATATGAAACATAGAGTATAGCATGAATCTGTAAGCATATTGCTCAATTATTACATTCACAATTTCAAATCTAATTGATAAATAAAACATTTAAATTAAATGTTATTACTAAATCCGGTAGCACTTTACATTACAGTTTGGTAATAATATGGTAATACTGGGGTAATTAATTGATAATAAAGAGGTAATAATTGAGTGATATAATTGCCAAAGTAATAGCCAGGTAATAACTTGGAATTGCTTGGTATGGGTGTATCTGGGTAATATTAAAATTTATGTAACAGGGTGAAAAGGGGCCAAAAACAAAGGGTAATACTGGGGAAGGACATTTATAGATAACAAGGCAAACCTATATAGTAATGGTATAGTAATATTTTGGTAACAATATAATAACCTGCTAACAATAAAATGATTATATCGGTGCAATATTTGGCTGAAAATATGCTAATATGATGACATAAATGGGGTAATAACCCAATAATAATGAGGTAATATAGGTTGATGTTTTCACAATTGTATAGGCTACTATCAGTGTAATACCTTCAAAATCACATGAAAATTCTCAGAAGTCAAAATTGGTAATTACCATATTGTAATGCTAAAATGTATCCTCTCTTGCGTTCCAAACGTTTAATTTTGAGGTATTACATAACAAAATACATGTTTAATATAATATATGTTTACCTGGAAACACTTTTGGACTGATAAAAGAATTTTATTGTTATCCGGTATATTGTTACCAAAAATACTACTGTACTATTACTATATAGTTTTGCATCTTTGCTATCTTTAAATATGTTTCCCCATTATTACTCTTTGTTTTGGCCCGTTATCACTGTGTTACATAAATTTCTGTCTAATATTAACCAGATATACCCATTGTTAATACCAAGCTATTAACTGGTTATTACTTTGGTAATTACATGCTACTACTCAATTGTTACCTCTTTATTATCAAATTATTACCCCAGAATTACCATGTTATTACTGTGTAATGATGTAAGGTGATACCGTAAATCCTTCCATTATTTGTTCATCTTTTCACATTCATCACATATATATTTTGCTCTATAATTATCTCAATGTTCAAAATATATTATCAACACACTGTTAAATACACTGTAGAGTTCGATGTGATTATAAAATACCTTGTACACTGTAAAGTTCGACTTCAGCCAGTTTTTAAAAGTCAGGTTTTAAGTACATAAATGATCAGGTGTATAATTGAGGCTTTATATAGGGGAGGAAGTGTAATCTCTATAAAAACTGTAATCATAACACATTCAACACGTTTTATTGTAACTGAATTCCAATTATTGTGATAACGTTTAAATACAGGTTACCTAACCAAATTATTGAGAATACCTGATGTGTGTATTCTGTTTGAGGGTGGATCCTTATAGTTGTGTATATACTGTACAGTACATTCAGTAGAATAAAATAAAAATAAAAAAAAAAAACACAGAGCTATTCATATGTATTATTTAGATAGAGAATATGTAACTAATAAATCAATCCTCTGTTTCAAAAGTTGACTGTTGATAAAAACCCATTCGGAATGATACTGTGCATATCTTACCTAATTGTTCAATCATTGGTCATATTTTCACAAAATCTCAACCTGAAGGTTTCTGTTTAGCCTGAGTCTCATACTGTCTCAAACTAAAACTGATTATATATGATATTGTATAGGCTAATCTAAGAAAATGCGACAAGTAATTAGTCTTTTATGCAGCCTTTATAAGGTCATAAGAAGGCAATGGCAGCAGCTAGATGCAGAATTCAAAATTTACAGACAAAAAAAGCTGTAGTTGTTCAAACTCTCAGTTTCTACAAAACAAGTTGAACATCTTTTCAACCTTTCTGCAACCAATTCAGCTTCAAAAACCATCGTCACTGTCAATCAAAAACCATTTTCATCACAAGTCAACCAGAAGATGATGACGACGGTGAGGATGATGAAGATGACGAAGACGAAGGTGGGGGTCTGTGGGTCTCGCCTCCGCCCAGTTCTGTGAACCTTACCACTTCCTTCTCTTTCTCCTTTCTGCTTCCTGTGCACACTGACCTCTGGGCTGGTTTAAACTGCCATGTCACTTTCTTTGTTGTTGACACCTGCTCTACTGTTGTTGTCTGCCTCACTGGTGTAGCAACAGGCTGAGTTGGCATTGGAATGCCTGGTGTCACTGCCATGCTGGTGGTAACCCCGGTAACCTTTCTTGCTTTGCCATTGTTGTTTCTGTCCTGTTCGGTGAAGAGCTCACTCAGCACTTCAGGTTCAGTGGTTTCTCCAAACAAGTCCCAACCAGGCTCAGCAGGCAGTCGCTTGGGTCGTGCAACAGCCGCAGATTTGCTTCCAGTAGCAGAGATTCTGGAGGAGCGACTGGGATCGGAGTCGGATAGGTCTGAGTCCCAGTCACTGTCTCCCGCCACTGAGCCACAACCCAGCAATGACAGATCAACAGGGCCAGAGCCTGAACTCTCTGAGTCAGAGTCCCTGGAAAAACATGATATACAGAATTTGAGTAAAATTGCACTCTGGTAATATTGAGTGTATCACGCATCTTTATTTAAAATGATTCAAAATATTTGTCTAGTATGTTCATTCTGATTTGAATAGTACTAACGCACTGCTTTTAAAACTACTGCAAGAAGACAAAAGCAACCTTGAATGACACAGTATTATAAGTAGTGCTGAATTTTAAACAGAGAGTGGAGGGAACCATAAACACACTACTATTTAAATGCACTGTATGTAATTTTAATCTGTTAGGAGTCTTGCAATCAAAACAATAACAAAAGACAGAGTTTGGTGATGTCATGAAGTGATGTGGGATCATGAGAGTTGGCTTCACGACTATTGCCATCATTGTAGTCATAGGATTCCTTCAGTGTCAATCATTCAGGAGGTTTTTACCAGGAGCCGAATTATCTGCAGAGGTCTTCTCTGACGCTGTACAGCAGACACAACAAGTGTCAAAGGGGCCGTGAGCCTAGCAGCCACTAACGTTTCCAGACATTCAGGAGGATTTTCCTGGAAGTCAAATTATCGGCAGGGGTCTCCTCCGTTCCAAAACAAACGGAGCCTGTGATTAAATCCGTTAAAAATACTGAGTTACGCAGTTCCACATTAAAAGTTAACGTCTTTCACGACACTGTTCAGCGGACACAGCACATCTCGGAGGGGCTGGGAAATGAGCTGCCACTGTTTGCTCAGCTTGTTTCTTTAATAATGATCCAGATGACCAATGACAAAAATCTTTCATCCGATTGAAATATATAGTTTTAAACTACCAAGATCTAAAAGTGCGTAATAAAACTGTGGCTTAAAACTGTATAAAAAGTTCATTTTGACAAACAACTGGCAGACTACCATAATGCTGATGAACGAGCAAAGGAGATATGACGTCATTGACAGGCAACCAAATGAAATGGACCATTACCTTGTTTGAAATTAGCCTACGGATTTCTCTAGGTTTGAAAATTACTGGAAACATTTGGGATAATGTAAGCACACAACTCAACAAAATATATAACAGGTATAGTCATTTTTAGACATTTAAGTCACGTATTAAACCTATTACTTCTAAAGCTTTTAGGGTATTTTTGCCTTTAATCTGATAGCGATAGAGGGACAGGAAAGTCGGGGAGAGAGAGAAAGAGGGGATGACATGCAGCAAAGGGCCGCAGGTCGGACTCGAACCTGGGCCGCTACAGTTAGGACCAATCCTTCATGGTGAGCACCCAACATATTATAACTTTACAATGATTTTGTGACAAAAATTAGATGAAAAAGAATGATAATGAATCAAAGCAAGCCTTTGCATGGAAATGGAATTCCACATCACATCACATTGTGCTAAATTCAGAATTATTGTATTCAGATTCACATGTTTCTTAAATAGTCCCACATCTGACAGTGCTCCCAGTCCTGGTCAACCGACCCACCCCCCCCACCCCCCACCCACCCACCCCACTCACAACACAGCTGGAGCAACACCCTTCACCCTTTCCTGAGACATCTTACAGATCCTTCTCCAGGGCTTCCCTGAGTTTTTGCTTCTGCAGTCCATTGGCCTCCTGATGCCTACAGTATGTGCTGCTTCAGCAGTCCGCTGAATCAAACAAGCTCAAAAAGAATCCATAGGCGTCCTCCTAAAATAGTCCATTGACAAGGTCATTGCAACCATATAAGGGACGAATAACATTCTGGGCACCACTCTAAGCAGCTGCTGCTACAATGGGGCGTTTGAACATAGGCTACTTGGATTCCATTTGCCTATCCTTCCCTGAGATGACAGGAAAAGTCCTCTGGTGGTGGGAATTGAAAACCTCGCAAACAGGAACCTCAACTAGACATTACTTCAATGGAAAATGGAATGTGAGAACAACATATGGATTACATTGGCAGTGATGTGGATGCTGTACTTGACTGTTATGATGAAGAGGCAACTAAGGTTGAAGCGGTCACTCAATTTACTGGTCTATATTCCAATACTATCAAATGGCTATGAGCTTTGGGTAATGACCAAAGCAAATGACCAGATTGTCAAAGGCTGGTGGGGGTATCCTAAGAGCTAGAGTGAGGAGCTAAGTCACTTTGAAGAAGTTGCACTACTATTCCAGTGTGTCGAAAGGAGCCAGTTGAGGTGGTTTGGGCATCTGACTAGGAAGCCTCCTGGACGCCTCCCTGTGAAAGTATCGCAGGCACACCCAGCCGGAAGGTTACCTCGTGAAAGACCCAGAAGACATTGTTGTACAGATTGTTAAGCCCCTTAAAGCAGATTTGTGATATTGGGCTGGATAAATAAAATTTAACTTGCCTGAACTTGACATACTGGAGTGATCACATATCCCACCTGGGCTAGAACCTTCTCTGTATCCCCCAGGGAGACCAGTAAGAAATGGCAAGGGACAAAGACACCTGGGCTATTTAGCTGACTGCTTCCATGACCCGACACAGGGTAGGTGAAGCAGAAAATTGATGGATGGATCTATAGCTAAATGTCTTTAACAATAAAATGCACTACAGCTAAATACACAAAGATGCACATACCTGCCACTGTAGGGTGAGGTTCCTGCAGGGCCGAGCAGGAGGCAGGCTGGAGCAGCCAGATAGACAAAGCTGTCCGTGCACAGAAAATCTCCTTCCTCTGGTTTTTGTAGGGCAAGGTGAGTTGGCTTGGCATCATGTTCTGGACTTGTCTGGTCCAAGTGTGTTTTAATGCTATCCAAATGTTGTTTCGTGTCATCAAGTCTTATTTGCATCAAGTCTTGTTTTGTATCATGGGTGGGAACTTCTGTCACTGTGGTGACTTCACCCCTGGAGGCAGGTCTTGCAGACACGGCAAGGTAAACAAAGCTATCCGATTGGACAAAGGGATCTAAGTCACCACAGTCCAGTCCTGAGCTTCTGATTGGTTTCTGATTAGGATCTAGAAAGTGCTTGACTGTTTGTTTTGAGGGAGACAGGGGGAGAGGGGAGTCAGTTCCCATGAGGGTCACTTTTTTCCTTGCTTCACTTTGAGGGTTGTGAGTCGGGGAGTCCTCAATATCTGAATGGTTGAGTGTTGACCTAATGATTGAAAATACTCCTATCTTACCATCTTTCCTTCCATTCTCATCATTCCCTCTCTCTTCATCCCCCATCATTCCACATCTTGCTTGCTCTTTTTCGATATCTCCTTCTATGTCTTCATGCAAGGAGGTGTTGAGGAGGGATGGGTAGCACCACTGTAGCTCTGCACTCTCCTCCCTTCCCCATTCTTTTAATCCTCCATCGTCCCCGTCCTTCTCCAGTGACGTGCTGCTGCTGCCTAAGTCGGAGCCACTCACTGGCTGGTCGCTGTCAGAGCCAGCTTCCTCCTGGCTCTGATTGGATAATGAGAGGAAGACACCACTGGAGTCTGACTCAAGCGTTAAGTTGGAGTCTGGAGAGCTGTCCTCTTTAGTAGAGCTAGAAAAAAGAAAAGGCAGTCAAATGACTGCTACATCCCCATGTGTCTATTAAGCGATTGTGACTTTGACTCCTAATGGTCTCTGTCTACCACTGGTTACCACAACCTGCCAACCTACTGCATCATTATAAATACATTAGCGCTCTAATTTGGCTGGGGCCGTGGCATGGTTTGGCTGATGTCTTCACTTATTAGTCAGGTACAATGGTCATATTAATGGTCAGTAGATCGTTGTGATGATCTACTAAAGCCAGATTAAGGAAAAGGCACTTTGATAGTTTTGCTTGCACACCTACTTTATTTGTGTGAGACCAAATGAACTACAATTCATTCTGACATGTGATGTGCTGTGCACACAACACCTGTATTCACCTACTAATCATTTTTATAATAGCCCTTAGTTATATAATGGTCCAGACTAAAAATATTATCCAGCAAAATTATAACAAAAACTTTAAACAAAATTATGTGAAAGTATTACAAAAGTAAATTTAATGAGAGTTTGAAAAATAATAAGTTAAAAAGATATTAAGCTTACTGCACTCTATGCCCTGCTAGTAAAAGCAAATGTTGTACAGCACCACTTCAGCCTGTCAAAACCAGCCGTTACTGTACAGGCATCACAGTCCATATTTGACCACATGGACTTCGGTACACATACTGCTGTATACCAATAGCAGTTTGGGGCTTTCATAAGAACCACTGATTGGTCTAGTGTATTGGAATTACACTGAAAGCCAGCCTTTCTTAGTGCTAAATCCGTGTCACTACCGATTTTAAAAAAACAAAACAAAACAACTTCAGTTCTTGTTTCCTTTCTCTAGCAGCTCATCAACACCGTACTGCTTGCTTGTACTGAAAGTGCCTTTTCTCATCCTAAACTATAGGTAGACACTCCTGCTGTTCTACCAGTATGAGGTGTTCATAATAATGACAAACAAAAAGCAATGAAATGGCAACGCAATGTATTTGGTAGACAAATGCAACAAATGTGTGAATGTGCTGTCGAATCTCTGAACAAATAACCCACATGTACACACATATCGCTTAATAAACAAATTGCTTGAATTGTTGCAATTGGAAGTCAGTAGCACTAAACTAAAGCAATAGCACTCAATGTAGAAAATAACTAAATGCTGAAGTTGCCACTGCCATTTTGTTTGTTTATATCATTCACTGCTTGGCCTCAAAAAGTTTTATGCATTAAATTTGCATTTAGTGGTTATTTACAAATAGAATCCAAACACAATCAATTTTGAACTATATTACTATACCACTATGTAACTATGTTACATTTGCCATGCTTAACATCGATGTGGTGACTGTGGCGCCCAGAAAATGAATTTAAAATATCCAAATATCCCTACAAAAGTCATACGTTCACAACCTAATCCCAAAAAACAGCAAATATCAAAATATAATACAACATTATGGCCTTGACTTTGATCAGATCTTCAGTATATCTTCAAACCTGGATTTGTTCTCGCCTTGTATACATGTATGTCAACATCTGGTGGAGAGAGTCAGTGCCTGCAATAACCATGTTCGTTGAGTTACCTTGTGCCAACAGTGGAAGTCACCGCAGATTTGTTTGACCAGTCAACAGGAGGTCTGTCTGTGTCTGTAGCTGGTGAGGCCATAGCACTAAGCTCCAAACTGACTTGGGATCTGCTCCCCACTCCTGGAAAATTAAACAAGAAGAACAGGAGATATAAGCAGTACATTCCACCATTCATCCTCCTCCTGGCCAAGCCTTTGGATATTTAATCAGAGCCAGTCGGTCAATGTTCGCCATGTTCTGGTCGCTGTTGCAATATTTATTCATTCTTTCATTTCTTCAGGATTAGAAAAGTGCCACACGTATAGGTTTCTGAGAGGATCATTTTGTCAGTACAGTACCAGAGCCAACAAATCACATTTAGGTAATATGGTGGACTATGGATAGAGCTGAGATAGGATGAGCAAACATCACCCATCATGCCTCAGACACATGACAATCATGCAAACAAGCTCTAATCCAAATTTCTCTTTAAAGGACCAGTATGTAAGATTTAGGGGGATCTACTCGCAGAAATTGAATATAATGTTCATAAAGGTTTTCATTGGTGTAAATTCACATGAAACTAAGAATCATTGTGTTATCCTTAGCTTAGAATGAGCCATTCATATCTAAATAGAGAGTGGGTCCTCTTCCATGGGCCTTGCCACGTTACACCGCTATGTTTTCTACAGTAGCCCAGATCGGACAAACCAAACACTGGCTCTCAAGAGGGCGTTTCTAATTTTTACGTTACCTGAAGGCCACCATAGGTTCTCCTAAACGCTTGGTCACTCCCCTCCGAACTCCCTGCTGTGCTGAGCCCTGTATTTCCCTGAGGGGAGTTATGAAGTCAGAGTCTAAATGCTAAACTTCAACATACATATTCTACATTCACATAACAATCTATGCCACTACATCTGAATGACTGAACTGTGTTATTTTTACTTTTATTAGTTTTAGTAGTATTAGTATTTATTAGTATTTATTAGCAATTAGTACCTAAACATCGCCATCACACTACAACCAATTCAAGGGATTCAAGCTTGGTGCTTGGTACACCCTTGGCAAAGACGTCTTACAGATAGATCTCAGTTGAGTATTTGAGCCATTAGCATATGACCAATTATTTCAGCATTAAAATTGGTCTAAGTCTTGATCTGGGCCCAATTACTGAAAAGAATCTTGCTGACATGATCAATGACCTATCTGAGAAAGCCATTGTGTTATTGAAAAGGATTTCATATAGCCATATAATATTATGTATTTTATGTATTATAGATATTGTGGCTATATTAGACTTTAGAATTTTCCCATTATGATCTCTGTATAGAATTATTTGCATAGTGAGATTGACCTGTGTGTCCAGGGAGACGAGAACACTGAAATCTGAAATTATATTTAGAAATGCAAGACAAAACTGGATTGCATTGGTAAGAAACAATGCACTGAGGTTTGACATGTTCTGAAGTCTTGCTCACCTGGGGAATGACTTGTTCTCACTAAATTATTTTTTTAATGGATAAAACCGTAATAGAGTGCTATACTGTTTTTAGAAAGTTGCAGAGATTCAGGTTTCTGTGATCCTGTCAGAGGTTCTCATTTACCTGCCTCACTACTCCTTTCTCAAGTCATATTAAAGGACTGTCCTGATATTAATGAGGAGAAAATACTGGGAAACCATGTCTGTGTATGGCAACTGATTAATCAGTTCAGTTCAATGAACAGTTGCACTTTGCTGGCACTGATTCACCACGTTTTATTTTGGTCCATGGAAATGAAATAATTCACAGTCAACATCCCAGCCAAACTCTTGACAGTCACAAACAATACAGAGCAACTGCTGAATTCAGGAAATTATTCAGTGTATACACTATAATAATACTGCTTTTTTTCTTAAGAAAAGTTTTAAAAGAAGAAGACATGTTAATTGCTCAAAATGACACATAAATACAAAACACTTATTATTACATTGTCTAAAATTTTTGTAGCTCAAGTTCTCACTTTTCATTTTACTTTATCTATAAATATCAGTAATTTGCCATAGATTTATTTTCATCCATGCTGTTTAAAATATAAATGCTAATATTTCTTAATTATCTATATACATGGGGAGACATAAAAAAGAATAGGTCTGTGAATATGATGATGTGATGGTTGATATTTGTCAACTTTGTGTAGATGACAGTGTGTAACGACAGTGTGCATAAATTTTGTGGGCAAGGCTAGATTACCAATCAAGTAAAGTGGACTACTGTGTGCCAAAGGGGTTTCGATGATTTGGTTAGTTGCTAATATGTTACAAATTGTAGATTACAAAAACTGCATTTCTTTTAATCCCCATAGACTGCCGTGTTAAAATGTCCAACTTTACAACAAATAAACATGTTTACAGCCTGGTACAAAAAACTGTTTTAAAACACTTTATAGCTTATTATCCTTCATGACAACTGTATGGGGGATGAATTTTGATGAATGAACTCGCAAGATGGCAATGGTAGAACAGCTGACTCTGAGCTTCAAAACCACTCTTCAGAAAGCTATGGGTGACATCACGGAGGCTACATCCATCTTTATTTACAATCTATGGGTCAAAGCAGCAGAGGCCAAGATATCCTGACTTTAGCCCCTAGTATGGGTGAAGCTCTAAAAACCCTGTATCCTACAATAGCATCTTTTCTCAGCCATCCTTCCATGGTACCATGGCTTTCAAACCCCATGGTAAGCCAAGCTTTCTGTTATAAATTTGAAGTCTCCATGCACAAGCCACAACAACCCCAATGACATCACACAATGTTTTTTCAAACATGACAAACCTCCTTCAGAGCCACAGATATTAGTGTTTTCTCCATGACAAATAAACTGACCTTTTTTTTTTTTTAAGTAAAATCAATAGAGTTCCCCTTTAACATAATAGTTATGGAACTTTCCAAATCCAGTATATCATTGCAGGCACATGAATGAAAAAACGTGAAGAATGAAAACAGACATACAGAAAATCCAATAAATATCTACCTGTCAAGAGAGCAGCTTTCTCTCTCTGTGGCCCTGGATGAGTTTGGTACATGTCAGCTCGTTCCCTCTGTGGCTCCAGCAGTGTTTGGTATAAATCCTGGGTATCCCTATGAGGCTGAGACAGGTCTAAGTGCTCCAGGTCAGAGTCNATATAATATTATGTATTTTATGTATTATAGATATTGTGGCTATATTAGACTTTAGAATTTTCCCATTATGATCTCTGTATAGAATTATTTGCATAGTGAGATTGACCTGTGTGTCCAGGGAGACGAGAACACTGAAATCTGAAATTATATTTAGAAATGCAAGACAAAACTGGATTGCATTGGTAAGAAACAATGCACTGAGGTTTGACATGTTCTGAAGTCTTGCTCACCTGGGGAATGACTTGTTCTCACTAAATTATTTTTTTAATGGATAAAACCGTAATAGAGTGCTATACTGTTTTTAGAAAGTTGCAGAGATTCAGGTTTCTGTGATCCTGTCAGAGGTTCTCATTTACCTGCCTCACTACTCCTTTCTCAAGTCATATTAAAGGACTGTCCTGATATTAATGAGGAGAAAATACTGGGAAACCATGTCTGTGTATGGCAACTGATTAATCAGTTCAGTTCAATGAACAGTTGCACTTTGCTGGCACTGATTCACCACGTTTTATTTTGGTCCATGGAAATGAAATAATTCACAGTCAACATCCCAGCCAAACTCTTGACAGTCACAAACAATACAGAGCAACTGCTGAATTCAGGAAATTATTCAGTGTATACACTATAATAATACTGCTTTTTTTCTTAAGAAAAGTTTTAAAAGAAGAAGACATGTTAATTGCTCAAAATGACACATAAATACAAAACACTTATTATTACATTGTCTAAAATTTTTGTAGCTCAAGTTCTCACTTTTCATTTTACTTTATCTATAAATATCAGTAATTTGCCATAGATTTATTTTCATCCATGCTGTTTAAAATATAAATGCTAATATTTCTTAATTATCTATATACATGGGGAGACATAAAAAAGAATAGGTCTGTGAATATGATGATGTGATGGTTGATATTTGTCAACTTTGTGTAGATGACAGTGTGTAACGACAGTGTGCATAAATTTTGTGGGCAAGGCTAGATTACCAATCAAGTAAAGTGGACTACTGTGTGCCAAAGGGGTTTCGATGATTTGGTTAGTTGCTAATATGTTACAAATTGTAGATTACAAAAACTGCATTTCTTTTAATCCCCATAGACTGCCGTGTTAAAATGTCCAACTTTACAACAAATAAACATGTTTACAGCCTGGTACAAAAAACTGTTTTAAAACACTTTATAGCTTATCTCATCCTTCATGACAACTGTATGGGGGATGAATTTTGATGAATGAACTCGCAAGATGGCAATGGTAGAACAGCTGACTCTGAGCTTCAAAACCACTCTTCAGAAAGCTATGGGTGACATCACGGAGGCTACATCCATCTTTATTTACAATCTATGGGTCAAAGCAGCAGAGGCCAAGATATCCTGACTTTAGCCCCTAGTATGGGTGAAGCTCTAAAAACCCTGTATCCTACAATAGCATCTTTTCTCAGCCATCCTTCCATGGTACCATGGCTTTCAAACCCCATGGTAAGCCAAGCTTTCTGTTATAAATTTGAAGTCTCCATGCACAAGCCACAACAACCCCAATGACATCACACAATGTTTTTTCAAACATGACAAACCTCCTTCAGAGCCACAGATATTAGTGTTTTCTCCATGACAAATAAACTGACCTTTTTTTAAGTTAAATCAATAGAGTTCCCCTTTAACATAATAGTTATGGAACTTTCCAAATCCAGTATATCATTGCAGGCACATGAATGAAAAAACGTGAAGAATGAAAACAGACATACAGAAAATCCAATAAATATCTACCTGTCAAGAGAGCAGCTTTCTCTCTCTGTGGCCCTGGATGAGTTTGGTACATGTCAGCTCGTTCCCTCTGTGGCTCCAGCAGTGTTTGGTATAAATCCTGGGTATCCCTATGAGGCTGAGACAGGTCTAAGTGCTCCAGGTCAGAGTCGAGCTCCCTAGCTCTCCTTTCTAACTCTGTAAGGCTGAGCTCCGAGGCTGCCGAGGAGGGAGGGTGGGATCCCCCAAAGCCAACCGGGGGCCGGAGGAGAGGCCAACGCTGCAGGGAGCCTGAGAAGGAATCAGTATCACATCCTCCTCCTGCTCCCCCTTTGTCCCAACCATCATCCCACAATGTGTTGACCATCTCAAGGACAGCATCCCAACTCTCCATCCCCCCTTCCTCTAGTGTCCCTCCTACCCCTCCCTCTACTTCACCTTCTTCTTTCTGTAATTTAGTTACCACCACCTCCAACTCTTGTTCATGCTGCTCTTGTATTCTGTCCTTAATCCTCATACCTCTACCCTCCAACTTTTCAGATATTATTTCTAAATCTTTCTCCTTTTTCACTTCCTTAGCTTTGTTTATATTTACTTGGACTTTTTGTTCAACCCGTCTCGTCTCTTGTTTGGTTTCTTCTAACAGCCCCTCACTGACAGCAACCTTCTCTTTCTCCTTACCCACTTTTTCATCCTTTTTGTCTTTGTCGTCTCTCCTCTCCTTCTCTCTCTTCTCTTTCTTACCGTTCTGCTCCTCCCTTTCAGTCTTCTCCTTACTCTGCTCTCCTTGTTTCTCCTTGCTCTGGGAACTCCTGGATTCCTCCTGCTCTCTGCAGACCCTCCAGTGCTCCAAGTTCTGCTCTTTCAAGGAAGCCCTACCCACCAAACTGGCCACCTGTGCTGTTTCTGGATTGGAGGGCTCTTTAAGTGAGCATCGTCCCACCATACTCGTAGCATTAATTATGCTTGTTGGCGGTTTGTCAGAGAAGTGGCCTGGCCGGGGGTGCAGGTGTGCATGTGGGCGCCTCTTCTCCAATGCTGAGAGGACAGAAGGGAGTGGGGGTAGAATAGGGAGGTTGTGAAGTGCCCCTCCCTGCCGAACTGTCCTCTTTCTGACAATGATTCGGCGAGGCCAGGTGGACTCAATGCCTTCAGAGGGGCCTGGTGACTCAAGGTCTCCAAGCGCTCTGCTTAGCTGTGGGCTGGCCACGCCTGGTCGCAGCCCTGTGGCCGTGCCAGGTCGAGTCCTGGAGCTGGCCTTGGATGATTTGGACTTCTTGGATCTGGAACCTTTCTCTATATGGCTAGATTCAATCCTATCAATGTCCAAAGGCATTTTCTCAGCCTGATCTGCAGGGTCAATTTCTGCTTTATGTCCAAAACTCTGAGCTTTATCTGTAGTCTTGGTGCTTTTCTGGGCTTCCCTGACAACCCCAATTTCACTGTTACTCTGAGTTATGGTCTCATTTTCAACCTTAGCTTCCAGTGCTGCCTCAGGCTCAGATGTAAAAGCAATGTTCATTTCTGTCTCAACTTTAGATTCTACTCTGGACTCTGCTGCTGAACCAACCTCATTATTAACTTCAGCTACAACTCCAGCTTCTGTTCCAGTCCTGTTCTCCATCTGCTTTAAACTAGCTTTAGCCTCAATCCCTGCCTTAAGCTCTGGCTTCATTCCTGGATCAGATCCATCTCTAATTTCAACTTTATCTCTAGGCCCAACCCTGTCCTCAATCTCAATCACAGTTGAATGTATCACCTCAGCAATAGGTTCTGGTTTAGCCACACCCCTTCCAGTTTTTTCTCCACTCCTTGTCCCTCCCCTATGTCCCTCCTTCACAGCTGGAGCCATATTTTCTATCTCCACCCCAGATTGCACTTTTCCTTCCAAATCCCGTCCCCCTGGTCTGGTTTTCACCTGCGAGCCCATTCTTGTTTCAGACCCATTTTTAATGCTAGCCCTGGATCCTTTGTCATATTTGTTCCAACTTTCAGTTCTATGGTGTTCTTGTATTCCAGCCCTGATTTCAGCCTCTGACATGTTTGCAGCACTAACTTCACTTACTAACCTTGGCCCACACCCAGATTTGCTGTCAACTAACACCAAACCGACACTCCCATTGTCAAACTTTGAAACCATTCCCCCACCTCCACTTTCAGGGCCCACCTTTGACCCAGCTCTATTCCTACCCACAGCACCAGTGCCCATTCTGGGGGCAGCACTGGGGGAGGGTGAAGGTGAGGGCTGGGGGAGCAACAGGGGTGTTGTGTCTAAAACTTGTTCGGGTTCTAAAAACACAGAGTCTCTCTCTGAATGCAGAGGAACTGGTCGACCATAGCCAAAGGTTCCAAAAGTCGATGTTTCCCTCCTCTCTCTTTCTCTTGCCCTTTCTCTCTCCAACCTCCCCCTCTCTCTCTCTCTTTCCCACTCTCGCTGGGCCCACCCTCGCTCCATCTCCCTTTCTCTCTCCCTCTCCCACTCCCTTTCTCGCTCACTGCGGCCCCATCCTCCTCCTCGATCCCTCAGGTCCTGCTCAAGGTCATGAGCAGACAGTTGGACCAGCTGGGCACGGTAGGGTGATCTTCTAAGCTCTTGGGGTGGTGACAACCTAAGACTCTGGGTTTGGGAGTAATGCCTAGGCTGAATTACATGGGGAGGGGAACAGCGCAAACTCTGAGTCTGACTGGGTCGAGGTTTAGCAGGAGAGAAAAAGACCGGAGTATGGTAACCTGAAGAAAGAGGTGAGCCGGAGAAAGGGGAAATGAGGGGGGAGGTAAGAGAGGAGGACTGGCCCCCAGGGGGAGGGTAGTGCCCTGGGTTCAGATATCCCCCTCCTCGGTCCATCATTTCAGTTGTAGTAAGCTCCAGACACTCCAGGTGTTTTGGAGGTGTCAAGACTTTCCAGGAATGTCGTCCATCTCTGCTCTTTGTGCTGTCTCCATGGTGATGGTGGTGATGATGGTGATGTTTCTTGGATGAGGAAACTCCCGGCGCTGAGAACGAGGACACAGAGGGAGAAACTGATCGGTTGAAATGGCCTGGTGAGTGGCAGCCACCACCATCGGCATCTTGAGCCCCAAGCTTCAATGAATCATAAATGGCTCTTTCATCCAGTCGTCGCACAAATGAGGGGTTTGGAGTTAAAGAACGGGGCTGCGAATCGAACATGTCAGCTGGGGACCGGCTAACTCTAAGGGAGCCACTTGCAGAGTAGCTAAAACTCCCCTCACCTCCACCATCTCGCCGTATCGATCCAGGGTGGTGGTGATGGCTGTCAATCTGTTGATTGATGCACATGGTATCATAAATGGACCGCTGGGGTACGTAGCCATCTCCGTATCCCCCTTCCACTCCCCCATCTCGCCCTCCCACTCTCCCATCCCCAGGTCCATGTTTCTCCAGGCAACAGGAGCTCTTCCTGAAACACCCGGGACGGCTAAGAGGCTTGCCCATGATTGGTTGGATGGCTGATGGTGGGAGGGGTTGATGGGAGGCACGCGTGAAGTTTGAAGAGCGAATTGTGAAGTTGTTAAATTCACTAAATTGGAAAAGAATTGCTTGAAAAATTACCTTCAGAACACATGGCAGCTGGCTTTGAGAGGGCCATGGAAAAATAAATGAATTGGAAAAACGTTACATTCACTGTAATGTACTGAAGTATATTCCTTCTCTTGTAATGAGAGGTCAGGAAAATTTTGCGATAAGAAAATCTTCTTGTCAAAATCTCCATGACATAAAGATGATGTAAAAAACATAATGTCCAAATTATATTTGGAAATTGTGTCCTACTTGAAGAAAAATTCCATCCAGATTCCAGAGAAACACATGGAAAGTTAAGACAAAATATGTCCGGTTTTTATGTCCACAGGGTTACTGTTCTTAGCTCATCTTCTCTCCCACTCTTTCCCGACATGACTGCATTGAATTTGTTCTTGTTGTTTATTTTTCAGGCTGTCTGTTAAGAGCCAATTACGTCTTTATCAAGCTGAGCATTAGTCAGTCAGACAGAGCAACAGAGGACAGTGGATTGAGGATTGAATCCAGTCAAAGTTTCTCCGCTCATTCTGGCTGCGTTTGTTGATTACCGTCATCTGTCTGTGGAAAACAAAGCAAGCAACAAAAAAGATTTGAACATAAAACAGTTTGAAAATGTCTGTCCATAAATATCAAAGTGAGTTGTTATTAGCATATTCAGTATTAAGATCTTGGATCTCCAATTATCAATCAAATTAAACATGTCTGTTTACTTGTCACAAGAAGTTCTACTCAGCCTGTGAAAACAGTTGTATAATGTACTCTGTGGCTCTGAATGGAGCTTTCTTACGACTGAGAAAATAACCCTGATGATGTCATCAGTATGTAGCTCCCCCACGGGTCACGTGGTAGAAAAAAATGTTGAATGAAAAAATGGGAACGGATTAATAAACCAAGTACACTGATTAGTAAACAGCAGGCTGGCAAACTGTGAATTTCATACACGCAACATATAGTCTAAGAAAGAAAGAGATGCAATTTTCATCAGGTATGGCTTTATCTGTACATATTTTGGGACATTTTGGCTTGACTCAATCTTATAATATTTAATAATGACCTAAGCTGAAATAACAGGGGATGCATTACATGGCAGTTTCAGTCAGTTCTACCGAACAATGCATTCACTCAACAGCAAAGTAAGGAAGAGAAAGTGTTCGCATTTAGACTGCTCTTTACAATAACACTTTAATATAACTGTCTGAAATGCTGTTGTTAAAAACACATCAATAATCAATAGCGAAGAGTTTGCGTTTAGAGACATTAAGTGATTAATTGAGGAAAAGTTGCAAATTCAGATCAATCCTATCAAATTAATGCTACTTCTTAAACACTGATGACTCTAAATGTTCATATGCTAGACACTAGACAGATCATTTATCATCACTGAGAAACCCGACAGAGGTTATATGTTCATATGTACAAGTATTGTTTAGCAATTTGTACATTTACTAATCCATTCCCAAGCAGTCTCACCTAAATATTTTTTTGCCATGGGATTTTTAACAGAATGCCTGTGTTACAACCTTGAAATGTCGAGTCAAGTCATTCTTTCTCTTGTGAGCCCCCACAACTTAATGAAGCTGTAATGTAAAATTGCTCAGTGCCTCTTTAATTTCAATCCAACGACTGATTATCACTAGAAACACCAACCCAAGGACCTCCATCCGTCAGTGGGTTGTCGATAAGGCTGAGAAGAGAGGCCCTTTGCTTTGATTAGGAGAGGACCATATGGAAACAACATTGCATGTTTAAATCGTCTTTGAGAATTTTTCTTTTTTCAACAGGTATTCACTTTTGTAATGTAGTTGTTAAGCCATCATTTCAAAATCACTGAGTACGAATGTATTGTACACAATACTGTTTTTCTTCCAAGCACCCTGACCCTAACCCTGAACACTGAGTCAGAAACAGTAGTCCTAGTTGGCTAACCCTTAAGTTTAATTTTCTTTAGCACTTCATAAAGATGACAAACACTTCTGAGGCAAGACAGCAAAAGATAAAAACAAAATGTATATTTGTAGACCTAAATGTTTTTCTCCAAAGGACAGGATAAACTACCAGTTGTATAAGTCTTTAAGTACATTTTGAAGGAGTTTGGGCTGAAGAATAAGCTAAATATCGTAACCTCATTGCTATGCCATTTTGTAGAAGCTATATATTATGACATGGAATAACGGTTTTCACAACCTTAAGGGTGAGAAGCATAGCAAAAGCAACGAAAGATAGATGTTCTTTATGATATTAGTATATGTTACCGGGCTAAACCCTAAGATAAATACTGAAGTCCTATGTGGCTAATCTCTGTGGTCAGTTTCATATAAGTTATATGTCCTAGGACATAAAAAATACCAACAGCTCTCACAACCTAAAGGGTGAAAAAGTCTTCACAGCCAAGACAACAAAAGGTAAAATCCTCAAACAACTCGGCAAACATTTTGAAGTTGGCGCGATGTTATTGCGACAGCCTGCACCAAGCAGCCTTAAAGCACCATGCAAACTTGGTGCCAAAAATAAAGTCAAGATGACGTCAATATTTCTTCAAAGCTGTTCCCTACATCAATATGGGAAATCTGAAGCTGAATGTTTCAACATGTCCAAGTATGACATTGTGAAAATTTGGTTTGATGTTGAATGTAGCAAACTGGTTCAACTACAGCAACTAGCCAACTCTTATATGATGATTAGCTCAAAACATCTCACAGAAAGTCACTGACAGCACAAGAAAAGGCATTTAAAACAAATTTTGACCACTGAAATGTAGCATCCACCCCACATACTGTGTGGTAACCTCAGCACAACACTGACTAATTTCATCACACTTGAGCCAGTTCAGAGGGGGGGGGGGGCAAGTATTAAAAATCATTGACTGATACAAAAAACTTTTGATTTAGTACATTTTTTTGACACATAAAGAAAACACCAGACAGTCACATACTGAAAAACATCTTTAGACATCTTTCCACATTAGTCCTGAAGTATCCCTGCTAATATCCATCTCTGTAAGATAAAAGAGTCAGAACTGTCTAAATTGCATGTATTAGTGATGCCTTCTGCACAAATTAGTTAAGCTCCATCAAAGGACTCTATTGATAGTTGAGAATCATTCGTAGTCTATCTCTTTCACTGTCTTTTCAGTGTGCCTTCATTCTTAAGCATCCCACCACTACCCCACCACCACCACCACCACCACCCCCACCCTGCCTTTCATCACTGCTGCTGCCACCTGCTCTATTTTACCCCGATCAATAGAAAAGCCAAAACCTTATCAACATGGTCACAGTCATTAAAAGGCATCAGTCAATCCAGTCCATCGAACTCAGTCCCATCCCGGCAATGTGTTGTCATCCTGCCTCAAATCAGCATCCTCATTTATTTTTTCCTTACCGGCATCTCTGCCCCTGTCGTTTCTCTCTGTCTCTCTCTCTTTATCTCTGCCGTTTTTCTCTTTTTCTGTCGCTTGTCTCCCTCTCTCTCTCCTCTCTCTCTCCTCTCTCTCTCTCTCTCTCTCTCTCTCTCTCTCTCTCTGCTGTGAATCATTGCCTTCTTCAGAGGAGTTTTTTTGACAAGCGCTCTCTTCTGCCAACCAGCACACCAACGCAAACCCCCCACCCCCCAACCCCCAAACACCTCCCTCTCCCTTTCACTCTCTCTCCCTTCTGGCCTTTCTTCTCCTCGATATAGCCTCCCTCTACCTCTCGGTCTCTCCTTCTCTTCCTCTATCTCTCTTTCTCCCTCCCATTTACACTCTACACAGCTTCAGGGCTTTAAGAGCTTTGGAGCTGCAAAGAGACCAACTTCTCTTCTCCTCTCCATCTGCCTCTCTTTTCTTTCTTTCTCCAGCTCATCTCTCATTCTTATCTCTCACCCGTCATCTCTCTGTGTTGCTGTCTTTCTATCTTTCTCTCCCCGTCTCTCAATCCCATCTAGATTTAGTTGACCTGAGTGGGTTACCCAAGGGAAATCATCACCATCAGACATTTTAGAAATGAGGTAACGAAAGAGAAGCATGAAAGAGAGACAGATCTATCTATCTATCTATCTATCTATCTATCTATCTATCTATCTATCTATCTAAATATATATCTATCTATCCATCATCCGTCTATCCATGTTTCATTCTCCCACACGTACACTATGTTTCTTCTCCAGCTCTCTCCATCCCTCTTGTAGCCCTCTCAGTTTGCCCTCTACCTCCCACTCTTCACCTCAGCGTTAATGCAACGCGCATCGCTGTGGAGGCGGCAGGGAGAGTGAGCGAAACGGAGAAAGAAAAAGCAACAATGGATACTCGTATACTGTACAGTGCAATTTAAAAGGATCGTCATCAGCACCATCATTCGACCACATACAGCTTTTTGGAAAAACAGGATCTATTTTTTATCATTAGGAGATGTTAAACTAATGGACAGTAGCATCATTATGTACATTTAGTTTTTGTGTTCCTTTATATCTGAATGATATGACAGCTTTTACATCTGCTGTTCCAAACACTCACAGACACTGTTCATGCTGTTTTCTTTTCATTATGTGTTGAATGAGCAGAAAAGGAAGAAGGACAGAGTAGTTCTACCTACAGAACCATAAACTTCAACAAAGAAAAAATGGGAAAACAATCTAGTATGTAAGTATGAAAATGGCACAGTGCTGCCCACATGGTTTGACTGACATGTAGTCTCAAGGGATTGGAAATACAGTGAAAAAACACTGCAGCAAAGGCTGCACAATATTCCATATTATTTTAATTTGGTAATATTTATCTTAATATTAGAATTTGTATCAAAAATAAAGCTCTAGCAAAACTGGAATTATCAGGCTGATACAAACATGAACATTTTTATAACAGTTTTTATGTCAGACATGTTTTTTACATGAACACATGATTTAAACAAATATTTATCAGGAGGATCCTTTAAACATTGTATGTAAATAACCTCAAGTGTAGTTGAGATTGAATTCATTCTTGACCGGAGCAACATCACATGTACAATCATGCTGCTGAACATCTACATTTCCATGACAACTGGGCACACTCCATCTGCCTGGGATGATGGTGTGATATGACCGAAAACTACAGAAGAGCCACTAAGTGGCAGATTTTCTGCCATTTAACAGTCAACTGACATATACTCTGGTACCAATATATCTGTGATGTGTAATATTGGCCAATATGTTTGCTTTATTCAAAATATACAATGAGACAGACAGTCATGCTGATTATCTTATGGTGACTATGAGAAATATTAGGGCCTTGCATGAAATGAGCGTAATTTCTAATGAATCAGTATCACAACCACCATTGACATTGATAATATTGCTGTTATACCTCCCGTAGGCACATTTTGATTACTTTTTTATCTATTTGCAGGATTGAGGTTGGTTCATGTGCCTTTTAAATTTGGGTACAATTACACAATATGTTCAAGAGTTCCTTTCAGGTTTATTGGACATTCTATTCTATCTTTTTCTCTTTGTTGCTTGTTTTCACTTTCTCCTCTGTTTAATGCTAGTTAGAGACAGTTGTGTTTTCGTATTCTGCAATTACGAAAAATAATAAGAGTTCATTTCAAATCGACCATGCCTCCAAGAATTGGAAATCATGTTGACTGTCAAAAAAAACCAAAAAGGATCATCCAAATATGTAATGTTCCAATTAGGGGACACCTGGAATGAATTTGTAAGTGGAGGGGTTTTGTAAAATGTTATATAAACAAAAAAATAGAGAAATGTGTTTTAATAGAAATGGGTGTGGAGTTTGCACCAAAAATGAATCCATTCACCATGGCCCATGGCCTAGCTTCCATAAAATGTCACTGAATTCTCTTAACTAGCTAATTACAGATAGAAACAGACATAAAGATAACAACAGGACTAAAAAACCTTTCAGCAGTCCTAAATGATAATCATGAAAGATGATGATTATGAAGATGATGGTGTATATACAGCTGACAGCCAGGATTTGACTCCTTTTTCAGGCCAATTTGGATTAAATCTGAAGGGGACAAAAAAACTATAAGACATCAGACTAATATTTTAGCCAACTAAAAAGCAGGATTGCTAAGGTAGTTAGCACACATTTTGTTATATAAGTGGTTCACTGTATGCTTTAAAATAAGTGATATTGATATAAACACAGGGAAATATCATGAAGATTGTATGTATGTGTTGTATTTAATATCTTAAACTTCAATTTCAAGCTGTGCCGTTCACCACAGTCTTGTTAAAATGGGGCCAGTCGTTTTCATGTCTTGGGTGACTGACAGAGAAAAAGAAAAAGACTCTCACTCCCCTTTATTATGCTTGTTCGTGATGTGAGCTCAAGTGGTGTTGACTCTGTGAATGTGTGTGTGTGACAGCAGACAGAGAGAGGCAAGCAGAGACGGGGAGAAAGATCTCAGTCAACAGCATGTCTGAAAAAAGTGATTTTGTGAAGAATTTGCCTGAATATCGATAGCTGCATTTTTCTTTCAGACTGCACAGCCTGGTGTGTCCACACTAGACAGCTGATCATGTTGTGTTTGATAAGACCAACAGCTGTGAGAGCATGAAGCCTGGCAGTAATTAAGTTTGAACTTTGTGTTTATGTTTCTGTTTTGTTTCCTGAAGTGTTATTTGCTAATGAGGGTGAAAGTTTGACCTCAATCTAAGGCCCTGAGCTTTGAGGCCATACATCCAAAGATACAAGCAGTGGACATGCAATTTATCTGCAGACTGGTTGGCCTCACTCTGTGGGGCAGGGTGAGGAGTTTACAGTGGTATAAGAGGAATTTGATACTGAGCTGCAGCTACATCCTTTCTATTCCTGGATAATCTAAAGGCATTGCTCTGATCCTGTAGACATTATTCCTGATCTATGCTTAAAGTTTACTCAAGTTTAGCCAACTTAAAGTTGAATATGTAACTTTTTCACATTAAAATCTAAAGACAACTAGACCTATGTTCTATATGTTGTTGTTGTTGTGTTCTTACATTCTCCCAAATATTTCCATCAATTTTCAAACCAGAGAAACCTGTGATTTTAATCATGGTAACAGTCAGTTTCTTTTGTTCTGGTATGATCATGTGTCAGTGTGTTTGTCTAACAGAAGCTCAACGTTGACTTTTATCAAGTTTCAAGCCACATTTTTAAGATATATTTTTTTACACCTATGTATTTTGGATGAAGGATTTTAGTCATTGGACATCTGGATCTTAAGTTATCAGGGAACTGAGACATCCGGTGTCCACGGAACAGCAGTTGGTGAATGCTTCCTGTAGGTTTCTAACAGTTTTAAGCCCCTGGTCTGTTAGTTATGGACAAAAGGACACCTCTGTGGACGATTCAGATCCATCAAAAAACCTTGTTATCAGAGAAACAATCAGAACAAAGGTTAGCATCAATCTCATCTCCAAATCTCCCCGAGTCTCTGTCCTCCGTACAGCGTCGCTCAAACACTGACCTTAAATGTCAAACTGCTTCATTCAGTGTTTTTAACCGTTATAATCACCAGGTCTGTTTGATTTCCTGAACCACTGACACTGAAGGAATCCAAACCGGGAGGAGCTTGAGGTTATAATGGTGAAGACAACAACTCCCATCATCCCACGTTACTTCATGATGTCACCCTTCACACCTTAGTGATAATCAGTCCTTTTGTTGTTACTTGTCCTATATAAGAAACAGTCAAATATCATTAGACAGAGTCTTATTGTTACAAACTGGAGATTTTGCCTATATTCTCCAGTTGTCTGGTGTCCATTGGTTGATCCTCTGGAGCTGACCCTTTGATCTTTGGTCTGATTCTGTGACTCTCTGACATGCTAAAAGCATGGTCTGTTTGTGGGAGAGGGGTCCTTTGTCTCTGTTTCCTATCAATTTGATAGTTTGATGGAGGGAAGAGTAACAAAGTGTCAATTGTAACTCTGCATGTCCTTACAATGACCTTCTTTAATGGCTTGTGACTGATGCCAGGCTAGGTATGTACGCTACAATGATAAGTTTTATTTACATGGACAGCTTTGTTAACTTTCACAGTCTCTCTTGAATTGACATGCTAAATATTAATTTTACTTTCTCTGTGTAAATTGTAATCTCAGCACCTCCCTGTCCTCAGTGTATGTCGATAGAAAATAGAAAATTCCAATATATATAAACACTTGTGAAAAAGATATGTAATGAAAACAGGATATTCTACAGTTTAACAATAAACTTTATTGTCCAAAATGACACTGGGACTTCACTGGGACTTTCATTGAATAAAATAACTATAAATAAATAACTAAGAATAAAAAACATAAGAACAAATATGTTTATATATATATATATTTAACTTTAATGAAAACAATGGATCAAATATACATAAAATGCTGTCTATATAACTTGACCTGAGCATTTCCACTGCATTATTGCTTATTAATATAAGTATTCATATCAGCATATATCAGAGAACATATGCGCCGATACCGATATATCTGTGATAGGCCAATAGCGGCTGATAAAATCGGTTTTCAGTGGGCTGTGTAATAGGGTTTCAGTTGTTTTATGAACATAAAGCATTTCATTATGTATGTTAGTGTTTCAAAAATGTATGTTCAGTTATGTGCAGTATGTTAGATATTACTGTAATAATATGCAGCCTCATCTATCAGTCATGTCCATCAGGAACAAGCCTCAGATAACTGCTCCTCTCACTCATTCATCACTCCCCATTTATGGTAATCAGTAAGAAATATTGAAAGACTGTCAAATCCCACACCCGGCTCCTGGTAAACAAATGAATCATCAAAACCAAATGTTCACTGTCTATTTCAGCTAAAACAGAGAAGAGTGTCTGTGTTCAGAAAGCTAGAAAGATAACAGATAAAGTACTGGTTACTGGTATTCACAGTAGACTTCTGCCATAGCATATGGTGGCCTCAAACTGACACAAATACCACAAATCACATTCTCACAGTAACAGTTGCCAAGTCGAGAGGAGAAGCAACAGAAATGTCTGGTAAATTATTTAACATTATACATACAGTGTGTACCATAATAGCAACACGCTGTATGGGACCAATGATAGCTTTTTAGCACTAGTCTTCTAAGTTGCTGCTTTGCAGTGACTGGTACTGATCAAAAACCTGCTGAAATGGCTGATCAAGTCTTGTAATTTTGTCCTATGTAGTGGATAGTACGCCACATGCCCAACACCAATCAGCAGATAAAGATAGTGCCTAGTAGTGCTGAGATAAACTGTATTTTCATCATCACAATATGAACATGTGTGATAAATACATCGCAAAAGACTGAGAGATGTCATGTCAGGAATATTATTTATTGTTTCCATAGAGACATTATTAAATATATACACAGTGAGTTTTCTGCTGTAGACATTGTTGCCACTCTTGAACTCATGTTTTTTTATTCTGATCTTGTTTGAAATTTTTTAAAGATCAATAAAGAGGATGTACTTTATTGATGAGATAAGATAAATGTAACATTATATAGCTACACCCAATGAGAGAATTCACACTGTCTCACCGCTACAACCTCAACATCAGCCTCCTGAGACTTAGAGAAAACCTGTTTTCACACTCAGTGAACATGTGACTTGTCAGCTGGAACCTGCATCCAGGGGTCATGGTGACTGTGAGGTTTGCTAGCACAATGGTGGAGGAAGACATAGGAACTGTATATGCACACATCAATATTTGTTTATTTATCGCAAGTCATATCGTCATCGCAATATTTTCCTCATATGCTGGATGTGTAGACAATAGAGCACATTCTGCGGAACGAGATATTGGAAATATTTCTTTTGAGACTCCGCTCCGTGTTGACATGGTTGCATCACATCATTTCATTCAAGCTGCCAATCTCCTGTTCTACCGCACCCTAAAGGTGTTCTACTGGATCCAGGTCTGGAGACTGGGGAAGGGGGGTCACTGAAGTTGGCTGAACTCACTGTCATGTTGATGAAACCAGTTTGTGACATGTAGCATGATCCTGCTGGAAGGAGCCATTAGAAGGTGGTGAACTGTTGCAATGAAGGGATGAACATGGTCAGCAACAATACTCAGAGAGACTGTGGCATTCAAATGATGTTTGATTGGTATTTAGAAGGAAACATTCCCCACAGCGTCACACCACCACCACCACCAGGCTGGAGTGTTGATACAAAGCAGGCTAGGTCCATGGATTCATGCTGTTCAAGCCAAACTCTGACCCTACCATCTGCTGCCTCAGCACTACATTCATCAAGATTCAAAAGACATGGTCTTCTGCTGCTGTAGTCCCTCCGCCTCACAGTTAGACATGCTGTGCAGTCTGAGATGCTTTTCTGCTCACCACAGTTGTAAAGAGTGTTACAAGAGAGTTATCTGAGTTACTGTGACTGTATGAGGCAGCCTAGATGACCATTTCTCTGCACAGTTCTGACCACAGTTATGTATGGATGATGTAAGTTCCTTTCTGATGGCATGTCTTGAAAATCACTGACCATGACTTCATGTGTGTAACAGGATTTGTTGTTCTACTCCAAGGTACCCCAATGGCTACCACCACTCTAACTATACAGCAATGCTCTGTAGCATAGCTCCCTCTACTGGTCATTAACCGCTGTTGAAAAGGTGTATGAAAGTCTACTGAGTCAGGCTTGTGTGACCACTGCTGTTTGCACAGGAAGCAGCTGCACAGTCACCACACTTGGCTGCAGGGGTGTGTGTCTTTGACCACAGATGCATGTCCATGCACCTTTGAAATCTGTAGGCTTTACAGCAAATGCAATATGAGAACTCTTGGACCTAGATCAGAGCAGACGGGGGGAACTATTTTTTTGATTTTAAGCTTTAATTTCAAAATAAAATGCGAAAACTGTGTAGAGTATTTCTGAAATGGGAATGTGAAATTTAAATTTTGTCCATAGTTTACTCTGTTTTAAGAATTTAGTCTTCCTCATTTTGATCCTTCTCACATTGGAAAAGCCTCTGAAAAATGTATAAACACTTTCCACTCCAACTCTAACAGTAATCTACTGGTTTCTGGTGAAAAAGGACGACCCCTGTTATAAAGCAGTGAGTTTTTGTTGTGAATGTAGAAGGGGGGAGGTGAGATGAGGCAGGAAGTGAAGAGGAAAAATGGAGGGGGGTCAAAAAAGAGTGAAGCTTGCAGGAAACATGAAGTTGTGCATTCCACGGCTTGAACGGGGCAGCATCTGGAAAGCTTTAGAGCTAGAGGGGAGGGGAGAAGGAGGAGGATAAAAGAGCATCTGCATAATACTTAGGCCATACGGGTTGTCAGCAGGGTCGTATTTCTGCAGGGTCGACATTTTGAGAAAAAAATAGCAAAAATTCGAAGATCTGACAAAGTCATTTGAATGACTGGTTAACTTAACTGCTCAAAAAAGAGTAATACTGCTATGATAGGAGAATTGACTGTAGAATAAAAAAGCATTAGAGCGTGAGACAGAAGTTGTGTCAGAGACAAAAAAAAAAGACAGAGAGGAGGGGAAGTCTGACCAAGTGCTCTGTTTCTTCCTGCCTAACGATCAGCTCAGGAAGTTGAGGCAGAAACAGAGGGGAGGGGTGACACAGAGACAAACATTTTCCCTTTGCGTTTTAGTTTTTCCTTATTCAGTCGTGCTACGATCAACAGGAGGAAGAAAAGGGGGGGGCAAAG
This sequence comes from Seriola dumerili, assembly GCF_002260705.1. Taxonomy (NCBI): domain Eukaryota; kingdom Metazoa; phylum Chordata; class Actinopteri; order Carangiformes; family Carangidae; genus Seriola; species Seriola dumerili. The sequence continues at coordinate 21,085,572 of NW_019174404.1, forward strand.
AGAGGAGGCGGGGTTTTTCCGATGGAGCTGGGAGAGTGACAGAGAGCGGTCGGACACTCAGTCTGTGGAAATATGATGGAAGCCAGCCTTGTTTCCCAGGACGCTGGGTGAGTTTGTGAGGGGTCTGTGACAATGTAGCTGAGTGAAATCACAGGGCATGAACTGTATTCTGTTGAAGCAGTCGGACGTTGTAACTGTCACGGAGGAGAGGGGGAATTGGGGGGGAGGGGGGGGGGGGGGTTGAAAGTCCGACAGCCAGAGCAGGGAAAACAGATGTGGTGACTCACTTCATAATATATAGGTCATTGGCTTCTCAGGATTTTTTGGAATATCCTGATCTCATGTTGTCGCAGCAAATCAAACTAACATATGAACTGCAAGATAAAATACAGGAATCTATTTTCAGTTTGATACAGAAATGCTGATGTTTGCTGTATGTTTGGTCCCATTTATGTGGAAGAATGCAAATGGTTGAAAGTTGTACTGTTAGAAGACTGTTATAGGGTGTGTGGGATTTTGAAAGCATGAATATGACGTCAGAGGAATATTTCTGTTTTTACAGTAAAACTCGAGTTTAAACTTTACAATTTGTTCAGTGATGGTGGTTGGTGCTGCTCTGACTTGTTGGACTTGATTGAACTTGGTGTCAGTTACTATGATGAAACTGTGTTACCACCGTAACACATCATTTTTTAAGTTCAGTTTTTTTTTTTTTTTACACAATATTTCCACCCTTAAGGACAAGACTATCAGATAAAAAACTAAAATGCAACTAAATGCACTTGAAGTATCAAAAGTAAAAGTAGGTAAAAGTAATGCACAAATACAACCCCTCTGAGTGCTGTACAGTGTATTAATGTGTAAGTAGCATTTTACTGTTATTGCTGGCTTTTCAGATACGGTTGGGTAGTTTACAACAAAACATTGTATTTTACAATCTTAATCTGTAAAGCAACTCGTAACTAAAACTCACAAGTGTATATAGTGGAGTAAAAACAATATTTATCTGTAAATTGTGGCAGATAATATGTACGTGATGAATATGAGTGCATGATGTTACCAAATGAAGATGTTATTCAGTAAGTATGTTCCAAGATGTCTGTGCTGACCGTTTTACTGACAATTGCAATTTCTGTTGCTATCCTGGCTCTTAAGATTTAGCTGACCCAACAGTTATTCTATCCCTTTCATGTGAGCCAGCATGGCATGTTTGCGTCAAACTGGACAGTTGGGGTGGCTTTTGAACTATTGAACAAAAAGAAAGTGGTTAAAGTAACTCACATAGCCTATCTATTCTTTTAATGAACACTTTAAACAGTTCTCCCAAATTACAAAAAAACCCCCACATTATTCTGCTTCCCTCAAGTGTTATCTATCCATGCAGATAGTGTCTGTTTTATTTGTTTAGGTGTTGAGATGTCTGTCCCTGGGATTCCTGCCACCATCCTAAAACAATGGCAGTCAATGACGTTTGTTTTTACCGCTGAAGGCATTGAATTTTTTTATGAAAATAAGATAGCACTAACGCGTTAAAGAAACAGTTTGCCTGGAAAGGAGGTACTTCCAATGAAAACTGTGAGGTCTTTGAATTATCCTGAGAACAGAGATGGTGCATTGGGGTGGAGGCAGTAATAAAAGAGATGGATAAAAAAAACTGGCACAATAAAAACCAAAACAATTTAATGTTCAGCGATGACTTAATATATGAGAAAAAATATATTTTATTTCAGAGGTCACAGGTTCACATAGCTTAAGGTATCAATCAGTAAAAATTCAAGCCAAAATTCAGTCATTACTTCACTGTCCTTTAATACCAGTGATAAGCTGTTGGCTATTAGGGCCTGAAATGAACCATGGGACTGACTGTGGTGTAAGGGAGTATTCTTGCTTTCTCTTGCTCAACACAAAGCTCAGTTGTCAGTATAAAGCAGAAACTGAGAGCCATCAAACCATGACATTCTGCTTGTGATGCAACACAAAACTTGAAAACTACCAAAGATCCTCTATACAGAAGATACCGCATTACAGGCAGCACCATTGGTATGAAATGGGACACAGTTCTGGTCTCCTAAGTGGGCATTGTCCATCAACCCCTCCCTCAAGCAAAGGCAACTGGCATGAAATGTGACAGTAGCTAATATTAAAATCTATCCCTGTCTGAACTTACCTCTCTGCATCCTTTGGGAAAGAAAAGACAGATACGTTTTTCTTGTTATTACAGCCTGTTGCTGCACAAATCTCTGCCATTTTTTACACTAATTTATGGATTACTTGTCCCTGCCAAAATAATACAATAGAAGATACAACACGAATACAGTGCAAATTTGCGCCTTTTTGCCACTGTTTTTATCTACTTACAACATCTGGTCAGCCCAGTACAAAGTCATGTCAGTTTAATAGGCTAATACTGTTTTAGCAATTGTTAAGCAATGAAACATGTTTAATTTAGGTTTTAAAGTTTAATCCATGGTTTCACGTATAATTTAGTCAATCCAAAAATAACTCTAAACATCTGGTTATCAGTTGGCCAACAATGTCGGCAGTTGACAGATCTCGCGAGAGTATGGCACTGAGACAGAGGGAGGTCTCCAATAAAGTTCTTCTGATCTGTTCATCTGAAATATGTCATTTTGATGTCAGAATGTTCGGAAGACGTGTGGCTTGTGAAAAATGGATCCAATATTTATTTTGTGACTGGAGCGAAAGAATCTGTGATAATCTGTGATCTCGTTCACTTCGCCCATTGGAGTGAATAGACTCAGACCTGCTTCTGGTCTCCTAAAGGGGCAGGGAGGTGGACAAATCCACGTGACACAGATACAGCAAATAAACGGAAATGTAGTGTCTTGTTTTCTACTGTCTCTGACACTACCAACTGCAGCTTGTGTTAGCTAGCTAACCTAAGCCCACAAACCAGGAAGTTAGCAGTCTGACTAATGCTGGAAGCCACTGCATTAAAGTTAAAATTGGACTAATGTGCATTGTTTTCTCATTAAAAGCCTGTACATTGTACTAACTGCCAACACAGCATTTCAACTGACACAGGAAGTGTTGAGAGTTAATATCAACATGCTCTAGTATTTAATTCAGTGCTGGTGGCCCTAAGTGGAAATGGCTTAGAGATCAAACGAACATAGACCATGTTGTCGTATCTCTGAGCTATTTAAAGTAAAACCACCAGACCACAAGAGTGGTGTTTCTCTGCCATTTGAAAGTAAACAGTAGACAGTTTCTATAGTGTGTCTCATACTGCAGCAGAACGTAGGAAATGCTGTAACGTGGCATGCAGTTGGCTATTTAACGTGTAGCAACAGTATGACATCACTGTCAAACTATCATGATTGTAGCTACGATCTCCTGCCAGTATTGTTATCGCTCAAAGATAAAGCTCCCTTTTCCTATTCCCACATAACCCCACTGCTTCCTCTTATAATGATGGTGCATTTGACCCTCTTCTCCCTTCCTGCTGCTGGTTTCACAAAGATAAACTTTGACTGTGTTGGCAGATAGACGTCTGAATTCATGCGTTGCACAAAGCAGTTTAGTTCTGGACTACCTTACGCTGAATTCTGGGTAAATTAAGACTTTTTTTTTTTCAAAATAAAAAAAGTGGCCGACCAAGGAACCGCAAATCTTTGTCTATTGGAAGAATTCAACCATTACCAGGTTTACTTGAGGAGTGAAACAATAAAAAGATAAAATCTGATTTGGAAAAAAAACTCTGGTGTTAGCTGATTGTTTTTTAAGACACAGCTAGACACAGGCAACATTTCTACCAGTTAAATGATGTTGTTGAATCTCATAAAAAGATCAGTACCAATAATGAATTGATCCTGCTAACAAGTATTATGTGTGTGAGTATATATATACTTCAAGCAACACATTTCATGCAGCCTCAAAATTGGGTCACATATATGTCATTTCATTTTTTTTACAAAGGCTATTGAATTCTAAATACTAAAACAGCTCTGTAGCATTTAGCTAACATTAGTCAAATTAATAGTAATTGTTTGGGACTATTTTCAGTTTTGGATTAACACATAGGAGTGAATGAGTATTTATGGCAGCAAAACGGTGTATGTAGGATTTATTAAAAATAAATTACATTCATCACCCAGTGCAATGCCGTGACTCATTGATGTGTTTCTAATAGAGGAAGACACACACACACACTTGTGTGTATATATATACAAAAAAACCCACAGAGAATCATCCCCAGTTCTGCATTTCCCCTCAGTTCTACACAACCTTTTATCGTCTTTCAGCTCGTTTTGGTTTTCACCACCAATTTCAGCAGCTGTTTTCAGTGCAGCTCCAAAGAACAGACGGATAAAGTTAGAGAATAACTGCTAACTGTTTGCTAACATGTTCACCGTAACAACTATAAAAGGTGAAAAAAAAAAAATCCATTAATGAAGCTTTTAAGATTTACATGTTCAATAGGAGCCAATAAGGCAGAGAGCCACAGACAGGTTAGGGAAGAGATAAACTAACACTTGGTTTACGTCTTTTCATGGAATTACTTGACAATCAGAAGCTAACTGGTGGCTGTTAAACCTCTCAGCTACAGTTTCAATTACCCACAGTGATGAAACAGGACATGTGTCACTAATCTCATCCAGTACACAAAGTAAACTTCAACTCCAGCCAATGTTTATGCAGTCACAAAACATGAGTCTGGTGACCAGATGTTTGTTCTGGAGCAAACTGACGCCAAGACGAGACATAAACAAGTCCTTCACATGTTTCCGTCCCTGACCTTTAGCCTCTCCTTTCTTCACAGCCACACAACCCCTCTGACAGGAGCACTGGAAACTCCATCCATCCCATCATCCTCTCCTCTCTCTCCACCTTCCCTGCCGTCACACCTTCCAGCCCGCCCATGTCGACCCAAGCCGCTGCTTCCTGCAGCAAAGTCCACTCAGCTGCCCTCTCGACCTCCTCTACCTCCATCCACTCCTCCGTCCCTTCCCCCTCCTCTCCCTCCTGTCTCTAAACCTCCTTCAGCTCTCTCCTCCAATCCTCCTCCTCCCTCTGTCCTTCCCCCTCTCTCCTCAAACTACCCTCCCCCATCTCTTCCACCTCCTCTCTCCCCTACTCCGGTCTCTCCTTCTCCCCTGCCTTCTCTCCCATCAACTGTTTCCTTTGATCTTGCTCCTTCTTTTACTACTTGTCTTCCCTCTCCTCCTCCATTATCTCCTACAGTCTCATCCTCCTCCTCAGTCCACCCTCCACCTCCCCCTGTCATCCCACCATTCTCTCCAACTCCTCTATCGCTGAGTGCTATAGATCGCCTGGTTGGGAGCACCTCGGTATGGCAGCCCAAAGGACTCAGCCAAGACCAAACTACTAGTATAATGGAGAAAGAGACAGCTGGGGTGAGACACACACACATGTACACACTGTTAAAGTTTAAAGTAATGTCTCTCTGAGCCTTCTGGCAATCATCTGGAGGGCTTGGACTTATATAACTATACATCAGTGGTAATAACAGTCTTATAATGTTGTAAAAGCTTTCTAATTTTATAAAATGATATGGCAAAATCATGAGAAATGGCCAATATTTCAAGTATTATGGCTGAAAATGATCAAATTAACACCTATTGGGTAACACTTTATTTTATGTTTCCATAATTCTCTGATAACGTCTGTGAAAGTTTCCTGGAAATGACAGTGTCATTTTGGACTAATTATAGAGAAAATCCAAACATAGTTCTTCCCAACAGATCTGACTCATCTAAAGCAGCAGTTCCCTTTTCCACCTCATGGCCCACTAGAAAATCTCAAAGACGTTGGCGGCTCACATCTGACAGAGGAGAGATCACTTTTTGATTCACCATCTGCCTCTTGACTCTTTCTCTTTCACTTCCTCTTGCTAACCAGCTATCTTTGTCATTTTCCAGTTATTGCTGTAGATGTAATCTTTTAATGCGCAATCACAGTGACTGGCCTTAATATGAGAAAAAAAGCAATGAAGGGAGTTTTTTAAGATCATTTTGTTGTAAAACATATAAAAACATTATTTATTTATTACATATTTGTCACAAACTTTGTTCTATTTTGCACATGATTTAGTAAAGTAATTTATATAGTAATACCTTTGCGGACCACCAGGCCGGGCCCACAGGTTGGGAACCGCTGTTCTAAAGGAATAGTTCCTAAGAATCAATTGCACAGACAAGTGTCACACAAAGTCTCCACAGTCCGTTTAGCGCGAACAGCAGGTAAGCTTCAGTGCTCCGTGTGTGTCTACACAGGAGGCGTTCAGGCTCAGCATTGAGTGTAGGTCACCCGTGTTCTGGTAGCACTCAGAGCTCTATATACAAACACTGTTGGCATGTATTGACTTCAAGTGAAAAAATGTATCTCATTTGTTTAAACCGCACACAAACAACTATTTACGAGGACTCCAGAAAGGTCTGATCCCTGCAGGACTGCTTCGAGAGCACTGATTGGAGCGATCAATCTGGAGGAATACACAGACACTGTGGCAACATACATCAGTAAGCGTATTGATGATGTCACAGTCACCAATACCATCACCTCAGGGGCAAACCAGAAGCTGCTTGACAGCTGAAGTTCAAATGTTGCTGAGGGTCTGAGACGCTGCTGCACTCAGATCCCATGGCAGCAAGAACTAACCTGTCACATGAAGCACAATGGAGACACATGCCGCTTATGGACCCCACCCCCACTTCCACTCCCACCCCCCAACTATCTCTCCTCAGATGACTAGGTTCTGCATGTGACTGCAGACAGTGTGAGGAAGACCGTCTCCGGGGTCAACCCCTCGCAAAGAAGCAGGATCAGGCAGGACCTGGGAATGCACTGGCCCCACCAGCCACATGCTAAGACATGCCTAAGAAGTCTCCCAAGTCCAGTCTCCCCAACACACTCTGCCCTCCACCCAGACCTGTCCCACCATGAATGACAGAACACTTATGTCAGGATGCTATTCACCAACTTTAGCTCAGCCTTCAGCACAACCATCCCACAACACCTGACTGAAACTGAGCCAGTTAAACCTCAGCCCCTCCCTCTGCATGAAAACTCCTGGGTTGTGTGGTCGTCTGGACGGGTGAAAACAGAGACCTTTGTAAACAATGACAAAGACACCCACGTTCACTCCCTGTTTTGGTCTTATCAGCCTCAAGTACCAGTGGTGAATACAACATGAAATCCGAATTATAAGTGTTACTGACCTTGATGTTTTTGCTAGCAGCTGTTGAGGCGTTAAATTCTGTATTTTAACTCTGCAGCTGTCCTTGCTGTTCCTCGTTCAGAGTATTTCTTGCAACGAATCAACTGCAGAGTAGACAATCTGCTTCCTGTTTACACCGGCTCGCACATGTCCTGTGTACATGCATGGTCATGTATTTATGCGTTTTCATATGTGGCAGTATGGATGGCGAGGTTTCTGATTCGTCTAGACGGAGATTGTTTTAGTTTGAAAACGCCATTTTAAAATGAAAACGTAGTAGTGTGGATGTAGTTATCAGTCCTGATCGGCAGCTACACCTCAGCGCCAGCACTCCCCCAGGGCTGTGTATTCAGCCCACTCCTGTTGAACTGCTGAGCATACGACCGCCCAGCATCATCCAGCTTCAGCCACATTGTTAAGTTTTCTAATGATACAAGAGTGGTGGGCCTCATCAGCAGCGATGATGAAACAGCTCCCCCACTGGTCCTTCTAGCAGTGTAAGACCAACAACCTTTTCCCTAAACACAGAGGAAATGAAGGAGGTTGTCATCAGCTTGAGAAAGATGCTGTGGAGAGGGTCAGCAGCACGAAGTTCCTGGGGGTATAGATCACAGAAGACCTCTGCTGGTCCTCACATGTGACAGGACTGTATCAACTGAATGAAGTGAGTCTCCCTCCACCCGTCCTTGCTATGTCCTACAGAGACACCACTGAGAGCATTCTGACATCACTGTCTGGTAACTGGGAACTGCAACGTTGCAAGGGCACTGTGACCCCACATGGCTCTCGGCATTGTGAAGGACCCCACCCCACAGTCACAGCCTCTTCATCCTCCTACTGTCCAGCCTGAAGTCCTGGAGCATCAGGACCTCCTCTACCAGGCCCTGCAATGGCTTCTTCCCTCAACAACTTACACACCCAGGCCACATCCTCCATCCAGGAAGTGGATGACAAGATGACACCTCTCTAGTTGCAGCCTGTTACAGTACTTCCCGTTAATGTTGTTGGGTTTTCTACTTAGTGTCTTAGCCTTTGCCTGCCTAATACACCATCTTTGCTCAGCATATTCATCCTAATATGGATATTGTGCCACTGAACGGACTTTTCTTGTTTTTTTCTGTGCTTTTTGGAGACGTCATGGCAACAGAAGTGAAAACATTGTTTACCGCCGCAAAAAAAGCTGATTGTGCTCTCCAAACCTACACGACTGCCCCGAGCGGTAGGCGCAAAATTTCTGATGAGTTCAGTAGAAGACGACGGGGGAGCCAAATGGAGAGCAACGGGAGAGAGTACGAACCCGTCTTCCTTCTATCGTTACAGGAGATGTGAAGTTTTCACTGAATGAAATGGACAACCTCAGTGCATTGACTAAGACCCAACGGGAATATCAGGAATACAGTATTATGTGTTTTACAGAGACCATGTCACACCTCATGCTGCCTGACATGTTACTGTAAACGAGCGGCACTATCTGCTGGACACTGAACTCGTAGCCATGCCTGTGCTTCCATATTCTCTGCACCATTGTTGTGGCTGCACCAGAAGAAAAGATCTAAGTGACTTTGAAAGAAGGTTCATTGTTGAGGCACAGAAGACAAGAGCCTCGGTCACAAAGACTGTGTTCAGACCTGCCACTGATCTGACCTGTACACTAATGAAACTACACTGCACGACAGCAATGTTAAAGTAGGCCCATATGAAGATGCTGATGACACTGTTTCTATGTCTCCACGCTGGCAATAGTCAGAGCTGGAGGCATATTGTTGTCAGGTTGTCCATGCGTCCATACGTCCCATCATTCTCATGGATATGATACCTCTGTGACGCTTCTTCAGATTCAATTCAAACAAGGGCACTTCATTTTAAACCAAGCAGAGTCACTGTTATCATTGATACTGTGTGACCAAACTGTGGAAACTGTCAACTGTTTTAATTATCTATGAACACACACAGATAACAAGTGCCAGTTTCACAAACAATGATGATATTATATGTAAGAAAGCCAGGCAATTAGGAAACTGAAGGGGTCTGGGGATCAGTCTTGACGTTTTGGAAACGGTATATGTCAGCTGGATAGAGACATCTCTTTAACATCTGTCTGCTAGGCCATTTGGCAGTAGTAAAGCTGACCAGGATTGTTAGGACAGCAGGGAAGATGGTAGGCTGTTAGATGACCTCTACATCATCACAGCTGTGCACAGGAAAGCTCTGACGATGACCAATGACAAAACACACACCACCACCCCCCACCCCCCCACCCCGAGTCTGAGCTGCTTCTCCTCTGGGCGACACTGTAGGATACTAATGGCAAAGACTTGTTTATTCCAAATGTGATTAATGTAACAAACCCCAGCAAACTTAGGGTCCCCTCCACTCTGGGACGTTTGATCTCTGTTGTTAATGTGTTGTGATGTAGCTTGTGGATATGTTTTATTTTATTTTATTCTACTTTTTTTATTTCCCTGGGTGAGACCAAAGACAATCTTCCTGCCTCGGCCGGACAAGTTTGAGTTTATTCTCTTCCTCTTCTGTTCTCTCTTCCTCTCTCTTATGAATCTACAGACATATCATTTTCTCTGTAGGAAATTATAGGAAACTGTGGGACCTGTAAAATAAAGTGTTGCCAGATATCATCACATAATATTGGCAGGTAGAGCTCAAAAACATTAGAATCAGCCCAACCAATACCCATATTGGTTGAATTTTAATACAGGCTGTGGTGTATATGAAAATTTGCTACAACCATTCTGAAATTGTTATTAATAAGGAATTTACGTTTGTGTCGTTGCATGCTGTTTGTGTACTAACTGTATTTTCCATGTTCTTCATTCTGACCTTAACCACTCATGCTGACATTCGCAGGCCTTCCTTGTTCACAGCGCAGAGGACAAGGGGATGACGCTGTCAGTACGCCTGCCTGCTGAACAGGGGGTGCCGCTTGTACACAGTCTGATGGTCAAACAACACAAGACATGTATGTGTTACACATTAGTGCAGCTGTTGGATCTGAGAGTTACTATTAAAGCTTCAGATGCTGGAAAGATAACATGATAATGACAACATGTTTTCTGTCTCAGTTGTCCACTTAGACGGCTCCTCTCTGGTTTTTGATGACATCTTCAAACTGATCTCTTTCTACTGTGCCAGCAGGTAAAACATACTCTATATACACGTGTATATATGCACACATACATATGTACATGCAAAAAACAATGTCATGTTACAGCACGTGTACACTCATACATGAAAAGTAAGTGCAGCCTTTGTTCTTGTCCATATTGAAAACATCACTTAAACATTCACAGTTTAGCTGGAGAAAGTGCGTGAACCCCTCGGCTACTGACATCAACAGAAGCTAATTGGAGTCAGGAGCTTTCAAACAAGACTGGAGGGGTGGGATTAAGCTGCTTTATGAAAACACACTGAGAGTTTAACCTGGATATTCTCACAAACCTTCTGCTGATGTGATCCTTACTTCACAAAAAGAGAGATCTCAGAAGACCTACAATGAAGAATTGTTGTATTTGCATGAAGCTGAGAAGGTAACAAAGTCATCTCAAAGAGTTTACGACACACTGCCTGTGTTGTGTGTGAGAAGAGATGGCTGCATGTCGTGTATCTCTCTACATAGAGTTTACAGGTCACTCCAATGTTGGATTTCTTTTCATTATAAATACATGTCTGAGTTATTAGTCACTAAAGTGCCACTGTCTCCACATGCAGCTGCAAAGAAGGTTAAAAAAAATATTTATATTTTTTCATGACTGTGTTATTATCAGATTCAGCCTAGACACAGAGAACTATAGTGTGTCAGTTTTATTCAATGTTGCTGGTATGACATCCACAGTTCTTTTTTCTGTCTATTTCTATTTTTACTGGGAGACGCATGGGTGTTAAAAAATAGACGATTCACAGAATCTCTAGATCTAGATGGCATGACGCACGGGGGTGTGCCGCTCTAACCCGTTAACTTGTGCGCCAAAATAAAAACCAAAACTTTCTGCAGCCACCACACATCTGGTGGGTTCCTGATATTCACCAGTCCACTTAGACAAAATGTCCATAAGGCAAAGAACACGTGCGTCTCCCAGCAAAAATAGACATAAAACACATAAAACTGACACCTTTCTCTATAGTTCTCTGTCTAGGCTGAATCTGAATATGACACAGACAGAATATTATTATATTAAATAAATATGTTATGTTTTGAACAGTGGCATATTACTGACATTTTCTGTCACAAATAAATAAGAAATTAATTTATAATGTATAGAAATCCAAGATTCCAGTAACCTGCAAGCTCATGTACAGAGATAGAGCTGGCAGTGTGTATGAAGATGATTTAGTTCTGTAGCTACTCTCACTAGAAATGGATGCCAAGCTAAGATGACTCTAGAAGCAGAATGCTCAGTGAGGTAAAAAAAAAAAACAGCATGGAGGAAGCCGCTCTGCGTGCCCTAAGTTTGCCATAGAGCGCCTTGGCACTCCACAGAGCTCATCATGATTTGAGGCTCTGCTCCTGGACAGCTCACCACAAGAAGCTGGTGATGCAGCAGTATAATGACAAATCTACCACAGAATGACCTCAGACAAAGAAGATCCACCTTCTGGAGTGGTCCGGTCTGAGCCCAGACCTCAATCTACTAAAGATGCTGAGCATGGACCTTAAGAGAAACGTTCACACCAGACATCCTAAGAATCTGTCTGAGCTGAAGCATCTCTGTAGGCAGAATGCTCCAAACTTACTACTCCTGAACACTGAGCAGGTCTGACCAGCAGCTACTGGAAGAGCTTGGAGGTTCGACCGTTTTTTTTAAATCCAAGAGTTCACTTACTTTTTCCACCAGCACTGTGGCTATATAATGGCCCTTTTCAATAAACACACAAAAGATTATAACTGTTTGTGTTATCAGCTTAAGCACATTGTGTTTGTCTCTACCTGTGACTTCGATAAAGATCACATCACCTTCCACAAATAATTAATGCTGAACACCAGCTCCTGCCATTGTATATAAGCATTCATGTATATACATATATATATATATATATATATATATATAGTTCACCTATACATACGGTACGCATCTACACAAAACACACAGGAAATTATGTAACACACATTTACACACACACACACGCACGCAGAGCCACGATAACAGAAAGAATGTGGTAGGTCACAATATTGAAACTACCCGCTTACACTTCTAATTGAATCCACCAATCAGGGACATCCTGACCACCCCACTGAGGTTACCCCGGGCCATTACCACGGCAACTAAGAGAGAGGAGCTGGAGGTCATCTCTGCAATGGGCGCAGGTAGATAAATCTACATCATTAGTGCAATGAAATTGGGTTATTGCTGCAGTAGAGAAACAGGATACAGCAATGAAAGAAGATAAAATAAGTTGCATTAATAACACTATTTAACAGAGATGCATCATGGGAAATTTAGAGTAAAAATCTATATGAATGTATATGACTGACAACATATATGAAAATATCCAAACACAGAATGAATGTACACTTTGAAAAACACAGTGAATATGAAAAATATGAAGAAATGAGACAAACAATGTAAAGAAGAGAAAACAGCATGAACATATATGATGTATAATGTATGTATTATATCACATTTACAGGTCTTCTTGGACACAAAAAGGTTCCTTGGTACATTGTAAAAGAATTAATATGTCTTCTGTATAATATTTTAACTTTCAAGACAGACTCCCTCAAACAATAGTTCAACCTTTGTTGAGTCAGAGAGTTAGAGTAATACTTAACCAATATTGATACTTTTCTCATATTTTCCTAGATTAGTTTAGATTATCTCATTTTAGCATAAAGACTGAAAACAGGAGGAAACATTCAGCCGGGCTCTGTCCGAAGATTAAAAAATCTGGCACATTTAAAGCTCACTATAATTAATATGTTATAATTTGTTTGTTTAATCTGTGCAAAAAAACAAAGTGTAAATTTGTGTTTTTATGGAGTGTTATGTGCAGGACTGTTTGTTGATGGGCAGAATGACTTCACTTCAGTCACTGCATACAACCAAGACGTAGTCCCTCACATAACCTGGAAAAACTGATTTCTTTTAAATCTAATTCTTAGCAAGAAATGATTAAGGTTATTTTTCTCAGAATGTTTAAATATTCATTTAATCATGTTGTTGATCAAAACAAAACAAATTGGCATAAAAGTGTTAGCGCAAGGTTCATTTATTCAACATTTTTCTGAGTTTTCAGCCACACTTTTGAAAATTAAAAATTCTGGAAAATTGACTTTATGTAATTTATTTGTCTGTTTCAAAGGTTAATAATTACGATGGTGTATTAGGGTCACATTGAGGAAAAAAAGAAATCTGAAATTTAAAGAATAAAGTCGTAATATTACACATATTATTCAGTCATAATTTTGAGAATAAAATCATAACATTCCAAAAACAAGGCATAATACTGCAAGAAAAAAGTAATAGTAATATTACGAGAATAAAAAAATGTAAAATTTCGAGAGAAAAATGTTTTCAATTTGCTGATGCTGAAGATGATGATGATGATGATGATGATGATGATGATGATGAGCCTAAAGATGAAGTTTCTCCTTTTTTGTGAAACCTAAAGTAGAACTTCACAGGATGCTCCACATTCCTCATTTCAAAGCTTCTGATATTTCCCTCTAAAACAACACGGAGCATAAAATGACACTTCTCATTATATTATGACGTTTTCTCATAGAATTTAGATTTTGTTCTCAAAATTACGACTGTATTCTCAAAATTTCAGATTTTTTTTCGTAAATGTGGCCCTGATACTCAGTCATAAATAATGAACGTTCATGCAATTAAATGATAATAATAATAGGAGAACAAAGAACAATTATACACAACATGAAAAAATGAGAAAGCCAGTAAGTGATCTGATGAATGAGCAGCAAGCAGCTTTTTAACACTGTCTGCGTGTGTTGCAGATTTCTGGACATCTGATGTGAACCAGCAGGCAAAGAGCTCGGACCTGGTTTTGGATCAGAGGCACAACAGCCCGTATTTGTATGTCAACCCAGTCACAGTAGAAGAGTTCCCCAACAAAGACCTGAACCACTCCTCTGTCTCCAAACTTGATATCATCACCAATCAAAGCATCACCTCCTCCATGCAGAATGGAGAAGCTCCACAGATTAGCCCAGAGGACAAAGGTCAGACTAAGGCCACACCCAACCAGGAAATTAAATACAAGCGCCCTCCACCCCGACCCCCCATCGTGGGCTCAGGGTCTGGGATGGGCCTTCTCTTCTCTTCTCCCCCCTCGCCTCACACTTCATCTTCTACAACTCCAGCAGCTGCGAGAAAAGAGGAAGGAAAGGGAGGAGGAGGGGAGAGAGAAGAGAGGAAGTCAATGTCAACATCACCTTCTCCGTCAAGGCCTCCTGCCCCGCTGCAGAGCCGAGCAGCTCCCCCTCTGCCTCCTGCTCCTCTCCGTCGCACCTCTTCCAGGAAGAACGCTGACCGAGAGGTAGGAGAGGGGACGGAGAGAGAGAAGGGACAAAATCCCGCAAAGAAAAGTGGGGGAGGAGACAAAGGAGAGGAGAAAACAGGAGGGAAATCAGGTCTGTTGGGTGAAGCGGTTGAACAAGAGAGCAGGAGCCAAACTCAAGAGGAGGAGATTAAAAAGGACAGAGAGAAGAGAGAGAGAGAGGATGAGAAGGAGGAAAAAGAGGTGAAACTGGATAAAGAGGAGGACCAACAAAAATCCAGTTCCCAGTGTCCGTCATTAATGAAGAGACCGTCCCGTCCAGTCCCTCCACCCAGGAGGAAACCATGTCCCCCGGACGCACCTGTCTGCCCCAACCAGGCTGGAGGAGGATTAGCCAATCAGAGTGCTGGGACGAGAGGCCCCCCTCCCTCGCCAGCGCGGCGGCCGGATGTGTCGCTGTACTCGCCACAAGGGGGCGCCGTTCTGGCCACCGACCCTGACTCCTGCTCTACCAGCAGCACAGAAGAAGAGGGAGAGGCGAACCAGGAACAGGAGCAGAACCACAGGTAGGTCTGGATTGGCTGGTGTAGAGAGGCAAAGTGTTGGTATGATTAACTACTCACTATTGTTTTCCCATTAATGTAGTAACTTATTATTTGTAGTATTAAATTAATACTAAATTTAATTTGCCTGTCACAATTAAACGTATATAACGGCATATAATCATGATTGCAACATGCACGCACACACACTCTGATCAGCTGACTGTAATGAAGCTGCTTGTTGTGTTTAGGAGCTGCGCTGTGAGTTAAGAGCGGAGGAGACCATTCATACATACATACATACGACAGAACACATCATTTAGTTTGGTGTCTTATCCTGCTGCTTTTTATGATAACGCTTTATTTATGATGACGATTTTGTTTTAACATGCCCATAAAATATATTTGTCATCATTCAGGTGAAAGAGGGAGAGAGAGAGAGAGAGAGAGAGAGAGAGGCGAGCAAACCACACTCGCTTTTGTTGGTCACTCCTCTTTCTCTCTCGCCCTTGCCCTTGGGGGGCGATGCTGTTATCCTAAATAGGATGTTTTATGTGAAAGTAACTACAGTTACTACTGTAGGTAGTAAGATGGACATGCTCAAGATAAGCTTATAGTTTAGTAGACAAATATGTTAAAAACGTATACGTTATGAAATAAGTTTAACCCAGTCCTCTCTCTGAGTTTCTCTGTGAAGAGGAGTTATTGTCAGTCGTCTTATTATGTAACAGCCAACATGTAATTAATACACTGCATGCGGGGGTCTGAGTGTAACCAGTGGAATGAGGTCTTGTTTTTATAAATCATGTGACTGTGTAGATGCATGTACAGTGGACTAAGAGGAAGACGGCTTCCAGAATAGCCCCTTGTGGTACACCAACTTTCACGCGAACAGAGGGTGACGTAGAGTCGCACACAGAAAAAACATCTCTTAGATAAGAGGTGAGTCACTGTGTAATCTGTAGCATCAAGATCAGTTTTCCTGCCCCCCCCTCCCCCCTCTACACAGCAGAAAAATGCTTATTTAGCTTCAGGGCCAGACTTTGCTCTTCTTAGATTCTTACTACGTAGTTCATGTTGAGGCTGGGGTCAGAGGAAAAGCCATGTTGATCAATCAAATGTGTTTGTCTGGAGAGCATGAACCCGTCGATCTTTAGTGGCCTGAATCTCATACCAGAGGAAAACTAATTATGATCAACTACTTGTTCGATTTTGGGATGTCTTGTGTACTGGGCATAAATCTTGAGTCTCAAAGCTGGATTCATCAAGGTGTTTTGGAGTTTTGTAGCTTTTTTTTTTTTTTTTTATTGTTTTATTGTTATTTTATTTTGGCATTTTTGTCTTTATTGTGGTAGCAGTGAGAGAGAGAGACATGAAAGTCAGGGAGAGAGAGAGGGGATGACATGCAGCAAGGGGCCACGGGTCGGACTCGAACCCTCGAACACCTTTATGTTAACATTTCCATAATCGATAATAATAATTCCATAATGTCATTGTCTTTGATATTACTGGGGGCTGATTTGGTGTTTTGCTGCACTGCAAAACAAGAGTATGCGAGTTTTCCTTTTCTCTGAGCCACAGCCGCTCGCACTGGGCCAATGTGTGTGTGTGAGGCTGCGTTCAGAACCACCCACTAACCCACTGTCTACTACATACTCAATGAGTATGTACTGCATACTACCTACTAAATGAACAAATTAGCATGGCATTACCAAGCTGACTGTTCACACTGAAGTATACAGGCAGTATCCCAGAATGCATTTCGCACGAATCGGCAGTGACAGCGGCGACTGGCGGGGATTTGAAAGAAGGCTGAAAGTTGTGGTAATATTCACTAATAACACTGTTTATAGGTCATTTTTTAAAGTTTGAACATTTTTTAGGTGAGAATGCGAGTGTTTGGACTCACAAGTTTTGGTCTGTTTATATGAGTAACGTCTGTTTGTAAATCTGCGGCCACGATTTGGGAGAGCAGCCGGTTGGTGCACTGTGCTGTAACGTCCTGGGTCCAGAGCAGCACTTCGCGGTCATGCCTCTTACTGAGCCTCCGCCTCATAGCCTGCCATCGTAGTTTGAAGGCTGCAATGCATCATGGGACAGTTGGGTATGTCCAGTATGATTACAGCTAATCTAGTAAACATCTTCGTATTTCTCACATACACAAAATTCACATACTATGCAGCTGGAACGCACTACATACTCATTTTGACGTCACACTTAGTTTGAATAGTATGTTAGTAGGCGGTTCCAAACACAGCGTGAGATGACAGACAGTGGACCGAACCGCTGTGAGGCAGAGGGGGGGGGGCAAAATCATTCGACGCTTAACCCAAAATGCAATAAATGCACAAGCATAACAAAATTGTTTTGCACTTTATTATATTACTTACATTTACATAGTTAGGTTTACAATGATATACTGAGGGGGACAGCCCTCAAGAAGGGTGGGACATGTCCCCCCTGCCCCCCCCTACGATTTCCGGCTATGAAATTACACTAGTATGCTAGTAGCAGTGGCTAGTATAGGATTGGGTGGATGGGAAACCAAAAAAGACTTTATACAACTTCTTTCATATACACAGTTATACTCCCCAACACCTGCAAAGTATAATAATTAAAATAATCATGACCGAAAAATAACCACCCAATACTATCATGATACATTGCCTGTATTAACAATGGTATCATGATAAAGACTGACATATTGTTAGACAGTTGGCTATTCATATAATTCATGCATTATTTCAACTATTGCATTACAAAATGTAATCAACAAATGAATTATATTAAACTGAACCAGTGTGTGACAAAGCACATGGTCTCAGCCTTTTCAACATGTTGGAAAACTGAAAACTGGAAAGGTTGAACTACAGGAGGGAACTTTTCCAGTTAAGATATTGGTGTAGGAAATAAAGGGCACGTCTTTCTCTCATATTATATCAAAACAATGAAAGTCATAATAGTGGTAATAGTGTGTCAGTAATGTGTTTACAGTATCGCAGTAGGTTTTGCGGTGTGGTTTTTGTGGGAGAGTCAGGTAGAAATATTAGGTCCAAATAGTGTTCTATATATATGTACACCTTTTTCATGCCATTCAGCCAATCATGTGGCAGCAGTGCAATGCATAAAATCATGCAGATACCGGCCAGGAGCTTCAGTTAATGTTTACAGGAGGAAAAACATGTGTCTCAATGACCGTGACCGTGCCGTGATTGTTGGTGCGAGACGGGCAGGTGTGAGTGTTTGTGAAACTGCAGATCTCCTGGGATTTTCACACACAGCAGTCTCTAGAGTTTTCATTCAGGGTGGTGGCACATACATCCGCCAACGCCAAACAACCCTACGCATGTCTGTCTAGCTCTTATGATAGAAAAATAAAGTTAAAAAAGGAAGGAGTCTGATAACGTAAATTATTTCTCTCTTGAGTGTTGCTGCTGATCATGTTCATCCCTTTACGACCTCAGTTCACCATCTTCTAATGGCTCCTTCCATCAGGATCATGCTCCATGTCTCAAAGCTAAGGTCTCAAACACATAGATTAGTTTTATTAAATATCAAAATGTACAAAGATTGTTGCTGTTTATTAATAAGAAAGAGAGAAACTTTGTCTAGACTTGAAATGATCAAAACTCTGTATGACACCATGAGGAGGTGTGAAGACTGGACCTCATGATTAACTGGCACCGCTGTTTCAGTGAAGGAAACTAAATCAAACACTGAAGTGAAGAGTTTTCCTAGACTAGACTAAAACTAAAGGAATAAACTTACTGTATATTTCCCTGCAGTCGCCCTGCAGAGAGCCGTAATCCCAAGGCAGCGGTGAGGAGGACCCCTACAACCGTTATTTTGGGCCGAGCCCGCCACCGCCTGTCCACCGTCATCACCGGCCTCATCAGCCAGGACCGCCGCCTCACGCAGCGCATAGTAGAGCTGGCCAGGGACCCTCTGAGCTACTTTGGTAACCTGGTGAGTACACCGAGGAAGAAAGATCCTCGTCCGATTTAATATTCATCTGATATATTTGGATTTCAACATCAACCAATAAGTGTAAAATGCAAATGGAATCAAGTTTAGCTTTCATCATGTATATTCAGGTGAAAGAGCATCGTGCGTTCACGTTGGAGACCATGTCGAACCACTCCACCTCCACCGAGCTGTTACAGGAGATCAGGCAGATGATGACTCAGCTGAAGAGTTATCTGCTGCAGAGTGCAGAGCTGCAGGCCATGCTGGAGCCACAACATCAGCATGTACAAGACAAAATAGGTAACTTGATCACCATATTACCTTTTATTTACCATGTGTTACTCATTGTTCTCAGTAGAGTTCCTAAAGTGTGATGTGGGACCAGCTGCTGTATAAGGGCAATTTGTAAATGTAAAACTGTTCATGCTTTTATAAAACTTACTTTTCCTTTGACAGCCTGTGAAAACAGTTACATAATGTCTTTCAGTTTGGGTTTAGAAAGCTACACATACAAGACTGAAAGACTGAGGTGTAGGATTTTAAGTATACAGGCATTTGTGAGGTGGAGCAATTTAATGAAAAGATACTATTGTGTTACATTATGGGAAATTCAGGAACCTGCGTTTTTGGAGCTTGACACATACATGGGTCTAAAACTCTAGATACCTTGTCCTCCGCTGCTTCGATTTCAATCTGTTGCTTGTGAGTCCCACCATGTCATGATATATAATAAAATAAAATAATACACTGCTGGAGGGTCACCTTAAAGAGCCTTTAAAGGTCAATATTTTAAAGAGGTCAATATTTTAAAGAGGCTCTGAGCCTCTCTTCTGATTAGCTGACTGTTTTCTGATTGATCAAATTAAAAAATATAGCAGATTTCAGGTAAGACACTCAGAGAAACCAAATCCTGCAAGTTTGGATTCTGGGTCCGGGTGAGCGGGGCTTGGGTCACGGCTGAGATCGGTGACTGCTTTCAACAAGGTTAAGTAGTTAGTTGGGTTGTTTTGAATTTGTCGTCCATCAGAAACATCTTTTTCACATCATGCATGTGTGTGTCCTTGCAGAGAGCATAGTGGAAGCCGCTCTGTGTAAGAGTGTACTGAAGCCACTGAGGGAGCCAATCTACCAAAGTCTGGAGAAGCTGCACAACAAAGACAACAGCCTGAAACAGCTGACACAGAACCAGGTACAACATGAGCTGTGAAATCATGACCAACATTACAAGTGCACCACAGCTGCAGGAAGGCAGCAGCAGCAGCAGCAGTGATGTTGATGGTGTGTGTGTGTGTGTGTGTGTTGTTGTGTCAGTCTATTGTCCTAGGCAGCACCACCACAGCATTGGGAGTGACCACATCTGTCCCCGAGGCCACTGCTATGGAGAAGATCAGCATCAAACTGAACAACCTCCATCTGGAGTACTCTCCTCAGAAGAAGATCGAGCTGCTGCTGAAGGCCTGCAAGATCATTTATGACTCCATGTCTATCAGCTCTCCAGGTCAGAGCCACGAACACTCCTTTAACCTCTGACCCCTAATGCTCCTCTCACTTTTGTTTTTAATCACAAAAGTTAAACAAGAAGTAAACACTCTTGTTTTTTTCAATACTTAGTCTATTAGCTTTTGTTCATTTCAAATTTAGTAAACGGAACATTCAAGCATTCATTAAGACCCTCCCTCCCACCACAAACAACACAACCGTCTATTAAGATTAAAGAATAAAACTCAATAAACATAACTTCAAATGTTGAGTTATACATACAAGTTGTAGTGATTATAGACAAGAATCTAAATAAGTTCAGTAACATGCACAAGTAAAACTATATAAAATAAAATAACCAAAATATTGATAAAAATATAAAATAAATAAATATAAAATAAAAATAAATAAATAAATAAAAAATATAAAATAAATTACATACAAGGTCATTAAAAAACATGCACGTATATACATGTATACATAAGTCATATCATAGGAGCATTGTAATTAAAGATCAATTTTTAAAAATTTAAAAACTGAAGTATATCATTCGGTTAGCGTCCTATTGGTGGCACCAGTCTCTCTCCAATCACAGGCGTCTGCAGTCGGGTCATTCATGAAATGTAAAAAAAAAAAGTGTCCACATCCTGTAAAAATCTTCAGCTTTGCCTCTTACTACGTGGGTCACTTTTTCTAATGCTAGGCTACAAGACATCTCGCTAATCCACTGACTAGATTTCAGTCTCTGAGTTTCCTTCCATTTTAGAGCAATTACACGTTTGGCTTGTGTTTCCTTACATTCACTGGAAAATCTACAGGGTAAATGTGGAGTAGGCACATTTTAGCTTCAAGAGGAACTACTAGATATGTTTGTTGTCTTGTTCAGAGTTCAAAATGTGATAATATAAGATTTATTTCAGAAAGATGATTCATTGATTTATTCATTTCATTTTGTTCTATAGCTGTTTCCTCTATAATGATTGTCTATGAGAAATAGGCTTTTTTTTTATTCTTTTCATTTCTCAGTTGGTCATATTTAAATACTACATATAATACAAACTACACACAGACCAGCGGCTTTTACACTCACTCCAACAATATGTGAATAACAGTTTGCATGTCAAGAACATACTCAAATTTAGGGAGGTTAGGGGTGGCTCAAATCAAAATGTGGTTCTTCTCTGGAATGTCATAATATTTATATATTTGTTTGTGTGTGTACGTGTGTGTGTGTGCGTGCATGTGTGCGTGTGTGTGTGTGTGTGCGTGCATGTGTGCGTGTGTGTGTATGTGCGTGTGTGCATGTGTGTGTGTTCAGGGCGGGCCCATGGTGCTGATGACTTCCTGCCTGTAATGATGTACGTCCTGGCTAGATCCAATCTGTCTGCCTTGCAGCTGGATGTTGAATATATGATGGAGCTGATGGATCCATCACTAACAATAGGAGAAGGTAAAGACACATACGCATATCTATATGTGTACAGCTATGCGTGCGCACACACACATGTATATGCTCATGCAGTCCAGTCTAGTCACTGGGAGCTCCCACAACCTGGGAACCTGAACCTGGTCTTGTCTGTGAATCATGATTGACTAACTCTATAAATACATCAGCAGTTTGACCTGCTGTATCTGTGTTTATTACATGACTGATGATGCACAAGTGTTTGTTCTGTAGGTTCCTATTATCTGACCACCACCTACGGGGCTCTGGAGCACATTAAGACGTTCGACCAGCAGAGGTCAGCAACACGGCAGCTCAGCAGAGAGGTTCAGGACTCCATCCATCGCTGGGAGAGACGACGCACACTCAACCAAGAGCGCACGGCCCACGGATCTGTTCGGGTATACACACACACACACACACACACACAACATCATCAACAATGTATGTTCTGGAAAGGTTAGAGTGAAAGAGACATTGACAATTTGTATTCAATACTGCCAGTCATCGTGAAACAAGCTGAGATGTGTCCATACAGCTATCTCTGTGTAATTAATGTGTGTGTGTGTGTGCGTGCGTGCATGTGTGCACGACTTTCTGACAGTGTGTTGTCCGGAGATTGGAACCAACCCAAAGACTCTGGGTGTCCTCCCCACCACGACAGTCGAGCAGCTGTCTGAGCAGTGTGCTTCACGCTTCGAACAAGGTGAATGTCCTGAAGACAACTCTGGGTTTATGCAATGCAGCAGCACATGACAGAGTGGAGGAGTTGGCTGTGATTGGGTTTTCTCTGTGATAAACACAGTGTAGGGTCTATCACACTTTCAAAATAAAAGAATATTCATTCCTCTGACTAAAAGTGAGAGTACTTCATAGAAATGTAGTTAAAGTAGTTAAAAGTATAGAAGTTTCTAAAAAAAAAAAAACAACAAAACAACAAAACTATAAAATATACCTAAGTACAGTACTCAAGCAAATGTACTTCATTACTGTCCACCCATGTCTGCTGTTTTATGATCACTACGCTGTTATTAGTGTGTCATGCCTCCTTCTTCCTCTCCTCCAGACTCCTACACTCTCAGTGTGTATATGGATGGTGTTCCCCGGCCCCTGGCCTCTACAGAGCTGGCCCTCAGTGTTAAGAACAGCTGCCAACCTGGAGCCTACTGTTTTGTCTATCACCCTATCGACCAATCCAACCACCAGCCCGTCCGCAGCTGCCCCACTGACCCGCCCCCGGCTCCACCTGCAGAGAACTTCCTCCCAGCTGACACAGCAGCTGTCGACGCTGCAGAGCCAGAGCCAGAGCCAGAGCCAGAGCCAGAGCCAGAGGCGGAAGAGAAGAGTTTGATTAGCCTTTAACTGCTCCAGCATCACAGTGGCAGCTGCTGTTATCACTATGGCAACTACATTGCTGCAGCGACTGAATCAGCAACGTGCTAATTCAAAAGAAGATAACCACATTTAGGAAAGGTTTTTAGTCCCAGGCCTCACCTGAAATATTAATGTAATTCAGACTTCAAATGGAAAAATATGTGGATTAGTGCATGCAAGATATGTCACAGAATTGAATGTGATGAAACATATTTGGTGTTTTTAATTAACAAGTCTCTGACTGGTCTGATGCCACATGCTTCATTCATCACCAAAGAGAGCAGAGGAGACAACAAAGAGATGGAGACTGGTTTTATATCTTCAGAAGGGGTCTGGAACCCCGAGGACTGTTTTTAAAAATGCATGTAATTCTAAAATGATCATGTTTATACTGTTTATACTCTCTGAAACTTGATGCTACTCTATCCTCAAAACCTCTGCTTCAAACTGGGCCAGACTGTAAATGACGGACGACTTGATTCAGGATTACATTAACAAGATGAATCTGTCATTTCTAGAAGCAGCAGCCACACTTGTTTAAAGGGCTAATGGTTTTTTTTTCAAAGCAGAGGTATGGTAGGTGCTACATGGATCAAAACCTTCATTTTCATTCCAAGAACCCCAGTAAAGGTCAAGAGGTTTCATTCCTCATCTTTCTTCTATATACAGGAAGTGACTGTGTTGTAAATAAACAGTTTGCACACTTTGCTGACGCTGATTCTTTTTTTGCCCTGACATCTCTAAACTAAAGGAGGGAAATGAATACTAGCTGGGTATGTGATAACAAGAATATGACCTAGGACAGGTATGATGATAATATGATAAGGCATAATTAAATAAAGCGAATGTCAAGGAAACCACACTCACTGAACACAGGAATTGTTGGAAAAAAAAACAGGGTTGTTATTTACCTAAACAATGTAAAAGATTATAACTCGGCCTATAAAAGAAGTCAATGATACACAACTATACTCAAGATAACAACCAAACAGATGTTAATTTAACAAACTGACCCAACTCAATGACACGAGGGAACATGATAAAAACATAATAAAAACCTAATGACATATAAGATGGACACCAGCTATTACTAGAACTAACTAAACCCCAGCATCAGCCTTCAGCCACAGCAACTCAAAAACAAATGATCAATAGAACAGAAAACTGCCTCTGTAACCTGACAGTGTTAAAATGTGTGCACTCCAACAATGTGAGCTTAAAAGGAAATAATCTGATTCTAAATCAAACAAACTGTGATGTTAAATGTTTAAGTGTGGTTGACTGCAGATGTTGATAACAAACCAATGAGGTTAATTAGAAGGGGAAGAAGAAAACAAACTGGCAAAGTGCAAAGGGACACACAGGACATAAATACTGTTGGGAATAACGAGACACAGGTGAAACACATTAGGGAGAAGGCAGGTAATCACACGGGAGGAAGTAAAGACACAAGAGGGAGGAAATGACAAGACAGACATAAAACACTAAGGACTGGGGACCGTTGTGACAGGAAAACATGACGGAAAACTATGACGGCAAGCTCTTCACCCCTACATCACACGCGCTGCCACTTCAGTCATATATTACATCCATGTTAGTCTGTACCACTGGACCACATGACACCAGGACTAATAACTGTCTCACGCTTCATGTCCCTCCAGTTCAACCCGGACTCACTACAAAGCATTTAAAATGAATTCATTGGTGGTTCTTGGTCATTTTAGATTCTTAATCTCTGACCTTTTAATCTCTTTGTACTTGTTTTAATTGATTCTCGTCATAACATTATTTATTCATTGTACATATATATATGTTTGTTTTAATTGATGTTCTTTTTAACTGGTATTTTATCTACTCCACATCATTGTGAAAGAGGTGCTTTACCCTCAATGATCTCGCAGTTTAAATAAAGACATATATATGTATATATATAGACGTCATACGAGCTAGCCGCAAACATGCTACACCCCTAATCCGATGACTAAAATAGACTGCTACTCAAATGTAAAGCTGAAGCTTTTGCTCACTACACCAATGTCTCTATCACGCAGCAGTGGACAGTACTGATGGTCAGGGGTGTCGACAAGCTTTAGCGTCATTTCCAAATGAAAACGTAAACTATCCGGTGATGAGGGTAGAGATGGGAGTTGACCATGTTTGTAGTGTGTGGTGACTCAGACTTTGTGTCTGAAGCTTGTTATCCTCTTTAAAAATCAGAGCGCTGCAGAGCCATTGTTAACACCAGCCGCTTCCTGTCTGCATGACATTATTTCCGAGAAGAACCGTAATGAGGTCCTTTAATGGTAACGAGCATCCTGTACGCTAACAAACTCCGCAGAATCTCTCCACAAATTCACCTCTTGTCTGGTTTCAATTTCAGTAGGCATCCACGCAGAGAGAGTGTTTCATGACCTAGGGCCAAAGTATCAAATATGCACGTCAATGGACACATCCAATTTTGTTTTAACCACTTCCTGTAAAGCTGATGTGTGGACGTGGACGGATTCTTGATTCTGACACACTAACAAAGCGTCTGTATAAGCCGAATATTCCACTAAAACGGATTGTCCAGGAAACGTTTAAAGCACAGCACTGCCCCACTTCAGAGTGTCATGCTCTGATGAAACCTCTCTACCTCATTTGAAATGAAGCTGAGCTGATGAAGACGACATGATGGAACACCAACTGATCTCCAAGTCTATTCTTTGTTATGAATCTCTCATCTTAGACACATTATTAAGTCATAGGCTGCTGTCCCTGCTTTCAAACCTCTCAATCTCTAACCATATCAATTCAAACAGGTCTGGTGTTGTGTTAACTGACTGCTGCTACAATGGAAAACAGTGTAGGTGCGATCAAGGACTGGAGAAGTCCTGAAAAACTGCCATGAAAGTGGCAACAAGCATGGATGTCTGCTGATACTGATGTCAGTGGGATAGATCATTTATTTACAATTCATTATTTACCGAAGACAATCACAGCTGATATTCAGTACAACATCACGACCCTTTATACAACAGTTCTCTGAGCACCATGTTAGTTAAATTAGCAACAACAGATTATGATTTGTTTGTTTGTTTCATCATTTATTTGGCAATGCCAACACAAATAGTTCTATAACTGGACTGATACTGGACTGTTGCTAAGCAACATATAAACATTTTCCTGACCTGCACAGTGCACACTAGCTTGTTACTTTGTCTTTGTCCTTAGGTGTGTACTGAAGTATCCAGGCTTCTTCCCTTCATCCTCTTCTGGTTAATAGAACACCTGTGAAGCGGAGTGATACATGTAGTTAAAAGTCCCAGTCCCACACAAACATGACTCCATAATAATTCTACAAATAGTCAATCTGCCATATCAAGTGATCAAGGCGATGATGTCAGATAGTATCAGTGTTATTGATCAGTGTTATTGTTTGCAGCTGGTTTCCACTGTCCCCAAGTCAGTCAAATCAGTCACTGCAGGCTGAATAATCTATTGATTTCACATGATTTTTTATTATGGACAAGTCAGGTAAGTCAAGTAAGATTATTTATCATCAAACACACATGGATTTTTTTTTCTCTGCGCAGACAAAGTGAGATAGTGATGCTTTAGTCTTAAAGAGAAACATCCAGTGTTTGGTTCATCTCTCACCAGGTATGAATGAACTCACTAACACGCAGACACGCACGCACGCACGCACGCACACACACACGCACACACATACACAAACACTATAATGATTTTCAGTAATAAGATGCGGGGCTCTCTACCTCAGCACCATGACTGATAGTCTTTGAAATGGGACACTAACAAGCTAACAACACTTCCACTAGGGTTTTCCCTCTCGCATGCTCACATGGAAACTCAAAGTTGGTTTGATCTGGTGCAGGGTGTGTACGCCTGTGTGTGTGTGTGTGTGTGTGTAAGCGAGTTAGGGGGGGTGGGGGCGTTTAGGTGGATGGAGGGTTGAAGCTCTCCAGTGCAGGGTATATATAAGTATGTAAGACAAGAAACTGGTGGTTTTCAACCACTGTAGATGTGCACGCAGAACAGCAACACAAAAAAGTGGAAATCCAAGTTTTTATCTAAACTTTTTTGTGTTTAGAGACAAAAATAGAAAAAAAATATAGTAGCAACAAAAAGCAAATACCTGACTGCAGAGTCATTTCTGCTGCTGTGGTTAGTTCCTTGGTGGTGGTGGTTCTTCCGGCAACATTTCTCTGCTTGGATGACGGCTGACCTCTGACCTCAGAAGTCCAACTTGATAGTCTGCTTCCTGGTGTAAACTATCAACAGACAGACCAACGCATCCGCCTGAGAAGCAGGTAAGAATCCAGCCAACTGCTGGCCCACTAACAACTTGAAAAAAAAAAACTCTGCGTATCAAACTGTTTTGTTCAGAAGCCGAGAGAGGCCATAATCACATCTGGAGCAGTAAAGTGAAAACGTCAGGACGACACATTGATCAACGCATTATTTCGGGATAACGAAAAATCGTTTTCTCGGGATAACAAGCTTTTTTATCTTGAGATAACGAGATAAAAAAATATTTGTGTAAAATATATCAGTAAATTGTTTTTTCCAAGTGACTCAAGAAAGCATTTACAGATTTTTCATTTGTTAATGAAGAATAACTCTGTGACTATGACTGAGCATGCGCTGGACAAACAGGCTGTGTATGTGCACTAACGTTTCCCATGAAAATGTTTGAACAAATCACAAATGTTAAAAAAAAAAACAACTGGATTACACAGAAATTATGAAATATTTTATGTCAATTGTTTTTACTCTATACTATTAATGTGTTAAATATACAAAAACAAACTATATATATATATTGCATGGAAAAGTATAATATGTGATTACATGTGTTTAAGAAACCCCTTAAAAATGTTTTGTTTGGAGAATTATACAGAACATTTCATAAAGTGTTCTGCTGAGAAATAAGACTAAGAAACTTTATTCTAATGGAGGGAATTCTCTTTATAAATGCTAGTGGTAAAAAAACAACAACCTATATGGCCTTAAAAAGTGAGTGCAGACCCATCAGGGTCACGACCTTGTCTTTATCTATCTGGCGGTATTTGGTAATGTGCAGGTTTATAGGAGAAAATGAAATCGAAGACATTTAAAGACATATATTTCAGCACTTAATGGACATTTTGCTGGTTTGCAGTTTCTTTTTAAATATAAATTGAGCAAAGAGTTGTCCCTTTCACACACAGCCCTGCACTAAGGAGATGGAAGGGTAAAGTCTGATGTGGACATTTGCGTTCTCACACACAGCTCCTCCTGCTAAAGTCTGGAAAGGTTCAGGGTCGCAGTGCATGTGTGAAAGGAGCTTTATGTTTAGAATGTATATCCATCATTTCACACTCACATGTGGTGGGAAGACCTCTGCTTTATTTTATAGGAAATATTTAATTTTATAAATACCCGAATGTCCTGTACCATCAGTTTTTATATTGGAGTAACGGTCACAACTTTAATACGAGGCATCGAGAGGCTGTTTCTCACTTCCTGTCTCAAAAACGGATGCGAGGTAATGGTCCGTTCTGTTCAAAGGAATGAAAACATGGAATGGTTTGCCATCAAATATTTCACATTTAACAAGTAAAAGTGTTTTTAAAAAGGAGTTTAAAGAAATATTTACCAACTGTTTAGATAAAGTGTGACTTGTCATTGTTGTTATTATCGTTATTAGTAGTTTTACTGTTGTTTGTATTTGTGGTTATTTTCTTCTTCCCTTTGTCTTTGTTTTTAACATTGTATTGTTTAATATTATTATTATGTTATTGTTTTGCATTATGACATCATGTTTATTTGAGTGGACCCCTTGAAGAGTAGTTGCTACCTTTGTAGTGGCTGATGGGGATCCAAATAAATAAATCAAATAGAAAAGACCACATTTGACAGTCATACTGAGAACTAGAAAGGATGTTATTTATATATTTATTTATCTATGCATCTATTTTTTTTTAGGATGTCTGAACAACCAGCTTTCCCCCATACGTCCTTCCTGTTGCTTTGCATTCTGGGTATGACTTTGATGACATCCGGCTTCCCTCAGCCTCGACTACCTCTCAGGTGGTTACTCCCTGTAGCTGTTATTGGTAAACTGGTTCTGGGTAACCAAGACCTGAACTAACAGACCAAAGACCTCACTAATACTTCAGGGATACCTCACTGAAAGTCTGATTTTTTTTTTTTTTCTTTCATTCATTTCCTTCCTTATTTATATATTTCTGAATCATATAATCTAACATGATAAATGTGGATTAACATACTTCAGATTTTGTATTTAAAATTGAACTTTCTCTGCTGGACTGAAAATATTCTAGGATCCCCCAAGAAATCAACGTGTGTCGTCTTATCTGTTTCCAGACGTACTGACGACTCAGAGGAACCTAAACGAGACGACTGGGATGTCCTCTTCCCCTCCATCTCTCTCCGTGATTGGAGCATTCAAATGATGTCAGCGCCCAGCCTCGGAGCAGCAGCCGACAGCAAGGCGGGAGTGATGAGGGAGGCGTGGCTCTTTGCCCCAGAGAGGGCAGCGGCGAGGTAACTGTCTGCGCAGTGAGGGAGAAAGCTAATATGAAGTTCCAATCAAATAGAACTGAACAGTGCAGGAGTGCAATGTCACATCACGTGTTATAAAACCAATCTCTTGTTTCATATTCTCTGGTAAAGGATTAGACCGTTTAAGTTAAAAGAATAGTTTGACAATTTTAGAAATATGCATATTCAATATCTTGGAGCTAGGACCTTGCATCCAAACACATGCAGCCAATTCAGATTTGTGGATGGCATTTGCAACCCACCTGCTGATTTTTTTAGCAGAAAAAATAAGAAGAAGAAGAATGAGAACAAAAACAACAGGCCCCAGCAGCGGGCGACTCAACTTGGACGCCTAATTAAAGTAAACAGGATGTGCCTGACCACTATTTGGAGTAACACAGCAAAGGGTCTGATGCTTTTGTTGATTTCGGTTTTTGATTTTTAATAAATTTGCAAAAAATTCTAAAAACATGTTTTCACTTTATCATTGTGGGTTATTGGGTGTAGACTGATGGGCTGACGGAAAAAACAGCAATTTGATCCATTTAAAATGAAACGCAAGGCGTGCAAAGAGTGAAGGGGTCTGAATACTTTCTGAGAGCGATGTATTTGTGTGGTACCTGGATTGTTTTCTGGTCACTAATCTGGAGATCCTGGATTATCTATTAAACTATTAATGAATCTAATCAAACTCAGTTGCCTCTTTTAAATCTCTTCTTAAAACTTACTTTTAGCATTTGGCTTTTTCTTAACCGCTGGCTTTGCTGTAACTTTTACCCTGTTTTTGTCAGTGTTTGGCATCTTAATTATTTGCTTATTGCTGTACTATTGATTTTAATTGCAAAGCACTTTGTAACTTGGTTTTGAAAGGTGCTATACAAATAAAGTTTAATATTATCATTATTATTACCAGCATGGAGAGAGCATGGCCTGCTGAGTGGTCGTCTCAGGGAGCCGGGATGGTGAAGAGGAACATGGTGGTGGCTGATGATGCCGCCTTCAGAGAGAAGAGTAAGCTGCTCACCTCCATGGAGAGGCAGAAGTGGCTCAACTCCTACATGCAGAAACTGTTAGTGGTTAATTCTTCATGATGATTTAGTCTTTACAGCCCTTTTACCATTAAATGGAACCACTCTCTGAAGCGTACACTGGCAAAAATCCTTTTACAGGGATACACCAAGTCTCTGCGTGATTGCTCAGTCAGTCAACTTACCAGACAAGAAGATTGGGTAGAATTTAAAACTAACCTCTGTATCATTAGTGCTTCAGTCTAGCCTCTGAAATTTAAATTCTGTTTCAATTTCTTGTGGTACTTTGACTATTTTATTCCAATCCTCCTGATTTCCCAAAGGATGGTTACACAAACACAAAAAAAATTTGGTGTTATTCAATTTGATGAATAAATAAAGACGCAGAAAGTGTTTCCAATCACTGTAGCTTGTGTTTGAATTTATTATTCTAATGATCTCTCTTCTTTTTTTACACACTCCAACCAAAAATCTGGATCTAAGTGTCTGCATTTGAGAGAAAATATTCCACAGGTGTGCAACTCTCATTGCATGAATTCACATCCCAATTTGCAGATGTGCACATTTTTGTCCATAACTTCACATTATTTGATACAGGTGTGTGAATGTGTTCTGCACCACATTCACTGCAGCAACTCTAGAAAAAGTCAAGTCAATTTTTATTTAAATAGCCCCAAATCAAAACAGAAGTTCTCTCAAGTTATCCTGAAAATGTGAGCTGATGAGTTTCTTAATTTGTGATGCGTAAAATAGGATTTAGGCACAGCGAAGTTCAATTTTTTGATATGGGTGTGTGAATGTATTATGCACCATAACATGGTCCATTAAGAGAAACGTTAACCAGCAGTCACTTCGAAACTGCTGCTCTGCTGCTAAAATCCTTATTTTATAACATAAATTAAAGACAAAGACTGAGCTGTGATTTTGTCTCTATTTACATGTAAAACGATCACTCAGAGAGAACGTTAGAAGCAACAGAATATCTTTCTCATTCTGTCTCTCGCACAGACTCAGTAGCTAAGGTGTGTCCAAAAACTTGCTGGATTAGTCACCAGATGCTTTTTTTGTCGTTAATGGTGTCTGAAAAGTTCACAACACTGCAGGCTGTAAACAGCTGATGGGGAAACTCCTACACTTGGCCGATAACATTCATGGGGCATTCAGCTGACCAATGGTGTAACTTGATCACTCACTCGGTCAGTCGGTCATGGACATTCGTTTTTGTAGAGCTAGCCCCACTGTCCAGCCAAAAATACAAGAAAGTATCTTGTTTCAACTGTAAAATGAATTTCTGGTCATTTCTGGTTTTGGTTTTACTAAATCTGCATGTTATATATCTGAACATGTCCATCACAAAACTTTCAGCCATATAAGTAATCCTGATAAAGTCATATAAATAGGAAAAACATGTCTCATAGACAGGTCCTTATAAATTTGACAAGAGCATCTCATGTACTATTGCAAAATTTAATTGTCCAATTAAAAAATAAAAATCTATGGTGGTATCAACACCACTTCATCCAGTCCACCAATCATTTCCTGCAGCTGCATCCTGTTGGCAAGTCTCTGCTTGTCCCTCCTCTCCAGCAGCAGAGCCTCTGTCTGAAGAAGCAGCTGTGCAGCCTGAGACGCTGGGAGTTCATCTGGAGCCTCAGCCCTGCCACGGTGCCTCTCTGCTGGGTAGCTGCTGTGTCTGACAGGCCTCTCAACCTGGAGCCTGACTCGGTGGGCCTGGAGGAGGGAAGGCAGGGAGGGGAGAGGAAAGATTCCTCTGTCCTCAGTATCCCCTCCTTCTCTCCTCTGTCCTTTCTGGTACATAAGATGAAGAAAATTACACAGAAACACTGAGTAGGATCACACAACTATCATTATGATATTGGTCTGATCAAAGATCATCTGTATTGATGAAAAAAAAAGTGTGAATGTGCAGAAATGATGGTCAACATGGAGTAGAGTCTCAAAAGGAATGTTTATAAAACCTTGTGGAATAAGGCTGTTTGTGTTAGTGTTAGGGCCACATCTGGCCCATTCCAATCTGGAATTTCATGAATAAAGTCATAATATTAGGAGAATAAAGTTGTAATTTTCAGAAAGATTGAAGCGATAATTTTAGGTTGCGTGTTGTTTTAGAGGGAAATATCAGAAGCTTTAAAATGAGGAACATGAAATTCCACTTTAGGTTTCACAAATAAGGAGAAACTTCATCTTTTGGCTCATCATCATCATCATCATCATCATCATGACACTGAAAAGATTGTGCAGAAACTGAGTCTATTCTATTGTTAGACAGACAAACAGCAGCTGCCAGAAGCAGCTCAGGCTGCCACTGACACTGACTTTTATCTGGTTCATTGGTTGCTTCTAATATTCCTAAAAATAATGTTTTTTTTCTCTCGAAATTTTACATTTTTAATAAAATTACGACTTCATTTGCAAAATTTCCTTTTTTCCTCAATGTGGTCCTAATACTTCGTCATAGTTTTGAGAGCAATAGGAGGCCCTACCCACTATTAGTATGTTGTTCCTAAAAAAATTGGTGAGTGGAAGATGAATCCATTAATTAGTGAGCTCGCTCGTGTTGGTTGGTGGACTTTTAAACTGTAGATAAGAGCTAAAATAAGCGTTTCCTCCCATTTCCATTCTTTATGCTAGCAGGGCTAACCAT
This sequence comes from Seriola dumerili, assembly GCF_002260705.1. Lineage (NCBI taxonomy): Eukaryota > Metazoa > Chordata > Actinopteri > Carangiformes > Carangidae > Seriola > Seriola dumerili. The sequence continues at coordinate 21,119,290 of NW_019174404.1, forward strand.
GTCCTGACTCCAGCGCACTACTGAACACACATATGGAATTCATATCAATCTCTCATCTCTTTCTGGGAAGGGAAGCAAGGTAGTGTGTTTACCAAAATGTTGAACAATTTCTTTTTTTGAATCAACTTTTTATTTATTTATTTATTTTTTTACACAAACATGTGTCTGCATGTGTGCGTCGCACACCTGTGTTGTGGGCAGTCTCAACAGCATGTCATCCAATTTCTCAAGCCCCTCGTTTCCATGGTGACACACGTTGGGTGTATGTGTTGGCTTCTTGACAACAGGATCTTTCAGATGGCAGTCCATCACACTGTCCTGCACATACACACACACACACACACACACACAAAATGATCATCACATTTCCTTACACACATGGCTGCTAGCATTCATTGGCTGGAGAAACTGTCAACCTTGGTCAGAGAAAGAAATATGTCAGTGTGAAAGTACAGATTTCCATCCTTTTGTTTGGGCAGGATACTCTGCCACATCAAGGAATGTGCACCTAATCTTTGGGAATTACAACCCACAATTTTGGAAATCACTTCAGTGTTGAATCATGCTCCTGTTTTCTTGTACGTTGTTGTTTCTAACTCACCATCCAGGTCCAGAAGACTTTCTCCACCTGTTTCCAGTTCAGATATGCTTCTAGGAGGTCAGAGAGCTGCTGCATACGCACACAGTCCTATTTAACATAGAGACACATACACACTTTACAATATATTTTAAAAGACACACGTATTGCGTAAAGGCGTAAACAACAGAAAACTGTGTAGTTATCTGACTATAACTTTATTATTATAGTAATTCATTTTTATAACAACACACACACTTACACCGTTCATCACTGTAGAGCTTTGATCAGAGGAGGCAGATACAGTGGAGGGGAGACTGGCAGAAAGAACCTGAGGAGAGGTTTATTGCTTAGTTAGAGTGAAACATCACCATTTGTTCAACAGATAGTCACTTATTATACTTCTATGATTTCATACATAAAAGTAGTTGGGACAGAAACATGGGTCGTGGCAGTAATCAAAGAGATTTAAAGAACAACTCCAGGACTTTTGAACCATATTTACATAACCATGTTTTTGGGTGTAAATGAATAAAAAATCTTTACAATTGATCCACTCTTAAGCAAGAACAGTACACCTGAACAGCACACCTGGCAACTGTGAAACGTTATACCTGTAGTGTAATCAAACGGAGCGTTTATCCATGTCAAAGTACCATGCACTAAAAGTTCTTGTTTTCTTCCGCTGACAGTTTCAGATTGTTATTGTATGTCTGACAACATTGTGGACTGTGGATTCCTGCAGAGATAGACCTTTTTCTAAAAGAGTAAGATCCTTTTTGTTCAACCAGAAACCGCTGTTATATCCCTCCGCCACCAGACTCCTTTAACAAAGCCAGTCATTTTAGCTTGGAGAACATAGGAGTTGCTGGTGTACCACTGCCTCGATTGGTCAGCTTGTTTGTGTTATTGTGTGACTTAAAGTTTTCACAGTTCAGTATTGCAAAGATCTTTGTCCCTATCAATCATTCAGTTGAGTGTTAATGTGCCAGTTCGGTCTTATGGGGAGTTTAAATTGCTGAGGTCAAAAGGTCAACTGGCTATTGTGTGTTATGGACACTAATGTCTCAAGTATGTCTCCAAAACCTCTAGTTTGTTGAACTTTGAACAGTGTTTCACATGTAAATACAGAACAGCTGTGGAGGACCAGGGATGTCACAGGAAAAGTAATAAAGCATTTATATATTATATACTATTTTATATTTTAATAGGCATTAAAATAGGAATTGTAAAAAAAAAAAATGTATAAATGAACTGTTAATCCATCAATAAATACTTAAGATTTTAAAATGAATTTACAAAAACAGCATAAAACCCTCATTAAATAAACTATTTATAAATACATGTTCACGAATAAATAATCCAATTTGAAAAAGTAATTGAAAAGGTATTTTAAAATGGGAATACATTCCTGGTTTCCCTTTTCAATTCCCATTTCCTTCTTCCAGCTGCTTTTCCCATTACTTCCTTCCTGGACCTACAGTGGTAAAACCAGGCTAAACAATCCCAATTGGGCATGGGATGTAACAAGCTCTCCGACTGGTTGGAGAGCTAACCAATCATATCATATCCATAGACTGGGTTTCACCAATACCAAATATTTATTGATGGATTAATCATTCATTTATAAATTCTTTTTACAATTCCTATTTTTATTGTCTATTAAAATAGGAACTTAAGGAAATGCTTTATTACTTTTCCTGTGACATCCCTGGTACTCCATAAACAGCAGCGTGTGGACATCAAAAATAAGGGATTTTCTCACAGCATGAAGCAACCGAGTTCGCTCCTCTAGCATGCACAGCAGGATCCGCCCTTGGTGTCTCAGACAGCCGACGAGCCACTGAAGTCTCCGCAGGGAGGCCGAGTCTAACTGGAGCTCATGAGAGACCTGAGTGTTCACCTAACACACAGGGACCGAGGTTAGGGATATAAAAGTATAAAAATACAAATATAGAAATACTAAATTAGGTCCATTACTCTATGATGGTGTTAATGGTATATGTGTGATACTTACAGGTATAGATGCAAGTAGTGTTTTGTCTAGTTGTTGCACTCGCTGTGTCAGCAGTTTCTCTATTGCTCCTGTAGCGAGCAACCAGCCTAGAGCTAGGAGGAGATCTCTGCTGGAGAAACTCCTTCCCTCCTCTCCTCCTCCTCCCTCGCTCCCATACATCCAGTCAGCATGGCAACCAGTCTGCCATAGGCCAGCAGCCACCAGCTTCCTGAGCTCCAAGTCTGTACATAGAGAGAGGACAACACATTCTGTCACTCAGCAAGTCAACACTTTTTCACCCCTCATGAGGCAGGTAGACAGGTAGACAGGTAGACAGGTAGATAGGTAGATAGGTAGATAGGTAGACAGGCAGACAGTTAGACAGTTAGACAGATACTTTATTTATCCCCCAGGGGAAATTCATGAGTTAAGTGCCAGGAGCAGCACTGCATCTAAATCATGGGGACATGATGGTTCATTAAGTTAGCAAAGAAGTCACAACATGAGAAAAAATGCTGAACAGATTTTTATCACCGCACAGATCCCTTGGTAGGTCTGTTTTATACATACACATTTTGAAAATGTAAAGATTGTATATATAAGCTCGCTAGTTAGCTTGATGCCAGTGTTGAAGGCATCACAGCAGTGGCAGAATGGGCTAATGGTTGTGGCTGGATTGTGTTTTTCTGATTGCTCTCATGTACACAAGGAAACTTTATTCAGTTGTGCTTCTCATGTGTTTAAAGGCCACTTTCACTGGGCTTTGTAAGACCTTTCTGAGAACACTCAGGGAGAGGGGAGTCGGGCCGACGAAACGCTAGCTTTGGTCTGAGATGTTGGTAGTCTGACATCGACCGTATAGAGAACCGTTTATTTAAAAAATGTTTTCCTCGTCGAGTGACAGGGTGGATGTGTTATGCTTGACAGAGAAGGTTTTGAAATAAAAATGTACCAGAAAATCCAAACTATCCAGCATTTGAGTTTACCTTCTTCAAACGCTCAGCTGAGCTGAGAGAATCAATGTGCTACAGTAACAGGAACAAAAATTCAACTGACCTCCTCTTAGCTGTGTGCTGGCTTCAGAGGAAACAATGTCAGTCCTCTGAAGGATGTTGGCAAGGAGCTGCCAAAACTGACCTTCCTGGAAAACAACAGCAAACACAAAGATTACTATATACAGTGGCAAGAAAAAAATAAGTGAACCCTGTGGAATTTCATCCATTTAAATTTGTCCTGAAATATCGCCAGATCTTCATGAAGTTTAAGTTATGAACAAACACAATCTATTTTAACAAATAACACAGAAAATCAAACGAATCCCTGTATTGTTCTTGTCCATATTGAAAACATCATTCAGATATTCACAATATAGAAAAAGTATGTGTACCTCTCGACTATGGAGTCAGCAGTTAACAAACCCGGAGTCCAGTCACTGAACACTGGAGGTGTGGCTAAGCGCCTCACCTGCCTCACAAAAAAGATCTTAGAAGACTTGAGGTCAAGAATAGTTGATTTGCATAAAGGTGAAAGGATTGCAAAGTTATCTCAAAGAGTTTAGACAGTTTACAAACTGTCTGTAAATGGAGATGATTTAGTTCTGTGGCTACACTAGAAGTGGCCGTCCTGCTAAGGTGACTCAGATCACACTTCATGACCAATCAATGCAGAAAACCAGATCATTCCAAAGGGTTCACATAGTTTTTCAGTATAATGAGTCTATTAGGAAGCATTCTGAAAGCACAGGAGAGTAACATACACTGCTTTATTTCCACAGACTGAAAGCTGCTTTTCAACTGTAGTAGAGTAAAAGTCATAAGTTTCTGAAAAAATACTCAAGTACAGATACTCGAAAAAATATACTTAAGCACAGTACTCAAGTAATTGTCCTTAATTCCACCCCTGGTTATTCCAGTCCCGATAACAGATGATGAACGTACCACCTCGTTTCCACCGAATTTAGCCCGTCTGAAGGTCTCCGGTGCGGGGACAGCCTCCAGACCGGTGGCCGTTAGCAGTCTGCACAGAGCTCCTATCACCTGCTTCACCTCCACACTCACAGACGCTTTACTCCGCTGCATTACAACCACTGAACACTACACACTCGAAACCAAACTGTTCATCCACCACTATGTACTTAGTCCGGTAGACATTTTCACTCCCTTTCAACCGCTATGAAGTTGAACTGTGTGTTGCACAGTTATAAGTTAGCATCTTTGCACCAAAAGTCGATGGGTTTCCTGAATGTGTTTTTTGGTTAGATGACTAAAATATAGTCTGTGAATAACACAAGCCCAAGACATTTTCACGTTTAAGTCTCCTACATAAAATACGTCAGTAAATACCCCAGTCCTGATTTTTTTAACCTGTTACACGTCTTAAAATAGACGGTTGCTAACATGTGGCTAAATGAAGTTATAGAGGTTGTAACTTCCGGGTACGCAACCGTTGCCAGTTTTTTTTTCCATTGCTTTATTGAAAAAGACATGAAACAGTAAGAACATTGTACATATGAACAGGCTTGAACATAGTAAATTGTTTCTCTAGATTAATACCCACAAGAGAAGTATCTGTTTAGGAAATACCGAAAATTTCACTGGTATTTTATCAACATTATAATTACAAAGAAAATTAAATTTAAACCAACAAATTTTGAAAATAAGAATAATCCAAAGAGAGGTTTTTTTTCGTTTTTTTTTTTTTTTTTTTTTTTTCTAAATATGACCTGATCCAATTTATTTTTAAAGTGTCATTCAAGGTTTAAATCTAGGAAATTTAAGCCTCTTTTTTCATAAGAATTTACTTCTACTGATTTCCTTAGGTAGTGTGTTCGATTCTTGCAAATTAAGTTAGATAAAAGGTGGTTAGTGGATGAGTGTCTGGTTATCTAAGTATAAAGATAGGGCAGGTTATGTTAGTCCAGATATCCCCCCTGCCTTTGACAACAAAATATATCCTTCAGACTTACGTCCCTTTGGAGCCACTGATTGAGATGTTTTTTAGTTTTATTAATTATGCCTACCATATCCAGATGAAGAACCACTTTAACAACAATTTGAATTCTTTGTTTTAGATTTAAAATCAGATGTTGCATTAATCACTCCTATAAAAGTAATCATTTTTTCCTTATCTATCCACATCTTTCTTAGGATCTCTACTTCACGTCATTGCTTCTCATCCCCAATAATCAACCTCAAAAGCTGTAACACTTTTGCTAGACTGTTGTTACTCTAACCACCTTCTTTCCCTACATCAGTCAGCTTCTTTAACTTTTCTATTTTTCACTATTACACCCAGTCAACAAATTTCCATCTCCTAAAATTAACATCTATTTCACCTTTCAAACCAACCACTCACTTTCCCTCCTTTCATACACCTCCTAGAGTACTACAGTTGTTCCAGACCTATGCAGGCCATCGGTCGACTCTACCTGATATATCCGATCAATGCAATTCAATTCTTAAAAGCACTTCAAATTTTTAAGTATTTAAAATGCATTTTGCACTTACATGTAGGCTACGATAATCAAAATTCTAAATGTTGAACTTTTAGTTTAAGGCAAAGGTTGATTATGCTTCAGGTAACAAGGCTAAAAAAAGAGGAGAACATGTCACATCAGTTTTATTTATTTGAAATAACAAAATCATTTAAAATCATAAATATCTCACAACTGTAAGTACAGACGTTCCTAAAATAATTTAAAATATGAAAATCATTTTACTCACACAAATGTTATTATAATTATGTCAGCCTGGACTATCTGAAACAACACAGTGCCAAACAGAGCTGAGGATTTATTTTGGTCATGTATGTTTTTACACTCAGCTCTGATGGCTCCACAGTCCTGTCCAAAGGCTGTTTCAATGTAGGTGGAGATGGTACCTTAAAGTCCCATGAGAAGGAAAGTACACACTAACTTAACCTCCTGTTTGAACAGTACTACTGCTTACTACCTGAGAAGTCAGTTTGGTGGTAAACCCTGATTTCAGCAAGTCCTGAATTCTAATAACAACCATGAAAAACAGTGTGCCGTTTTAGTAACATGGTAAGATACAACTATTTGCTGGATATTTCATTTGTGGTTGACACTAAAATGTATCACTCAAAGTCACTCTATCTAACCAGGTGCTCCACTTCTTAGTCCAATGTGATGTAAATGTAGCAGCCGACTCCTAATAGGCTACAGGAGGTCAAGCAGCATTGAGTTAATGGTATTACCCGATCAACATGTGGTCCACACAAATGTCTCTGCTCACTAGTCTGTGCTACACTGTGCTTGAAAAACTTAAGAGTCATATAAAATCAAGGACACTATAAAAACACATTAGTATTCACTTCAATATCTTTCATACTTTTTGACAGTAAAAAATCCTAATGCTGTAAATGGCATTAGGAATTGTGCTTATCATGTACTTCTACTTATAGGGATTTGTCAAAACCTTTTTCTGGTCCAGAACCCATAAGGCCTGCAGTATTGTCAGTTTACAGGTCTACAACATAGTCTACGCTGTTGTGAAAATCACATTTTATATAAAGAAAAGCGACATGACAAACCATACAAAACTTAAAAAAGGGAAGATTCTTAGGGAGGAGGGTTGGATTTTGCAGATCGTCATGCTTCTCAACTCTCTCCATCTCCTTCATCCTCTTCCTGTTTGATGACTGGGGTTCCTAGTAAGAGCAGAACAAGAGATGATCAATCTTCAAAGCAAAGAATTTTTTACCTACATGTACCTTGTAACTGATAATGTAAAAGTTGTAAAAGTTTCATTTTACAGACCCCAAGCAATTTCAATAATATTTATGGGTCAATAATTTCTTTAGAATTTTCCATTTTATACCAAGTAAATATGCCTTTATTATTAATTTATTATTGGAAAATGTATTTTATTCATTGCTAAATTGTACATTATTCATATTCAGCTAACCTTCTGTGCACTGACAAAAAGACTCCCTATGTTATGTTGACAATGAATTTTAATTAATGAAATTATTGCAAATCATTCAGAAATTATGGGCGGTAAAGTGTTACTGCAACTTTTTATGTTATTTATTCACCATTGTCTGTACTGCCAAGCTATGACAGTAGATGTAAGATTATAGAATATGAGTGGACGTTGCTGATGAAACACTCTTACCATCTAGTTTCTTCAGATTAGGAAGTCTTTTAGAGGCTTCATCCATCCAGGTTCCCTCAGCCGAATGCTTCTCCTCCAGAGGATTTCCAACAAACACCAGGTCTACAAGGCATGGTAGGTCAGCTATCCTCACAAACTCTCCTACACAGAACAGAGAAGACAACATCATACCTGTATATCAAATTAAAGAGTGACACATGAGGATTTCAACACCAGCAAAATTTTCAGCACATTAACTTTAAAAATAAGATTAATGAAAGCTTTACTGGACTCATTTAAGCATTTTACATTGTGTGACACATTAGGTTTTGATAAGAATTTTCATCCCCAAAAAATATGAGGGTACTGTGCTTCCAGCAGAAACTGCAGTTAAAGCATTCAGTGTCAGACAATGGGTTAAATGTCTGAATTTAACAAATTACTACTGACATTTGTATCCTCTTTAATAAAACAAAAGTTGTTAGGCAAGTGGAGTTTGAATTTTCTGCAACAGGTCACTTAACCTCATAAGGATTCCTTGAAAGTACGAATAAAGACAACATAGTCATCTGTATTATAATAAGCTTTGTCTGTTTCATGTGTTGATTATATTTATGAATGTAGCTTACCCCATTCTTTCACCAGGTTATTGGACATGTAGAGGACTTTCAGTTTCTTCATGCATTGGATTCCCTTCAGTTTCTCTATCAAGTTATAGGAAATCCATAACTCTTCTAATGTCTCCCCTACTGCATCCTGCACACACACACAACATAAGGAAAAGAGGAAAATAATAAAACACTAGTTTTACTATACTAGGTTTTTTTTCAAACTAGTTAGTAATTTCTGCCTCATATGTAACTTACCAGACCAGTGAGCGCCTTAATATTATTTCTTCCTAATGACAGTATTTTCAGGTTCTCTGGACAGACACAATACAACACCACATTACAACACCACATTTCCATCCATGAACATTGATTGTGTGTACTGTATGCTGCTATATGTGTTTATGAAGTCAGTACTCACTCAGGCCATTGAGATTGGTTATTTTCTCAATGCAGTTTGTAGACAGAGACAGCTTTCTGTGAAGGACACAGTACAATAACTTATCAAATACTTCATGATGATATGCTAGTCTGGTTTAAAACATGCTGCATAGTTATTTGCTCTTGACTTATGTGCAACTGAATATTCAGTTCTTGCATTGAGAAGTCAGTCTGTTATCTGCAGTTTTACAGTTTTTATCTACACAATCTATATAATTGATCTACTGAAGGGTTGGCTTCAATATTAGGTTCTGATAAGTGGTAATGCACATTAGAGAAAGTGTCCTGAACGTTAACTTATCATCTGATTTGACATTTGTCATTGGATTTGTATGTTATTTTGGTTTGTTAGTTTATCTCATTAAATGTGTCGATTTATTCTGTCAGTTATGCTGTCAACGCTGTCAAGTGTTATTATTCTCTAAATGTAGATACAGTACATGCATTAAGTATTTAATGGAACTAATAAAAACACTTTTGTGTTAAAGGAAAGAAAACATCATGGAAGTGCAGTTTGAGGGTAAACTACAGTGACCTATCTTAGATCTAATGTTAGATGTTTGTTGGATCAAATCCCAGGTTCCACTCAGTAGTAGGAAAACAAGTTTGAACCAAATTGTGAAAATTACATTATAGTTTGGAACTATAAGTTGAACTATGTGCATATTTGTATGATATGCACAGGAGTTTCTTGCCAAGTTAAGAATCTCAGTGCTTCTTCTCTGGCTATACTGATCAAATCCTAAACATAACTATGTCACTGATATAGTACAACGGGGAGTGTACACGGCCTAACAAGAATCTTCCATTCCAGGGCAAAAAGTAGCTCCAAGCTTTCACTGCCATAGTGCACATAAACAGGAACTTTAATCAAATTAAAGCTGAATTAATTTAGATATTTTTTGAGTTCTTTAATCTTAATAATTAGCACATTGAAGCCCTCAATATACTAACATTTCTTTAACAGAACAAGACTAGGTCAAAGTCTAATATATGGCTGGACCGTGTATGGTCGTGTACAAAAATAAGGACGCAGTTGAAAACGCTTGTGGAACTGCTGTAAACAACTGACATCATCATGTCCTATTTGCATTCAGCCTAGTGTCAGTTGGTTTCAGCTCTTTATCTGTTCTCTTCTCCCCCTCTCCCCTCCTCTGTGCTCACATATACAGTATTTTAACACAGATGAATTCACTATTAGGTTGTTCTCTTTTACATGTTTTCATTTCATTTACACTCAATTATTGCTTTTAAAATTGAGCAAAATCTTTTCAAACATTTTGCACCAGATTAACAAAATATAATACAGTGTCAAATAGTCAACTTTAACAGGTAGTCTACTACCATACATTCTGCATGTTGGAACATTCTTATTGTTGATTTGGTTCAGGGTGAATTGGTCCAAATTTGTAGCTTTACCAGAAGGTAACACCTTTATAATCTTATAGTGGATCAAATGATTAAGTGTCAGACACTCATGTGTCTGTTATGAAACATTTATTATTCATTGGAAAAACATCTTTAATGAGCTCAGATGGGCTAATCTCATGGTTTCACATTAGAAACATAAGAAAGGCATCCATGATTTTTTCAGTATAGAAGTTGTTTTAAAAAAATAATCATGATAATTATAATATGCATCATATCAAAATATGAATAATAAGTTACTGAAATAAGCAACTGTATCACGGGACTTACTCGCAGTTGATGAGAGTGGAGAGAGAAGCATCCATCTTCTCTATAGGAGGAACCTGACCATACAGTTTTATTGCTTTAGCTTCACTGGCTTTAGTCTCTGACTTTTCTTCCTACACACACACACACACACACACACACACACACACACACACATACACACACACAGATAGAGAGAGATCATCAAAAGATCCAATTACAACAACTATGTTACAATTATGCAACTACACAATGAATTTCTACACACAGTATTGCATGGTATTCTGTGTGTTTCAGCTGTGCCTGTATGTCACTCACCCATTTGGCCAGTGCTTCTCTCACAGTCGTTGCTTTGCTGGCCTGGAGACATTACATAACAT